>NC_055965.1:17407594-17697594 GCF_018492685.1 Alosa sapidissima | reverse complement strand
TTTTTCATACAGTGCATATATGGAAGAACCTTTATTTTCAATACATATTTGCATGCATGAATTCATGATATTTCATGATAATTCATGTACCCTAATTCATGTACCCTGCTAGGGGTTTGCTGACATACAGGTGTCAAACTCTAGGCCCATGTCATTTTATGTGACCTGCGAGACTAGAGCTTGCTTTGTAGAGTAGTAGTCTACACTTTGTTGTTCACTTGAACATTGTTGTCTTTGATGAGGGTTTCTTAATCTGATTTGTGACTAGTGCAGTACCCGTTCAAAACATGCTCGTTCTACAGTCAGTGAGCAGGAGTGGCCAGAGTAGAATGCTTTTCATGTGTGGCATTCTGAAACGTCCTTAAATTCGGCAATTGTCACTCATTCAGGTTAGGCATTATCCTTTGTTTACTCGAAGTATGCTACAAAAGACAGTCCAAAATAGGCCATTCAAACATATTTTTAGACCAAAATAAATTTCCACTTTGCAAGCTTGGCTTTCTACCCATGTGTACTGATTCAGTGCTGCCAAAGCTCTGCTTCAACTCACTCTGGTGCTGCACTGTGTGAGAGTGGGTGTGGCTACAGTGGCTATTTAACAATATATTTTGCATTTGTTATCAAAAAAACGTCAAACCTGGCATTGGTCTCCCTCATGTCTGTAGTAAGATATACACATGTCTGTAGTAAGATATACACATATAGCACTGTCAACTAAATATGTACCAAAAAACGAAGTTTCTGGCATTTCTATGCCTTGAACTAGTGCATAATATTATGACTTAGGCCTACACTTTGTGTCTCGAAATAGCTTCTGATGTCGTCCACCTTTCTTTTCTTGCCCTACATCCTCAAATCGACAGCCAAGCACAGATTATAGAGCTAAGATCTTTGCAGCCAAGTGTGCCAAAAACTTCTATTCGACAGCATAGGCTACAGGGAGCTAAGCCAATCAAAAAACAGACCTGTCTCAAAGACGTATTTTGGGTGACAGTAGCCTACTCAAGCGGGAAATTATTTAACCCTTTGTGTACCACATGAGGCGCTTTTTTCCCTGTTTCAACCTGAATATTGGTGGGGACATTTCAGTCATTGATATTGGTGTGGACACGTCCTTCGAACCCCACGCAAATCTACACCCATGGTTTATAGTGACTTATTTAACATGTAGGCCGAGTTAAAAGGAGATGTATGGTGAACGTCACAAAGAATTTTCTGCATTACCTACATGACCACTGCCAAGTTTATATTCAGCAATTGACAAAATGAAGACAACACAACAGTAGGATCAATGTCTCAGTGTAACATACTTCATGCTCACATTTAAAATAGTGGAGTCAAAAGTACAATATTGGTGGGCAGCCGTGGCCTACTGGTTAGTGCTTCGGACTTGGGACCGGAGGGTTACCGGTTCGAATCCTGACCAGTAGGCACGGCTGAAGTGCCCTTGAGCAAGGCACCTAACCCCTCACTGCTCCCCGAGCGCCGCTGTTGATGCAGGCAGCTCACTGTGCTGGGATTACTGTAGTGTGTGCTTCACCTCACTGTGTGCTCACTGTGTGCCGAGTGTGTTTCACTAATTCACGGATTGGGTTAAATGCAGAGACCAACTTTCCCTCACGGGATCAAAAAAGTATATATACTTATCCTTTTATTTTTCTTGTGTTTTTCTTGAAGTGAGTCACAAGTTTCCAAAAAAATAAAGGTTGTATCAGCGATGGCAGGGCAACGTCAATTCTGTTGACGTTCAAACAAAACAGAGAGCTAGCTCGCTGGAACTCTCCTGAACGCGCATCTCGTCGGTTATTGGTTGGAACACTTTATTTTGCCTTTGAGTGGTTGGCATCACTTGTTGGTAGCAATTGTTTTTGTGTGCATATCTTAGAGCCTAGGCTGCCTACAGAGACACGTTTTTTTGACAGTTTGCTTATGGGACGGGCAGCTAGCGAATCGTTAGGAAAGATTAGATTAATGTGATCATTTATGTTTGGGCCTTTTTTGGGCCCGCAATCGCTGATACAACCTTTAAAATAAAGTACAGATACTTGAAAAACATACTTAAGTACATTACTTGAGTACATTTACGTAAGTATTGTCCGCATCTGAAATTAGGTTTTGTTACCAGAAATTCACTGGGAGTTTGCCATTATTGGCTAAGTGTGGTGGCAAATCACTGGCAAACACATTTGCCACTATTGCCAAACTTCTCATTGCTGCCAAAATTTTGCTGGAAGTTTTCCTCTATTGGCCAGCAATGGCAAACTTCTGGCAATATGTTCTAGAGAACTCATTTGTTTCCTACAAATTACCCACAAGTTTGCCGCAAGCATTTCATTTTTTTAAGTGGTTGCATACATATTCACTCCCCTTAAAGTGACTGACCTAATTCAACAGCGGCACAGCCAATTAGTGCTAGTAGTCTAACAATTAGTGAAATGGAGATTGCCTGAGTGCAGTGAATGTGTACAGTATACTGTAATGTAGTGTTATTAAGCAGGCCACCTTTATATTTTTATAGTACATTGCTAGTTTGCTGACATGCTAATTCACAGCTTAGGCTATATACAAACACTAAAAGCCTCCTGCAAACACAAAGTAAAAGACAGTCTCCAAAACCCCAAGAAGGCTATTACTATCTACTAGCCCTACGCGATGGAAATGCGTGAAGGGTGGACCTAATATGTGTGTCAGCTTGGCAGAGCCCAGTGAGGTCACTGGCCTGTGGCTCCGGAGGTGGCCCTATGACCAAAAAGTGTGCTAAGTTTAGAAGTTGTAAACTTAAGTATCATAAAAATGTATTATTACAAGAAACACTGCCATTGCCTGCCCGGAACACCTGGTAATACACCTGCCTTGCCCTGCTTTCTACAGTACAGCCAGGCTTCATAAGAGTGCCCCTTTGTCCTGAAACACCCCTTATAAAGATATCGGTAAAGAAATAAGTGATAAGTGATTGATCTCTGGACTCTGTCATCAGTTTACGGGATACCTGACATTGTCTTACTGTTCCTACTTGTTCCTTCGACGACTACAATGAAAGTTTCTTGACAAAGATGAGGAAACATAATACTTCTGCTGGCTCTTGATTTTGGATAGAGATTTTCAAGACTGTATACCTCCATATTTCTTCCAGAGAGTAGAGTTGGAACTTAACGCATAAGGCATGGAGACCAGCCGTTGGGTCTGGACCTTCCTGCTGTTGGGCTTGGGGTTCACGGGCAGCATTCGAGGCCTCCCAGCACGTAAGTAAGACTGAACAAGAGATTAACCAGCAACATCCACTACAAAGTAGAATTTGAAGCTTACAATTTGTTTACATGTATACAAATGGTACACAAAGGTTATTCAGAGGGCTATGAAAATTATATTATAGATAGATTATATACTGTGATAGTATTCGGCTTCATTTTACTTTTAAATAAACATTTAGATCATTTTAAATTATTAGCGAAATTAAATGTTCTTTTTTTCGGAAATAGCTTGATTAAAAATTAAAATATGAATGCTTAGTAACACTCAGGTTCAAGGTAGAATATTACATTGCGTAAGGCCTAGATTGAAGGACTATCTACTGTAAGTCAGGGGTTGGGGTGGGGTGTTTACTTAATGTGTAGAACATATGATGGCTCAACCGCATAAAGAGCTTTGACTAAATTTTTTTTTTACCTGAATACAATTGTTAAAAAGTATTGCAAATACTCTTGAAAAGAACAACAGGAGTGTGAGGAATGTGTGTGTGTCTGTTTGTTTGTGAAAAGAACAACAGGAGTGTGAGGAATGTGTGTGTGTGTGTGTGTGTGTGTGTGTTCTACGTATTTCTAGGTGGAGTAACTGCTTGTCCAGAAATCAAATGTTCTCATTGTAACTCCAATATTACAGTTTTTTCTACCTAAGACAACCTTTAACAAAAGAGAGGTGTGTCATGTTGCCCCCCAGCCCATGTGCAGTTCAGTTACCCACTGTGTGTCCTGTTGCCCCCCAGCCCATGTGCAGTTCAGTTACCCACTGTGTGTCCTGTTGCCCCCCAGCCCATGAGCAGTTCAGTTACTGTACCCACTGTGTGTCCTGTTGCCCCCCAGCCCATGTGCAGTTCAGTTACCCACTGTGTGTCCTGTTGCCCCCCAGCCCATGTGCAGTTCAGTTACCCACTGTGTGTCCTGTTGCCCCCCAGCCCATGAGCAGTTCAGTTACTGTACCCACTGTGTGTCATGCCATGTTGTTTCTGCCTTACTGTGTTATTGCAGAAACATCTATAGACTGTAAAACTCCACGGAATCAGGATCTCTCATCCATTCCTGAGGAATATAAAGGTAAAACAAAACATTCTGTCTTCATGTTAGAGGTTCATGACTGTAAATCATGACGGTTAAACAAAAATGTACCAAACTAGATGTACCGCAGAGCGGTACAAAATATGACCGCCGCCCAGTCCAGCACATTTTTTCCACAAAAAGAAATCACGCTGAAAGGCCTATATGATTCTAACTGTCTCACTAAATTGCATTATCCACACTCAATTCTCACTGGTATCTGCTAGACAACAAGTACAAAAACATGATTAGTTCATAGATTTCACATGTAAAATTCATTTTATACAACCCCACCTCCATCTTGCCTGTTCATAATTCTGAGAAATTCTTGATTGTTTGTGTTATGTTTATGGTGTGTGTGTGTGAGTGTGTGTGTGTGTGTGTGTGTGTGTGTGTGTGTGCGTGCTTGTGTGTGTGCCTGCGTATGTGCCTGTGCATGCAAGCGTACATATGTCTACTGTGTGAGTATGTATCATACGTATGATTACTGTGAATGTATGTGTGTGTGTGTGTGTGTGTGTATCTGTTTGTGCACATGTGTGCACATGAAATGGGTTAACATGACCCCTGGAGGCAAACATACGGAAAAAAATGGTCATCCTAGGCCCTACAGTTCTCAAGATATTCACAGAGAACTGTGTCTGCCCTACCCTCCTTTCGGGGGGTCCAGTCCAGCGGGGGGGCTACAGATCAAAACGAAAAATGACGGTTCCATGCTATCCATGTGGGGGTACATGCCCAACAAGTTTTGTGTACCCCGGTCTTTCAGTGTCCCGGGAATCCTTGTTGGTGTACGTCACTAAATGTACACATAAATTATTTTATTGTAAGGCCCCCCATGAACGAAAGTACACAAAACTTGGCATGCATTCGGAGGGTGTCATAATGATCCTACACTTTTAATTTCGTGCAGTTTTGACCTTGTCAGCCAGAGATATTGTGATGAAAACACCTAATTTTTTGCTTTTTAATTTTTAACTAGGTGGCGCTATACATGAAATAAGTGGTAATGGGATGGGTTGACATGCCCCCTTAAGACCAACATACATAAAAAAAGGTGGACCTCCTAGGCCCTACGGTTCTCGAGATGTTCACAGAAAACTGTGTCCGGCCACCTACAGGCCAGTTGGTGTATAGTAACATAAATTAATTTATTGTGTGGCCCCCCCATGAACGGAATTCCACAAAACTTGGCATGCATACAGAGGGTGTCATAATGATCCTACACTTCCAATTTCGTGTTAGTTTTGACTATGTTAGGTCACAGACACCTTCAATTACAACACCTCATTTTTACTTTTTTGTGTTTAACTAGGTGGCGCTATACATGAAATGAGTGGTTATGGAATGGGTTGACATGGCCCCTTGAGATCAACATACAAAAAAAAATGGTCCTCCTAAACCCTACGGTTTTCGAGATATTCACAGAAAACTGTGTCTGCCCTACCCTCCTTTCGGGGGGTCCAGTCCAGCGGGGGGGCGACAGATCAAAACGAAAAACGATGGTTCCATGCTATCCATGTGGGGTTACATGCCCACAAAGTTTCGTGTACCCCGGTCTTTCAGTGTCCCGGGAATCATTGACGGAAATTTGGGCATGCGAAAAATAAAAAAAATAAAAATCTGACTAAACCTATATGACCGCCGCTTCGCTGCGCGGCGGTCATAATAACATGTGGGTGAGCTCTTCCTCTTCAATCATTTGGATATGCTGGATATGTTTGATATATTTGGATATGTTGGACATAATATAGGCTATGCCACAACATGGTGTGAACAAAATACTGTAGATAGTTATGTTGATCAAAAATGTAATTTCAGGCCAAATATGGTATTGTATCACCATCATCCATACAGTTGTTATTTGTATTAAAATAATCTGTTATTACAGGTGTGGTAGAATTTGTGAATATACCACGAGGAGTTGAAATATTTTTGGAGTCTCCATCATGTCCGGAATGTGTCTCATTCCTGCAGCTGAACTATACTGTTGGAGATGCATTAGCTTCAGTGATCACACAGAAACCTTTGGATGCAGAAGCTCTCAAAGTGAGTGCCTATAATGTATTTTCAAATGCATTGACTTCTGTTATGAAAGTCTTTAGAGTCTTTAACAAATATATCAGTCTTTAAACGGATATGCCAAAGTGCTTGAATAAGCATTGAATGAATATGATCTAGTTTCATGTTATTATTCACGGAAACCTGGAGGTGTCATTGCAATATATGTTTTGTATATATCCAGAAAATGTGCACTCATTTTATTTACATTTTCTAGATTGTGCTATCAATTTAGTAGCCTAAATGGTGCACTTATTTTACGAAATCGTGCACAATTTACTAATTTGTGCACACATTTGATTAAATAGTCAACACATTTTACTAATTACTGCACTCATTTTACTAAATCGAGATTGAATTTTAATCTCTTTGAGATCAAAAGTTTGAAATAAGTACACAATTTAGTCAAATGTGTGAACAATTTAGTAAAATGAGTGCACATTTCTTTTTTTGCAAAATGAGCGCACAATTTACTAAATTGAGTGCACACTGCACAATACAGTAAAATGAGACCACAATTTAGTAAAATCATTTTCTTGTTACACAAAAATATCTTGCAATGACACCGCCCGGGTTCTGTAATTATGCTGTGATACCTTTGATTAATCATTTCCAATCCATTTCATTTTCCTTCAAAGCCAAACGGACATTTAGTATCTTTCTCCTACTCCATCTCATGTAAAAGTGGGGTAAGTTCCTTAAATAATTTCACATTTCAATTTGCAGTTTTTAATGTAATACACACACAAGCACACACAACACACACACACACACACACACACACACACACACACACACATTTTTCATAACACATTCTGTAGATCCCATTTACATTTGTTTTTAAAATGCGTCAGGTGATCTGAACACAAGTGGTCAGTTCTGAAGACACACTGTCGTCTGAGACACATTTGACCATATATCTTTTCTAGTATAAACATTAATGCATTCTGATGCATCCCAGACAATGGGTAATCTAATGAATGTGACATTTGCAGAAGTGATCACCATCATCTCTGGCTATATACTTTGGACATGTGTAAATAATCCAAGACACATTCTAAAAACAAATGAAACAGGCCCATAAAATGAGGTTGTTTGCCTATATCCAGCCGTTGGTCATAACCAATGTTTTCCTTTGATACTGATTTATGTGTTTTGAATTAAAAAAGTACACAAGTGTTTAAGGTTGGATCTTTGTGTCTTAAAAAGTGAACTATGTTTGTAGCTTATGGATCGGCATATTTGGTATAGGATTTTGTTTCAGAAGACCAGTCAAGATTTTTCAAATAAGCAGTACTTATATAATGTTCTAGACCACCTAAAATTTTGATTTAGCGTTCATTACTGCTGTAATTATTGCAACTCTTATTTTGTTTGTATAGATCAGAAACAATAGAACACTGGTGCTAAATGACATCAATGACAATGCACCAGTGTTTGATAAAGACATGTACACAGTGAATGTGTCAGAGGTAAGAAAGCCAAGAATGAGACTTTGAATTTGTATTCAAAATAATTTTATTTCAGTTGTGCAAACACAATCATTTATCACAAGAACAGTGTGTCTTCTTCACTGTAACTTATTCTATCACCAGGCGAAGCCAGCTAACACCGAGGTGACTCAAGTCAAAGCAGTGGATGCAGATGTCTCCTCACTCTATAGCCATGTCAGCTACAGTATCGAGGTACAGCCTGTTTGGGTTCCACATCAATTGATTCAGAATTGTATGTTTTGTTCAAGCTTGGACAGGGTTGTAGTGGAGGCTAAACGCAAGTAAACACAGTTTATCCACCTCTCAAAAGAGTTTATTCACCAATTGCATCTTTTAACATTCAAAAATTACACTGTATTATCCACATTCACAATATGTACTCATCAACACTCTAGGAACCATTTAATACCACTGGTATTGTTATAAACATTGGACAATGACCACCATCATCTACCATGTTCTGAATGCCTCTTTTACAAATCTGAAAGCATGGAAGAGTCCACCTTACCGTGATCAAAGAATTCATAGTTTACCCACCTTATTTTACCACTACCACTATACCAAAAATATGTTTGTGTTTGTTCCAACGCTTAAATTCATACTCATATTTCACTATGCATGTAGCCGACGACAACTACATTTGAAATCCGACCAGATGGATCAATAATGTTGAAGAAAGAGCTGGACTACACCACGTCAAAAGTGTACAACTTTACAGTGAAAGCAGAGGTTAATAAGTGACTTTGTGATGTTCTGTCATAATAAGTATTGGTACAGTATTAGTCGATCTAAAATAAAGCTAATAATGCTTGCAGTAGGCATATTGTTGACATAGCCAATGCATAGATAGGCTATATTTAATGCAGCTGTTAACTGACAAGCACAATCAGTGTGGCTATTATCGCTTTTTGCTTTTTTTGTTTTACAAAAAACGCGATTGTATGCTGTGTGTAATACACGGCTGTTCTAACAGCAGAGAGCCCTAGAGTCAGAAAACAGGAAGAACCAACTCAGAAAACAGGAAGAACCAACTCAGAAAACAGGAAGGAGTTGAGCTGGCGTGAAAAATACTTGTGGCTGGCCTACAGGATAAATAGGCTAAACTTTCAGCCAACTCCTTTCAGCCTACAACAGCCAAGTTTATTCCCACCATTATTATATTAGTATTATTAATAGGCTACTCTGTGGACAGATTCCCCAAGAAAGGTTAGTCTATACAGAGTTTTTAGACAGTGTAGACAGCATCAGCATGTAGGTACTAGTAGTTAGTAGCCTACCGTAGATAACCTACAGTATATGAGCATTTTGCATTTGCATCAATAAGCATCGATGCATTAGGCAAGGTAAGCCAATGTTTTACAGTAGCCTAGGCTAATATATTTAATGGTAGTGCGGCCTCCTCAGCTTAGTTTAATCTTAGGCTATTAAGAATAAAGCAGGCAAACTCAGTAGAGAAAGTTATCTGCCTCAGATCCAGACCATAGTTGCATCATTAATTCCTCCTATAGAAGTTATCGGACAGGAGCAATCTCTGGGTAACCCATTTTAAGATAGCCTAATTTAGCAAAGTCATTAGCTGCAGATTGTGAGCAACAGGCAAGATAGCCTACAGTTTCAGTTCAATGACATGCAGCTTTATTCAATTAATACCTCTGTGATCATGGCAATGTTAAACAATGTGGTTGAATAAATGTAAAAAGTTTGTGATGTGTATGCAAATGTATTCAAGATAGGCTATGCAGGCTAATGTCATGTCAACAATATGGCGGCGGTGGTGTTTGCGAATAAGCCCTATGCACACTTACAAGAATAGTAAACAGAAATGTATTATACAATAGTTTTGTTTATTTTTTCATATTCTTGCTCGGTCTCTAAACTAATGTAAGACTTGTTTATTAGGATATTGAGCGCAAAACAGGAGAAACTACTGTTATAATTAATGTGTTGGCAACCCCAGGACCTGCTTTTGAACATGACAATTATAATGCCATGATGCGTGAGCATGAGGTATGTTTAACAATTATAATATCTGAATTTCAGTTTTTTTAATGTAAATTAATTTGTATTCAAATGAGTGTGCTACAGAGACAATAACATAACAGTATGTATTGCCCCTGAAACTTGTATTGTATGTATAAGTTAGTAGGTTTCAATCGCCATAATTTTTCAGGTGGGTCCAGTTTTATCGATTCATCCAGCCCCAATATGGGCTTATTGTAAGGATCAGAAGATCATTTACAACATCACTGAAGGTAAAAACAAACAAACCCCCAGATTAACCACTGCTGTAGAAAGTTTCAACAGATTCAATCAATTATTCTCAGATCAGGCATGGGTCTAGTTATTACCTGATAAAATATGTTATTTTGATGTGCAGATAAGACAACAGCCAACACATCGTTGTTTTTCTTACTTGTGCAAATGTTATGTTTCCCTCAGTATCTCCTGGAGAGCTTTGGGGAAACTTTGCCATTGAGAATAAAACAGGAGTCATCACTGTTAAAAAGGAACTGGATAGAGAGAAAGCATCCATGATAAACTTGGTCATAATGGTAAGAGAACAATTATATCATAATTATGGTGTATTTATAATAATCATTTGTGATGATAACCATCCCCATATTTGCAACCCCATCCCCATATTCCCCATATTTGCAAATTAATAATATAAAGATATTTTTCCATCCCTCAAGGCATCACTAAAAAATGATGGCAAGAAGACAGCAGTTGCCACGGTAAAAGTCCAAGACTACTCTCATGCTGTGGACATGACCACTAATGCATTTCCACAGATGACAAGATATTATTACAACATTGCTATCTTAGACAACTTATGTGACAAAACAAGATCATGGCATTTTGTCATGTTGTGTCATATACTGACTCAAATTAAGAGCAACTTTTAAGTCACAACAACTACTATCTCTAAGCTCTGTTTTTCACCCTCTCTGTGTATCCCTAGGTGGAGGTTAATGTGGTGGACATGAATGAGCCTCCAGTGTTCAATCCTGAAGTGTACAGAGCTGAGATCTTCAGTGTGGTTCCAGCCGGCTATCCTGTTATGGAAGTCAAGGTCACACAAAACCTGAGCATCCACACAAATAGTTAAATTCACCTATGCTGACAAATTTCGAATAGTGAGATGCTGATGTTGAAAATAATTCCTATATTGTAATTGTTTATTGTGTTGTACAAACCAAGACATCAAAAGTATTATTATTATTTATATGGTGACGTTGCACATGTTTTCATCACTTTAACTAAATGAAATCTCTTGGAATTGCATTGCATAAACAACTGGATTCACCAAACACTCTTCTCAATTTATTTTATATCCCAGGCCACAGATCCTGATGTGGGGGAGACACTGAGTTACTCTCTGGTGGAGCCCAGTTCCATGTTTGCTGTGGAGCCCTCTAGTGGTCAGGTGTATGTAGTGTCAGTTGCTGGCCTGAGTCGGAATGTAACCCTGCAGGTGAAGGTAGAAGACCAGCATGGACTCTACGACACATCAACAGTGGAGGTGAGGAGATGGGGAGGGAGATTTTCAACATTACACACGTCTGTTATTTTTAAATATCTAAGTTTATACAAATATAGTCACCTGTGGAATCAAATCAGAATCATAAGTTGTGTATGTGTGTATCATGACTTGAAACTGTAGAAATTATTTGTACCTTGTAGAAGTTTGTACAACTAATTGTCAATATTACAAATATGCACTGCACATTTTTTTCTACGGGAATAAATCTGTTTTACAGTTACAAATCTATAAAACTTTTTTACCATTACAAATATCTAGCCAGTCAAAGTATGTACACCTGTCTGATACAAGCATCATGACGTGTTTTTGTTGTTGTTGTTATTGTTGTTTTGCTACCCAAAGGTGACTATACACTACTGCGAAGAGAACAATGTAGTGAAAATCTCTTTGAACATGCCATATGATAGTGTGATGAACAAGTCCATGGAGATGAAGACGTAAGTACCAGGGTCATATCTGGGTTTGGGTGCCTTTAAAGTGAAGTTGAAACCAAATTATTTCCAGCCTATAGTTGTCATTTTTTTAGTATCCAAAAAGAGTTAGCAGTAATGTGATCTACAGTATCTGTCTGTCCTTCACCCCCCTCTCTCTCTCTCTCTAACACACACTTATCCTCATATTCTGTCTCTCTCTCTCTCTCTCCCTCAGGGCTCTTGAGAGTGCATTAAGCTGGGATGTGAGGATTATCAGAATCAGCGGTGATAAGGCACGGAACCTTCCCCTAAGCAGATCTTCCACCCATCAGACATACGTCGACTTTATCGCACTCACACAGAACAACGTGATAATGCCCAAAGATGACGTTGAAACGTAAGACCCCAAAAAATGTGCCATGTTCTCGAAGCTCGAGTGATAAATGATGAAAGATTTCACTATTCCTCCAATGGCTCCTGAATAAAAACGAGCAAACAATCAAATGACAAACACAGGATGGTCCTAGTTTGGTCCTATCTACAATGTGAAGGGACCCAACCAAAGACCTGGGGACACAAGGTCACAGGGGCCCAACTAAAGATACAGGAACACAACCAGGCACAGGGATATGACCAAAGATACAGGGACCTAGGGACCAGGGTTGTGCACAACTCGAATTGCAATTCTGTTTCCTGTGTGCTACCTCAATTGGAATACAAGTGAAATTCAAGAATTGAATTGGGATTAGCCAGTTTCAATTAAATTCTGGAATTTTGCACAAGCCTGATAGGGACCCAACCAAAGACACAGGAACCCAACAAAAGACATAGAGCCCAAGGCCCAGACAGTTGATTCTAATCTGTGTTTGTTTGCCCTCCTCTTTTACACTAAATGTGTCTTCCTGTCCCTGACTTGTTGTTTGTTTCTCTGTAGGAGACTGAATAATGAGAAGCAGAAGGTTCTGACGGAACTCCAGGCTGTGTTTGGTCCTGATGTGGATTATGACATCTTGGGAGATGAAGCTCCTTCATGGCCTACCATCGTAGCAGTTACCCTGGGAGTAGTGGGAGCGCTGGCAGGCATTAGTCTGACTGTCTTTGGGGTTGTGTAAGTGTGGCTTATCCCAATTACAAGAGCACATACATGAATGTGCTTATTACTAAAACATTAATGTTGTCAAAGCCCTCTATGGTCAACAGTCACATGACATACATTTCAAAGGTCATTTCTTTCTTTCTTTTGTCACCATGAATCATATTTTTGTTCACAGGCGAAAAAGACACAGGCGCAGAAAATCCATAGACTCCATGGAAGACAACCCTAATTTCTAGGCCGGCCACTGGCATACAGGAGAATGGCCATCAGCATACAACTGAAATGCAACGTCTATCACCTAATATTATTAACTCAGGCAGATCTTATTTTATTGTGTGTGTGTGTTTGCGTGTGTTTGCGTGTGTGTGTGTGTGTGTGTGTGTGTGTGTGTGTGTGTGTGTGTGTGTGTGTGTGTGTGTGCGTGCGTGCGTGCGTGCGTGCGTGCGTGCGTGCGTGTTGGGTGAGGTTGGTTGCATTGGTATACAGTAGATAATTCGGACAGGCCACACACTCACACTCAGCTTCTTAACTTTGCTGACTGCCCAGCTGATTACTCAGCTGACCATCACTTGCAAGCCTTTTGATAACCCACCTCCTACTCATACATCTGACTGAGAGATTTAGATGTCATACACCGTTATAACACAGGGAACAGATAAACAGATAAGCTCTTTAGAGAACATCTCCTCTCATAGCAACACTTACAACAAGTCTTACTGATACTAGCACTCACCAGCCGTCTTAAACTGACAAGTAACTGTTAAAAACAGCACTCACTGATGCACTTATTCTTACTGCACTCTAATGTTTTTAAATTGTCCTAAAAAGTGTTGAGAATTGCTCTAAAACTTAAACTGTTTACCATGTTGTAAGTCGCTTTGGCTAAAAAAGCGTCAGCCAAATGTAATGTAATGTAATGTAATGCAATGTAATGTAATAAATGCACACTTCCACGATTAGCATGGACTGTAAAGCCTAAATATTATGCATTACACTCTAAGCAGCTCTAAGGAATGTAAAGAATTTGGAAAATGTGTAAATCTGCCTAGAGCAGGCCATCCCCACAAACTGAGTGGATATGTAAGATGAAGACTGGTGTACTGTAGCTCTTCATATTGATTTGATTTACATTTTACTGCACTGCATGAATATTGTGTTCTACTTCTATGGTTCCAACCAGTAGCATTGTCACACACACAGTTTTTGCAGTAGTGCTTCTGTATGTGACAAATATATTTTTCTGTGTCAGAAAATGTGAGCTAATAAACAATGAAATGTTGAATTCAAAAGTTTTTTTTTTTTTAATGTAATATCAAATTAAAGGTACAGTCAGTTCTATGTTTATATTTCCATTTATTAGCAGACACTTTTTTGCTAAAAAAAAAACATACTTTACATTTTAACCAAGGACCAAACAAAAGAGGTACAGTAGCTCACCCTTACATTCAGTATTCCTTGAGAAACTCCACACAGGGTTTTGTTTTTGTTTTGGAAAACAGGCTGCCCCCACTTTGTTTGTTTCCAGTTCTCGGAGCTCTGGGCTGAGACCGGGTTTTTTTTTATGTGTAATCACGAAATGGGCAGCTAGTGGTCCTGAGGAGATGATTGCTGAATGTGACAAAAATGTTATGGGCTTGAAATAGTGAGATAGTTATGGTTATAGGATTTGGCAAACACTTTTGTCCAAAGCAAAGATAAAGTGGCCTTCTTAATAATAGGCTCATTATTAGGAGTAATCCGGCAAGATTTCACATAGATCTCCGTTTCTTGAGGTCACCCAGTACTGTCGGTATGAAACAAAATGAAAACAATCGGTTTTACAAACAACAGCTAATGCAGCTGTGAAGGATGTTAAAATCCCTGACTGCACTTTTAAACGTGGTTGCACATTCCCAAGAATAAAACATGGGGCAGAATAAAACAAGAAACAAGGCACACACGAAATACACAACACAACAGAACACAGGCAAGAAACAAGGCAAAACACAACACAACACAACAGAACACAGGCAAAAATGTCCAAACATGACCATGGGTTGGGCAATGCGGTGTCATGCATGTATACTGTACATATATATATGGAAGAACCTCTATTTTACACATGTATTTGCTACACATAAACCATGTATTGGAACAAAGTGATCACATCTCACAACACAAAACCACACTAATTCACAAAAGGATTTTCTAAGGGATTCCTCCTTCATACATATAAAACAACACAAGTAAATCGCTCATAATTTACATATACAGTGAAAAAATGATCAAATAAATTACGGATAAATTGTTTGACAAATGAAAACATCCTAACAGTATTATTGAAGACTTAATCACTATTTATGTCTGACCAGGAACATCTTATGAAAACAGTAAACACTGTTCCTTGACCTGCTTTCTACAGTACAGCCTCATTATGCTTCATAAGAGTGTCCCTTTGTCCTGAAATATCCCTTGTAAAATTGAGATCAATGATTGATCTCTGGAACCTGTCACTTGTTTACGGAAAGTTACGGGCTTCCTGACATTGTCAAACAGTTCCTTGTTCCGTTGAGGACTACAAAGAAAGTTTCTTGACAATGTGAAGATGTGAAAACATGATATTTACAAGGATACAAGGAAGTTTATTGTCACATGCATATAGTTACTGGAAGTAAGAAATGCAGTGAAATTATGTCTGGTGTCAGCCTATTTGTCCATTTATGGGGGAGGGGGTTAAAAGTGCAGTAGAAGAGGGGTTTAGTAGATTAAGTGGCAAGGGCTGCATAAGAAAGGTGGGGGAGGATTGGGATTGGGATTGGGGGGGGGGGGGGGGGGGGGGGGGGGGCACCAACAAGGAGCATTTGCATGGGATCTTGATTTTGGATAGAGATTTTCAAGTCCGTATAGCTCCATATTTCTTCCTGGTAGTGGAGCCGGAACTTAACCCTTAAAGGAGTACCGTCACACCGGTGTGATGGGAATGTTGAGAAATGAACGTTCTAAAGAATATCTGGGTTCATTAAATTCAACATAGAATTTTAGAACCTTCAATTGTTGCGGAACTTAGAATGTTCAAAAACCTACACCTTTAAGGGTTAAGACATGGTGACCAGCCGCTGGATCTGGACTGTCCTGCTGTTGGGCTCAACACCAACTCATCTACATCCAAGCTGGGTTTAAAGCTGCACGCCGAGCAGATGCACAACTGAAAAAAAAAAAAGAATTCTTGACTTTGTTTGGGTGGGCAAGACACAATGCTTGGAGCCGGCCCTGGTGGCCAGAGGGCATTCAATGCTCCACAAAAGTCGGATGTAGTGAGGATTCTCTCTATTAATACATTCCTTCTTGCCCGCGCGTGCCAGAAACACTCATTTGGTTCTTGCGGGCCGGACGTGGAATATGTCTTAGGACTACGCATCCACTTGGAATGCCATTCACTTCAATTGATTTCTAGGTGGAGTTACTGCTTGTCCAGATATCTGATGTCCTAGATAGATAGATAGATAGATAGATAGATAGACAGATAGATAGATAGATCCCCAAGGGGAAATTCAAGGTCTCAGTAGCATACAAACATCACACACAACATGCACTTACAGCAGAAAAAAGTAATATAAGTATATGGACCCTTTCAACAAGGTAAACAAAAACAATGCTTGAACGTTCTATTTGGGCCCCAATCTACTTCCTCTGCATTAAGATAACATATGGAATGTTAAAAAGGAAGTCTTGTGGGGCCAACTATGATGCTGATAATGGAACTCTCTTGAAAGGGTCCATACATATAAAAAACTCCACTGCACAATAGAGACAGTAGAAGATAAGAAAATACTAAAATATTAAATACTAAATATACTATATAAACTAAATCAAATATCCATATTGTGTGCTTAAGGATGATCAAGCATGAGGCGCTTGCAGTGACAGGGCAGGGACTGAGCCTGTGGTTCTGTATGCATGGTAAGGTGCTCTATGAGAGTGAGTGTCATGGTGATGGATGCAAATAAGTAAGTGCAACAGTGCAACAGTGCAAGAATAAGGTCTAGAGACCAGCATAAAATAAATATGGACATATAAGAGAATAACGTATAATGTAGACAAGGTAATATAAAAAACTATATCAGTGCAAGAATAGGTTGAGGTAATAGGGTTACAGCCATTGGTCAAGTATTAAGTATAAGGTAGGTTAAGTACGGCCACAATCCAGGCTGTGGGAGGGAGGGAGGGGTTGTGCATATGTGCTAATATAGCATGTAAACAGTGTAGCAGTAAAACAGTAGGCTAGTGGACAGTCAGTACAAAGACGTGGAGAGGCAGACAGACTATGCAGAGACGTCTAAATGTATCTCTCCTCTTCCCTTTGAACAGTGCAATGGCCCATGGAGACAATGGCCCATGGTGACAATGGCCCATGGAGACAAATGAGTTCCTCAGTCTGTCAGTTGTGCATGACAGTGAGCGAAGTCTCCAGCTGATCAAGCTCTTCTGCTTTGTAATACGGAAAACAGAGAGGCCGTGTTGCTTCCCCATCACCATGTACAGTTCAGTTACACACTTATGTCATGCCATGTTGTTTCTGCCTTGATGTATTATTGCAGAAACGTCTATAGACTGTGAAACTCCACAGCCAATTAATCTGCCAACCAGGAATGAGGAATACCAAGGTAAAAAAACACTCCTTAATGTCCATTATTTGTCAGAGGTTTTATAAATCATGCCAGTTATAATACCAAATTACAAAATACTTGTCCTGTTGGTGATCTATTTGTCTTGACATTTTTTTCTTGCTGCTAATAATTATGATACTATAGAGAGATGATGTGGACTAAATACTGCAGATAAATTAAAAATGCAATTTCAGGGCAAATAACTTCACCCATACAGTCATTTTATTTTATTTTGTTATCAAAATAACTGTTGGAGATGCACCAGCTTCAGTGATTAAAAAGAAATCTCTGGATGCAGAAGCTCTCAAAGACGTGAGTGTCTTTAAAAGTATTTTCAAATGCAATGAATTCTGTCATAAAAGTCTATGTGCTTATCATATGTCAGAGTTATTGTATAAACATTGGATTCATATGATCTAGTTTTACAGTATGTTGTTATGCTGTAATGACTTTGGTTAATCATTTCCACTTTCCTCCGAAGCCCAACACACATCTCGATGGCTCTATCACGCCATCACATGTAAAAGTAGTGGGGTAAGTTCTATGAATAACACATTTCTGTATGCAGTGTTTATTGTGACATAAAGACACACATACACACACTGTAGTGTTGGGACGGGTTTTCTGAGTTCTGAGGCCGTGTGGGCAATATTAGCACAAGCACAAACTGTGTTAACAGAAGATTGAAGCTTTTATATTCAACAATTACGATTTAGAGTAACTCACAAAGGGTCAGATAAAAACTCAACCAAACTTTTACAGCTCCGTCTCAGACAGGTTTGTCATTCATTAAAGTCCTTCAGATAAATTCAAAAACTCCAATTTCCAGCTTTCCAGTCCACAACCTTAACCTTCTTTGAGCAGCGCTCCTAAAGCTTCCTCTGTGTGGTCTTTTGTCTTCCACCCAACACAACATTTGTCGGTCTCCTTTCTGCCTTGATGATTAATCCCAAACACCTGCACTCTTCCCGCTGCATTGTGGGAGGTGTAGTTTCTATGAAGGAGGCCATCTTGGGAGTTCCATGACCTCTTTCTGTGGGAATGTACCGTCCGTACACATGTCCCCTTGGGATGCCACAACAGACAGACAGTCAGACAGACAGACAGACAGACAGACACACACACACACACCCACACACACACATACAAGAATGCACACATTATGGTTATGGTTATGGGACTTTGCAGACGCCTTTGTCCAAAGCGATACAGACAGATGCACACATCCTTTTTCACAACACATAAAAAGAGGTTTGACTGTATCTACTTTGATGAGGTACTGTATATCTATGTTGTCTTGGGAATTGCCTTAAAGAGGTATACAAGTGCTCAAGGTCGGATCATTCTGCCATAAAAAGTGAACTATGTTTGTAGTTTATGGATTGGCAGATTGGGGGATTTTGGTACAGATTAAGTTTCAGAAAATTAACTGTAATTATATAATGTTCTATACCACCTGAAAAATAGTTTTTACTACTGCTATACTTATTGCAAGTCTTATTTTGTTTTTATAGATCAGAAACAATCCAACACTTCTACTACATGACGTCAATGATAATGCACCAGTGTTTGAGGAAGACAAGTACATAGTGAATGTATCGGAGGTAAGAAAGCTAAGAGTTGGAATTAGTATTTAAAATATTTTTTTATTTCAGTTGTGTAAACACAATAATGTATCTCAAGAACAGTGTGTCTTGTTTGATTATAACATCACTGCAACTTACTATCCCCAGGAGAAGCCAGTTAACACCTTGGTGACTCAAGTCAAAGCATTCGATGCAAATGTTTCTTCACACTATAACACTTTCAAGTACAGTATTGAGGTATGTTTGGGTTCCACATAAATTGTGTCATTATTATTTGTTTTCTTCAGGTTTGGCTTTTATAAAAATATTTTTATGTTTCTTTGTTCCAACACTTACAGCAAATTCTGAGACATATTTCACTTGAACAGTTGGACTACACTGTGTCAAAACAGTACAATTTAACAGTGAAAGCCAAGGTATATAAGGACTTCAGTTAAGTATCTCTGTGGCGTTCTATCATAATAAGTATACAATATATTTAAATATGTATTGCATACATTTATTATACATTTGTTTTTTTTATTTTGTTTTCATAAACATTTGTTTATTTTGTGTCAGGTTTTTACTCACTCAGTCTCTAAACTAATGTAATATGTGTTCATTAGGATACTTTTGGCAAAATAGGAGAAACTACTGTAGTAATTAAGGT
Organism: Alosa sapidissima; assembly: GCF_018492685.1. Taxonomy (NCBI): domain Eukaryota; kingdom Metazoa; phylum Chordata; class Actinopteri; order Clupeiformes; family Clupeidae; genus Alosa; species Alosa sapidissima. Next base: position 17,677,796 of record NC_055965.1, on the reverse strand, counting down.
GTGGGAAACCCCAGGACTTCATTTTGAACATGACCTTCACAATGCCATGATACCTGAGAATGAGGTATGTCCAACAATTATCTGAATGTGTGATATTATGTAAATTCATCCATATTCATATGGGTGTGTTACAGAGAAAATGACAAAAGTATTTATTGACTCTTAAACCCACGTTGTGTGTATCAGTTAGCAGGGATCAATTTCTATGTCATGCCATAATTTTCCAGGTTGGCCGATTTCAATCGATTCATCCAGCCCCAATAAAGGCCTTTGATGGGGATCAAGAGATCATTTACAGCATCAGTAAAGGTAAAAACAAACAAACAAACAAACAAACAAATAATCAGGCCACCCACCCAAATGAGCTATGGCTGCAGAAGGTTATAACAGAAAATGAATCTCACACCAGGCATAAGTTATCACATGATAATTTCTGTCCAGATAAGATAACAGTTGAGACCGTTGTTTTTCTGACTTGGGTGAAAATGTTACGTTTCCCTCAGAATCTCCAGAAGAGTTTTGGGGAAACTTTGCCATTGAGAAGGAAACTGAAGTTATCAACGTTAAAAAGGAACTGAAAAGAGAGAAAGCATCCTTGATAAACATGGCCATAATGGTAAGAGATCATTTATAGTTTATTTCATATATACACAGGAGAGATGTTAAATTTCTAGTGCTATAGGTAGCGACCAATCAACAAGCAAGCCTATTTACCGTCAAAACCAAAATCACTAACAAATCACAACTCACTTACATGTACAAAAACATCACCAACAGAACAGCCTTCAAGAGCATTTCACTGGGGTTATCGAGCAGGCACCTTAATTCATAGACGTTTCATTGAATTAGGGCAACAACACCTCCAGAAGTCTCAACAGTGGCTCATCTCGTTGCTGTGACCGTTTATGGTCTAATCAGCAACACACACACAATGCCTACCCTTGATGAGGGCACCCACAAATACTAACAAATGCTTCAGTCAGTCCTCTTCGTTTTGATTCAATCAGCAACATGTACAAACAAAACCTAAACCCTTGATGGGGGCACCAACAATTACCAGCAAATTCCTTGGTAATTCTTTTTCGATGCCGTGGCCGTTTATGATCCGATCAGCAACAAAACCCCATAAACCACAAGCACTTGTTGCGGGCCCTCACAAAGACCAATAATTACCTACAAGTTCTTCTGTCATTCCTCTTTGTTACTGTGGCCGTTTCAGTCATGATATTATAGAACAGTGTCTACAATAATCATTTGTGATGTTAACCATCCACATCATTGCAAATTAAGATTGAAGTGGCCACTATATACTATATATATAGCCAATATATTTCACGACTCGCAATATATTGGTACAACATTGAAATCTCAAAGACAGACAACACAATGTTTTAAATGTTGTTTTTCTGTTCAGGCTTCACTAAAGAATGACAGCATGAAGACAGCAGTTGCCACTGTAAGAGTCCAAGACTACTGCATGCTACACACTGACACTGCTTTGATACTTACATGACAAAACAACATGACATTTTGTCATATCGTCTCATGTTGTGCCATGTACTGACTCAAATTAAGAACAAATTTTAGGCTTCCAAACGACAAACACTTCCCCCTGACTCCTAAATAATTATTATCTATTATTATCTATTCATCTCTGGCCTTTGGTTCACTCACTCAATCCACTTCTCATGTCTCTTTATTAAGCCTTGCGCCCAAATGTGTGGCAGAAGGTGTGGTCTGGCGCGTGATCCAAAAATCGCTATCTTACACCGTCTAAAAATCATTACGCCACTGACCAAGAAAAACCTGGCCTATAGCGAAAAGCGCATGAAGGCACAGCTGAAGACGCACTGTCAGGAAATGTAAGCAGCCCTTAGCAAGCAGTCCCAAACAACTTATTTGCAGGATAAATACAGTAGCCTTAGGATTTTAGGTCATTCGCACATTATTGTGGTAATGGTTGCTTTTTTCAGGCTATGTTTTCGATTGACCCCTTGTCAGCCAATAGTGAATGTAATTAATTTGTGTAGAACTGTTTTGTCGTTGACTATGAGACCATGGTGAAGTTAGTTTCACTTTAAAATAATAGACGAGTGCAGATGTGTGTAGGCTATTAGTTGAATACCTGTTCCATATGGCCTTGCATGCAAGCAAATTCCTTCAAATGCGCCACTGACTATCAAAATATGCGCTGTTTGAAGTTGTGCTGCTTGCTGTTAAAGGGAATGACAGATGTAATTATCATTGGTTTAACGGATGTTATGCCCAAAACATTACATTACATTACATTACATTTGGCTTACGCATTTTTAACCAAAGCGACTAACAACATGGTAAACAGTTTAAGTTTTAAAGCGATTCGCAACAATTTTAGGACAATTTAAAAACGGTAGAGTACAGTAAGAATAAGTGCATCAGTGAGTGCTGTTTTTAACAGTTACGTGTCAGTTCAAGGCGGCTGGTAAGTGCTAGGATCAGCAAGACTTGTTGTGAGTGGTGCTATGATAGGAGATGTTCTCTAAAGAGCTGGGACTTCAGGAGTTTTTTGAAAATGGAGAGGGATGTCCCTGCCTTAGTGCCTTTAAAGTGAAGCTGAAACCAACATTTCTGAATATTTTACAGTTTTGTTATTTTCCTTTCTATAGTTTTCATTGTTTACAGTATTCAGAACACCCTATCTCTCTCTCTCTCTCTCCCTCAGGCTCTTGAGAGTGCATTAAGATGGGATGTGAGGATTATCAGAATCAGCGGTGATAAGGCACGGAATTCTCCCCTCAGCAGATCCTCCTCCCATCAGACATACGTCGACTTCATCACACTCACACATGACAATGTGATAATGCCCAAAGATGACGTTGAAACGTAAGACCCTTAAGGAACTTACATATCATGTTCTCGAAGCTCTAGCTTTTATAGGATAATCTATAGGATTCAGGTTTAGGGGCAGCATCACACACTGTAGCCTCAGTCATGAATAGTGATGAATGATTTCACCAGAAATGTATTTTGTTTACTCTCCTCATTTACTCTGAATGTGTCTTCCTGTCCCTGACTTGTTGGATGTTTCTCTGCAGGAGGCTGAATGATGAGAAGCAGAAGGTTCTGACGGAACTCCAGGCTGTGTTTGGTCCTGATGTGGATTATGACATCATGCCAGATGAAGCTCCTTCATGGCTTAACATCATGACAATTCTCCTGGGAGTTTTAGGAGCTCTGACATGCGTTAGTGTGATTCACTTAGGGATTACGTAAGTGTGTTCATCTCAATTACAGGCACAGTAGTGTTCAAAATTAAAAGATTTTTCTTGTTCATATGATGTTGGTTAGTACAATCAATTACAAAGGTGGTTTCTTTGTTTTCTTTCTTTCTTTCTTTCTTTCTTTCTTTTTTCTTTATTTCATTTTGTCATCACTATTCATGTTTTCCCCCCATAGACGAATAAGACAAAGGCACAAGCAAAGGTGAGATGAAAACATGATCAGTCTTTATTTTGTGTAGATTCAGCCATTTGATGTATTCATCATGAAATGTATATTTTCTCTCTATATTTAATAATAAGCCCCGAGAGGCCGTAGGTTAAACTGATTCTACAACAGCTAAGGGGCTTTGTTAGGCACAACGCGCTAGCGGAGTGCCTAAAACCCCCCTTAGCTGTTGTAGAATCAGTGTGTGGGCCACTGGCATACAGGGGATGGGCCGTCAGCATACAACCGAGATGCAACGTGTACCACCTCATATGATAAACCCAGACAGATTTTATCGCTAGATTATTATTGTGTGTGTGTGTGTGTGTGTGTGTAGATATAGGCCTACCTATCTGTTAACAGTAGAGCTAAACCATGTGTGTGTGAGAGTAGCCACCCACCCCACATCAGAAGTGTGTGTGTGTGTGTGTGTGTGTGTGTGTGTGACCAAGGATCATTTTAAGCATATAGATGAAGGTGCTGTAAATGCATGTAATGTATGTAAATATATGAAATTCTGTAAAAAGAAAGAAGGAATGTTGCCCATGTGGACCTATTCAGACAGCAGTAGTTCTTGATGAACAATCATTGTTAAAATGATCATGTGATTTGAATTTGAACATATTCAAACACTTTTGTACATATACATATTTTTTGTTATGGACATCCTAGAGGGACATAGCCTAATTTTGGCACTACTAATTAAGGTCACATCAATTCAGTGGTATCAAATGCTGTGTACAGTACATCCTGCATGGAATGTAACAATATGTGTGAAAAAGAATATCCTTATAGGACAATAAAGACTCTATACTATACTTATTCATTATTGCATCTAGGACCTTCTTCATTATTTCTAAACAATCGCAATGAACACTTTTCAAAGTTCAATTATGAAATGTATAAAGATGGTTGTAATGATTTTGACATAGTGTGTACATCATATTGTAATATACCAAGTATCTGTGATAAAGTGTGTACAGTATATATTGTCTGACTTCATCATTGTACTGTATCACTTTGAAAAGTGAAAGCTCTTCTGTTAGTCACACTACACACTACAGTAGAGTAGAACATTTTGTTTTTTATGCATCTGACTAAATTCACTTGCTAAATGACATAGCTAGTGTGTCTGTTGATAAATGAGCTGAATAAATAAATAAATACATACATACATACATACATACATACATAAAATGTAGCATACGCCACTTGTCTCTATTTAGTTATTGAAGCACAGAGCAGTAAATGGCTTTGCTTAGTGGTGGGTAAACTGTGATGTAGTCTTGTTAGCTGTAGTGGGTATACTATGATCAAGCCCAATACGTATCCTTGCCTGTTTTAAGTGGGCATACAGTACTGTGATTGTGATGCTTTTTAACTGGGTATACTGGGTTGTCTTGCGTATCACATAGACTACACCACTGGCATAGTTACAAAAGAGGACTGCTGTAAGGGGCTGGGGATAACTGTGACATAGGCTTATGGCAAAAGAGGTGGGGTGGGGTTGTGGTGGGCGGGTCTGTGAGAAAGAGATTCTATTATTAGTTAGTGTCACATGAATTGGTGTGATTTTCTTTGCGGTTATGTAAATTTGTTTCATAAATGGTTACATTTGGGTCAATAACTCACCACAGTTTCCGTAAATGTTTTTATACTCATTTCCTGTATTACAGTATAATGTTTCAACACACATTTTGTGTCACATACTCTTAATGAACCAGGAAGTCATGCAATATTATAGGAAGTCCACAAACATTCTGATTAACTTAACAAAACTGGTTATAAATTGAATATAAACTGAACACACACACACACACAAATATACTGACTTCTTTATAATGCATTGTTTTTCTCAGAATATATTTGCTTCCCTAGAAGGATGATTTTTTTTTTCTTTTTTGTTGTGACACTAAGTTAAATCCCAAAAGAGGATTTTTTTATTTGTCTTTTGAACCACCTTTACCAGAGGTGCCGATAAATGAGGGGGGCGCTATGTAGAAAATGTGTAGTGACTACTAATGGGGAGGAGTCCATGTGGAGATGTGCCAGGACCTCTTGTCCAATCCAACATAAATACATCACTAGACCAGACAGACCTAACATGCAGGGCATCTCAACCCATGGACTGCCTTGTCCAATCCAACATAAATACATCACTAGACCAGACCTAACATGCATACATGATCCTTATTAAATCTACGCTGAGTTTGTCCCACTGTACTGTTTGATGATGAAGCAGAGCCTTTGTATGTTCTGTGTCTTCTACCTTGATTAATAATTAACCTAGTCGGTGCATCATGAATGTCAGTGTGTGCTCTTAGTATTAGCATGAACACACTAACAGGCTGTAAAAACATAAAAGCTCATTGGCCTTTGGCTTTTTGGCAACACTTCTCCGTTAGTGAATGTGATGTCACACAGAAGGGACTGCCTTAAAAAGTGGGCAGGGAAAAGATATCCTCTAAGGATTTGATTGAAGTGCTGCATGTCAGCGGTTACTCAGCCACAATATGGGGACTTCTCTGTGTGTTTGGGTTGTGATCCTCTCGGCCTGGTGGTTCGCAGACTTCATCCGCAGTCTTCCAGTGGGTGAGTTCAGAGAGCAGGAAGCACAGATGTATTTTTCTAGTTCATCTAGTTTATAGTTAATCAATCATGTCTCTTTGTGTCAATGCAATGTGTGTTGACTTGATTACACCTAAAGGTTGTCTACATATGATGGGACTCAAAAAGTGGCATCTTACTGTAATTGGTCTTCCTGGTTTTAGTGTTAATTTGAATCTGCTCTGCAGGTCGGTTTGGAGGTCTGTTTTATGTGTCTTTGTTTGTTTGCTTGTGTGAGTGAGTGAGTGAGTCACTGTGTGAGTTAGTGAGTGAGTGAGTGAGTTAGTAAGTGAGTGAGTAAGAGTAAGTGAGTGAGTGAGTGAAATCATGTTCCCATCAAATGTTTGTATTAACCTTTTCCCCTGTATAACATCTGATAATCTAACATTATAGACGACCTGACACCGCTGTTTGAGTATGACCGATATGAGGCCTCCATACCAGAAAATGAGGTGAGTCTTTCATCTTTCCATAGCTTAGTACCCTAGACTAACACTTCTGTTAGGTACACCTGCTTGTTCTGGTCACCTATATTTACGTTTCACCAGCTGGGACCTGTACTTGAAGTTCTTCCAGCACCCATCAAAGCCAATACCACTGGCAACCACACAATAATTTACAGCATCGGTGAAGGTATGACATGTCAAAAATGTCCTTACAAAACTCATTTGTTCTTGAATCATGTGAATCAAGAATTGTGGTCATATTATTGTCATGCCAGATGTTAAAATGTCAGGAATATTGTGTTATGTTGTGTTGAGATGTGCAGTCTTATCATTCCAAGTCTCTCCAAGAAAGTACTGGAACAACTTCATTGCTAACCAGAGCACAGGAGTCCTAACGGTTGTTCGTCAACTGGACTTTGAGAAAATAACTGACAACATAACCATCATTTTTAATGTAAGGACAAAAGAAAAGTGTAATTGTTACAGGTTTCCCTTTCCCACCCTTTCCTACACACACACACACACACCCTTTCATTTATTTATTTTTTGAGGAGAAAAAACACAACAAATTTTACTCTATTATAAACCTATAATGAGATGTAATTAAAGAACTCTTGAATCTTGAATCTCTACATGGTACATGATGCAAGAGTTGAACTTGTAGGTAATACATCATTTAAATGTTATCTGCTTAAATCTTGTAAATGTTATCAGGCCTCTCTGGAGATCGACAACACGAGGACAACTAACACCTCGGTAAAGTATAGTGTTGTTTAGTTCTGTGGTAGGTCACATGATCTCTAACCACAGACGATGAGAATGGCAATGAAAAGCCTAAATATACATCTCCGTCTAGTCAGAGTTAGAGAATCTTGACAGTTGGAAAATACAACCCCTTGTCATGAACACAATTTGCATCATTGTGAGTCGTACAGTTCTATCACAGCAGCACTTTGTAAAAGAAAACTATGATGCCCCTTCTGTTTGTCAATAGGTCACGGTCCATGTGGAGAATGTGAATGAATCTCCTGTATTCCGTGGTAATGGATATTCCGTTTCCATCTATGATGATGCCTGGCATGGCTCTACTGTGGTTACAGTAAAGGTAGGTAGCATATATATATATCTATAATCTAGATTCCCAATGTTCAGGGTATGATTAATTTAGCTGCATGCATCGATGAACCACCCCTGTCCAACTCGTTTCTCCCCCCAGGCCACAGACCCTGAGAACGAGAGTCTGCGGTACCTCCTGCAGTCGTCCAACCCACATTTCGGTGTGAGGCCTAATGGCCAGGTGTATGTCCAGTCACTTACTTTTGCGGGTAACTGGGCGAACTTGAGGGTGAGAGTAGAAGACCCACATGGACTCTACGCCATAACATCAGTACAGGTATGTGAAAATATGTCATGGATCCGAATTCAGTGAACAACAATTATGCTCTACCTTTTGAAAGTTGTGATGTAGTCTCAATCGAGAGAGTTTTGTCCCAGAGAGATTTGTGAGGTCGTCTCAATCGAGAGTTGTGTCCCAGAGAGATTTGTGAATACATTTTTAAATACTCACTAGATGGTTACTTCATCCCAATTGCAAGTAATATAAAGAACACATACTGTATGTTAAATGTGTTGCCTTTACCTTTGTGAAATCATAATTATGAATAGAAGTGCCACTCGTTTTTGTTTATTTTTGTATTAAAATATAACAAAATAAGGAAATGCATCATAAAACAGGCATAACTGGAAAATAATCAACAATTGTACAAATGAAGCAAGTTTTATTTATTTGAATTTCATTAGAAATGGAACATACTCAATAACATCTGTCTGAACAACACATTGAAGCCATTGAACACGGCAATTTTATACCAGACTATACCACACATGAGGGGCAGAGTCTCACTGTGTGTGTATTGCATATGTATTTTTTGATAGGGGATGGCATGAAAAGGTAAAAAGAAGAATTGATGTCTTGTGCATGAGTGCCAAGCGTGTAGGTCCTGGTAGCATCCCAATCACATTGGCAGCCATGCAGGGTTCATTTCTTGAGCAGGAAGACCATTCGATTCTACCATTTTTTGACATCCATATGTTGTCATTTGCAAGCTGCTGACAGTCTAGTCCAATGTCCGGCTGCTCAATGGCTGGTTCTATGGCTGGCTGCTCATTGGCTGGTCCTGCGGCTTGCTGTTCATCGGCTGGTCCTGGGGCTGGCTGCTGGCGGGCTGGTCCTGAGGCCTGCTTGCGTTTTGAAGCTGACTGACGAGCTGGTCCTGTGGCTTGCTGCTTATTGGCCGGTCCTGGGGCTGGCTGCTGGCGAGCTGGTCCTGAGGTTCGCTTGCGTTTCGATGTAGGCTGACGGGGTAGTCCTACAGCTAGCTGCTCACGGGTTGGTCCTGGGGCTGGCTGCTTGCGGGCTGGTCCTGGCTGCTCACGGGATGGTCCTGGGGCTGGCTGCTTGCGGGCTGGTCCTGGCTGCTCACGGGATGGTCCTGGGGCTGGCTGCTTGCGGGCTGGTCCTTGCTGCTCACCATACCTGTCAACACTCCCGTTTTTCCCGGTTTCTCCTGTATTTCAAGGTCATCTCCCAGCACCCTCCCATTTTGTTATTTCTCCCGGAAAACTCCCGTAATTTGCATGGCCATCAAACTTCATTTTAAAATCATTGATCCATTCATTTTTTCTATTAGTCTGACATCTCCCAGGTTGCCAGATTGTGTATAAAATACACCCTACACATACACAATCACTTAGTTTCAATTTCAACCGTTTTGTCATAGGCTAAAACCTGGCAACCCAAAACCCAAATAAAGAAGCGGGTGCTGATTGCGCAGCCTGAGTCTCGTCGTAAGCAAGCGGGCTAGTTGAATGGCCTACTCCAGATCAAGCTGTTGTGAAATTGTTGGAAATTTAATTGATTAACACATCACATAAACTGTTATTGAGTGTTGTTGATACACTGAACTTGGAACCAAATCAGACAGCAAGCAGCTTTGGAGTTTTGGAAGTAGGCTGCAGGCAGGCAGCTGGTGGATACACAGCTGGTTTTTGGAAAGCTAAATGTTGACAGGTATGCTGCTCACGGGATGGTCCTGGGGCTGGCTGCTTGCGGGCTGGTCCCGGCTGCTCACAGGCTGGTCCTGGCTGCTCACGGGATGGTCCTGGGGCTGGCTGCTTGCAGGCTGGTCCTGCCTGCTCACGGGATGATCCTGGGGCTGGCTGCTCGCAGGCTTGTCGCTGGCTGCTGTAGGGCTAGTCCTGAGGCTCTTTTACGTTTCGGAGCTGGCTGATGCTTATCCTCCTCTTCAAACTCAGTGTCTGACTCTGAATTTTCAGAAATGTTATCCTCATTTCTTTGAAACTATTTGCTCTGCATCACCATCAAAACCCTTTGACACACACACACAGGACCTGATTTTCCACACTTTAACTAGTTCCGGGTCCAGTGGACCCGAACATCCTGTGTGTAATATAAATGTGAAGGAGGGGTATGCAGGAAGGGGTTCATTGAAAATGTTTTCTGGTTTATGTTCCTCATAGAAAATGAGCCAAGGCCAATGAATCTTAGTTTAAAAAAATAATTATTTTTATCATTTTTATTAAGCTAAAACTGAAAATGGGTCCCACAGACCCGAACACCTTATAAGGGTTAAACTGCCCTCAAAAGTGTCCTTTACATGATAAAAATGTTTGTAGATGGTCCCCTTAAATTGAAGATACATGTATGTGGATTTGGATACAAAAGGGAGCAGCTGAGTTATGTGCTCTACAGTTAAGCTTGGGCGTTTTTTTTTTTTTATGTTTTGTCTGCTCGCAAATGGTTCTGTACTATTCTGAGTGTGACATCAATGTTTTTTAAATAGTGACACTACATCATGTGAAATAAATATTTCATCCTTTTCCACCTTAATGTTGTTTAGTGCCTTTGCCATCTGTTTTTAAGTTCTTGCAGTGTTGTTTTGTAGATGTTTTATTAGCTCAACTAATAGACTGCTGGATAGATTGTAGGTGACTGGGCCTATCCTATCCACAACTGGGTGGAGTACTGTCTGTAGGTACTGTCTAAAATAATCATGTACAGTAGGACTGAGATACGGGGTCTCTCACTCGGGTCATGTGATGTGTCTTATCTGGGCCCCTCAATCATGTCATATGGGCTATGTTATTCACCACTGAATGTCTTAATTGGGCCCTTCATATATCAGAATCATATATCATTGGTAAGTTATTCACCCCTGATATCTGAATGCGGGCCCTAAGTCAAATAACACAGTTAATGCTGTGATGTGATAAACATGCTTTGTAATTGCCATTTTCTTCACAGCAAGATACCTTAAATATGTTGATGGTTATGTCATATTTGTAAATCTAAATCTGTCAATTTCTTTCCACAAAACCCACCAGAAGTCATCATTTGAGGAGTTTGTTTTTTATCAAACATTTCTCCAGGGAGAATGCCACCCCCACCTAATAGGTTCCCTTTTGTTTGTTTTTTTACCCCTGTCTTCCAAACGTCTATGCACACCACTTACAAAGAGAGAAATCCCCACAATTGAGTTGCTTGGACCCCTAAAAATCGAAATTTGAAGGGACACAAATTCAATCCGACAATAAACAAACATCCTCAAAATGAAATACATGTTGCCACACAAAAACACAACATGCCACACAATCTTATAATCTCAGTGTAGCTGATTACTTTTTAGAATTCAACTTCTTTAACATCATTTAACATTTGTGAGGTGATTAAGAGGATAATGACCAGTGGTGGACGAAGTACACAAATCCTGTACTTGAGTGAAAGTAGAGATACACATGGTCAAATCCTGTACTTGAGTGACAGTAGAGATACACATGGTCAAATGTTACTGCAGTAAAAGTAAAAGTCCTTCTTTTACATTTCCACTTGAGTGGAAGTACAAAAGTACTTGCCTTCAAATGTACTTAAGTATCGAAAGTAAAAGTCCTGAAATGTATTATGATTAATACAGTTGCATTTACTATTGTTGAAATGATTCGGCACAGACATGCAGTCATTGAGCCTTTCTCCTCCATTCAAGGACAAAATCAGCATATAATTGCTGCATGTAGAAAGAACTAAAAACAAACTAATATGATATCTTATCGTAGATACTTCAAAGTAACCACATTTTTCTGAATGCTTTATACTTTCGGACCAAATCAAGATGTTCCCTTTTGTGTTTTATAGTGTCAGATTGTCTATCATTGTCTATCATTTGCTCTATGGCGTCAAGAGGCTAGTTATGATAACATCAATATTGTGAAAAGGGGTCAACAAGGTACAGTAAATAGTGGATATGACAATAACATAGCAAGACCATTATTTAAAGCCTAGCTCTCATATAAGTATACATTCCCAGTGCTTAATTTGTAAAGTGGGAGGTGCCGGAGCACAAAGGCGGTATGCTATATATTGCAATGATGACCACCCAGCAATCAATAATCAACTAGATACAGCGTGGAATGATACATCTGAATACCTATCTGAAGCGTCTCAACTTCTCTCTCCCCGAACAGCGTGTCACCCTCCTGTGGCCAATATTGTGAATAAAGCACTTTCAAATCCTCGATTAGCTTGTTGTATCCTGTTTGGTCTTTCCCCTATTTCTAAAGACTAATCAGAAAGATATCAACATTGAACACTACACAAACAGTAATTTATTTCTTTTCGTTTAGGCGATTTATTTTTTATATTGACGTAAGAGTTGACGGATTAAGCCCTGTTTTTTCCAAAAGGAACTTCAGCTGTACTTCAGCTGTCACAAAATGTAGTGGAGTAAAAAGTAAGATATTTGGCCTTGAAATGTACTGGAGTAAAAATAAAAAGTTTAACAAAATTGAAATACTGAAGTAAAGTACAGATACGTGAAAAAGCGACTTAAGTACAGTAATTGAGTAAATGTACTCAAGTATCTCCTTCATCTCCAGCCAATGTACAAGCCCAAAGTATAGAGGCTACCAGTTGCCACACGCACCTTCAGGAAGTGGACACCCGAAGTGGATGAGGCTCTGAGAGACTGTTTCGAGTGTACTGACTGGAGTGTGTTACAGAATGGAGAGGACTTAGAGGAGGTCACACAGTGCACAACTGATAACCTGAACTTCTGCATGGACATTGTTGTTCCCACCAGAACTGTACGCTGCTTTCCCAACAACAAGCCTTGGATAACCAGCAATGTCAAGACCCTTCTTAACAGGAAAAAGATGGCGTTCAGAGAGGGGGACATGGCAGAGCTGAGGCGCGTGCAAGGGGAACTCAAATTCAAGCTGAAGGAAGCTAAAGAGGATTACAGATAGAAGGTGGAACAGAAGCAGCAGGAAAACAACTTGAAGGAGACATGGGACTGCATGAAGGTTATCACTGGCCTGAAGAAGAACAGCAGCTCTGTGGAGGGGGACCTGGACAGGGCGAACCAGTTGAACCACTTCTACAACAGGTTTGACTGCCCTGCTCCAGCTCCAATGGATTACAACCATTACAACACATCAATTGACAGTCCAACTTAAGAAATTGCGCAGCAATAAAGCAGCTGGGCCTGACAGACTGTGTCCAAGGCTACTCCAGGCCTGTGCTGCTGAACTGGGGGAGCCACTGAAGCACATCTTCAATTTGAGCCTACGCCTTGGACAAGTTCCAACACTGTGGAAGACATCATGTCTTACCCCTGTCCCTAAGAAGCCACACCCTAGTGAGCTTAATGACTACAGACATGTCGCTCTTAAATCACATGTGATGAAGACAATGGAGCGATTGGTCTTAGGTATGCTCAGACCCCAGGTACGCCATGCACTAGACCCGTTACAGTTTGCATACCAGGAGAAAGTGGGCGTGGACGATGCCATCACTTATCTTTTACACAGGACACATTCCCACCTAGACAAGGGGAAAAGTGCTGTGAGAATCATGTTCTTTGATTTTTCAAGTGCTTTTAACACCATCCAGCCCCTCAGATTGGGAGACAAGCTCTTGCAGATGGGTGTGGACGCTCACCTGGTAACCTGGATTACAGATTACCTGACCGAGCGACCACAGTTCGTCAGACTGAAGAACTGTCTCTCTGACACTGTGATCTGCAGCACCGGAGCGCCACAGGGAACTGTGCTCTCTCCAGTCCTGTTCACCCTGTACACATCTGACTTCTGATACAACACCGAGTCATGCCACATGCAGAAGTTTTCTGATGATACTGCAATTGTGGGGTGTATCAGGAACGGGCAGGAGGAGGAGTACAGGAGCCTGGTGGAGGACTTTGTGCAATGGTGCAAACTCAATCATCTTCAACTTAACACTTCAAAGACCAAAGAAGATGGTGGTGAATTTCCGCAGGTCTAAGCTCACTCTGCTACCAGTCCACATTGATGGGGTCAATGTGGAGGTGGTTAGCACCTACAAGTATCTGGGTCTCCACCTGGACAATTAACTGGACTGGTCAGCCAACACTGATGCACTCTACAAGAAAGGGCAGAGCAGGCTGTACTTCCTGAGGAGGCTGCGGTCCTTCAATGTGTGCAGTAAGCTCCTCAGGATGTTCTACCAGTCTGTTGTTGCCAGCCTATGCAGTAGTATGTTGGGGAGGAAGCACAAGGAAGAAGGATGCGGGGCGAATTGACAGGCTGGTAAGGAAAGCTGGCTCTGTAGTGGGAGCTGAACTGGAGTGCATCACTTCACTATCTGACAAAAGGACCCTGAACAAACTGATCAACATCTTGGACAATGAGTGTCACCCACTCTACAGCACTATTGTTAAGCAGAAGAGCCTGATCAGCTGGAGACTTTGCTCACTGCCTTGCACAACTGAGACTGAGAAAGTCATTTGTCCCCAGGGCCATTGAACTGTTCAATGCCTCACTTAAGGGAAGAGGAGAGATAGACTTCTCTGCATAGTCTGTCTGCCTCTTCACCCCCTCCATGTTTGGTACTGTCTGTCCACTAGCCACTTGTACCACTGTCTTTATGCCTCACTGTTTGCGTGCTATATTAGCACATTAGCACATATGCATAACCACCCCCCCCCCCCTCCATGCCACAGCCGAACTGTGGCCAAACTTATACATTTCTTAAACAGTTAAATATATAGATATATAGACTTTACTTTATTTCTGTATTGTTGCACTGTTGGACTTACTCATTTGCACTATCACCATGACCACTATCACCATTGCACTACCACCATGACACTCATTCACACAGAGCACATTAGAGCACCTTACCATACCTTACTATGCACAGAGAATCACAGGCTCAGTCCCTGCCTCAGTCATTGCAAGCGCCTCTGATTGATTAATCACCACTATGTGGATACTGTTTTTAGAATTGATTTAGATTAAGTGTTAGTTAGTATAATTTGTATTTTTGTAATTTGTATTTTAGTATATTTTTATACATTGTATTAAGTGTTAGTTAGTATAATTTGTATTTTAGTATATTTAGCATATTCTTTATCTTCTACTGTCCTTATTGCTTAGTTGTGTTTTTATATTATATACTTTAATTACTCTTTCTGCTGTTAAAGAATGTGTTTGTGTTGTATGTATGCTGCTGAGACCTTGAATTTCCCCTGGGGATCAATAAAGTATCTATCTATCTATCTAAGTAATGTCCACCACTGATAATGAACAAAACAGCACATAGGATTCTGGGCCATCTGAAATTATTATGTAAAGAGGAATACTCTTAAATCCCCTGCTTTGCATTCTACAACTTTATGAGATGTTATGGAAGATGACTAAGAGCTCCTTTACCAGCAAAAGGGATCTTTACAAAGATTTAAATACTAATCATGGCAAAAGCCTACATTTATTTCTGATGTACACCCTATCGGTTTGTGAACAGGTGAGAATTCTTGACAGGAATAGACGTCCTGAATTCCAGCAAAGCATGTATACAGCTGAAATCTTCGACAATGCCCCACGTAACACTCCTGTGGTGCAAGTCCAGGTACCATTATACTATTATTACACTTACTGTATATAACATTATACTATTATTACACTTACTGTATATAACATTATGCAATTATTATACTTACTGTATATAAGATTTTACCAATATTATACTTACTGTATATAACATTATGCAATTATTATACTTACTGTATATAAGATTTTACCAATATTATACTTACTGTATATAACATTATGCCATTAGTACACATACCGTATATAACATTATGCCATTATTATACTTACTGTATATAGCATTATGCTATTAGTACACATACTGTATACAACATTATGCCATTATTATACTTACTGTATATAACATTATGCCATTATTATACTTACTGTATACAACATTATGACATTACTATTGTTTCTGCACTATATATATATATATATATATACCATTTATAGGATCTTGCATAATTTCAAAGTCATGTCATGTTTTAAAAAGAACATTCGAGTTTTGCCTTTTCCTGTTGCTATTGCATGGGTATTATGTACCATCCATTTAACTGCATGAATCTATCCACTCTCCAACTCATTTCCCACCCCAGGCCAGAGACCCAGATGCGGGGGATAATGCAGGGCTGAGGTACGTCTGGTGGATATCAGACAGCCGGTTTTATTTGGATAGCTCCAGTGGTCAGTTGTATGTATTGTCCACCAAAGGCCTGAGTGGGACGGTGGTGAGACTGGGGGTGAGAGTAGAAGACCCAAAAGGACTCGATGACACGACATCGGTGGAGGTGAGGAGGAGAGCTGGGGATGGGAGGGCTGGAGCATTCTGAAAATATATTTTGGTTATTTTTTTTATTATTTTGTAAAAAATATTTTGGTTATTTTTATTATTTTTAAATATCCTCTTTTAGTCAGTGTTGTGTGTCAGCAGCACATTTACATGTTCGTTTTGTTGTTAATCACTCCAATCATTTCAAATGAAGCACCACTCAAAGGTTATGCCTCTGCCTCTGATCCAGTAGAGGGTGAAATCTTAGTTGTTCTGTTACTCATAGGTGAATAAGAGGCTGTAAAGCCCACCAGACATGGCCGGCGATGCGACGGTCAAAAGCGACGGTGGAATTCTGTAATCGCTTTACTACACACCAAAGATTCTATAGCGCTATGCTCTAGAATCTTTGCTACACACACACTCTGAAAAAAAAGTGACAAGACAAAGTATTGCAAAAAGGAGCAACCACTGGAACCACTTACAATATTGGTTCTAATGTACCTGGACTTATAAACTGTCATTATAAACTGTCATCTTTTTCTGCAAGGGGCAGATCAGCTTGGCTAATATCTAATGTTATCTCATCTGCACCGTCCATAAACTGTCATCTGAGCGCAACATTACCTCTCTGCCCTCTGACTCATAGGTGACAACAAAGAAATGCCACACCACCACTATACTCCTTGGGACACTCATACCACTGGCGGTCATTCTGTGTGGGATTCTCATATTTGTGTAAGTTTGGCTCATCCCACAGCTAGTATTTGCACTAGTATGAAATTATGAAACATGTGCTTAAAGGGGTGGTTCAGGATTTTGGACATAGGACCTCATTTCCAAGTTAGCAAGTGTGATATTTATCAGTAGAGACCGTTTTCAACACAATTCCTCCCATCCTTCTAGTTGCAGAGTTCGCAGGTGCTAAGCTAGCGCAAGTCATCAGTATGTGTTAGCCTGCCACTAAAAATGGTCTTACCCACTCCACAGTACACCCGAGGCAAATCAATTATAACGCCAGACTATCGATGTAAATGTCTGTGTTGATAGTTTTATTTCTAACATTATTCTGTCCTTGCATTTCAATGATCGGATTACATTTTGAGGGACTAGTTTCTTAGCAGCGGCGGAATTATACTTGCTCCGGTTAGTAGTACTGCGCCGAAAAGTAAACATAGAAGCGCACTCCAATGTGGATACGTAGTAGTAGCCTTGATAATATCAGTCTGCCGCTGCGTTGCCTAAATGCCTACTACTAACTTCAGGGAACAAAGTAACTATTGCAACGCGATGCGAGGGTAGTTGTATTTCTTACACTATTCTATCAACACAGACATTTACATCGATTGTCTGGAATTTGCCTCGGGTGTAGCCTACTTTGGAGTGGGTAAGACTGTTTTTAGTGGCAGGCTAACACATACCGATGACTTGCGCTAGCCTAGCACCTGCAAACTCTGCAATTACAAGGACTGGATGAAACGTGTTGAAAAATATCACACTTGCTAACTTGGAAATGAGGTCCTATGTCCAAAATCCTGAACCACCCTTTTAATATTAAAACACACAAACAAATGTTTTTTTTTTATGTTATTAAAGCAAGATCAAAAGAATGACAAAATTGGCATGTATTCTCTTTTTTTTTTATTCTCTTAGGATATGGAAAAGAAACGCCATAAGGAAAATTTGCTGTGTTGATGGGACTTAACACCAGAAAGGGGTTGTTGGTGCAGGCTTTTGATTGCTGTGGGTGGGGTTGTTGGCTGGTTTTCTTTTACTCATGTTGACTGGAAAGCATTCCAAGGGAACTATTTAATGAAATCCCAATTCAGTACAAAGGTACAGTGAAGGTAAATAGAGGCTACTTTGGGGAATCTAGACTATGACAAAAGCTTAATAAACACTTTTGTTGTGCATTGTAAAAATAAAGAAAAAAACTATGAGAGTATTAAACTTTTGTTTGCAACACATCACCACTCAATCAGTGCTGTTACATGTGCTGTACAATCTGATTACTATACTGCCAGAATACAGACTATTCTATGAAGCTATTAGGTGCAAAGTTCCTGACACATCTGGCAATAGATTTTGCACTTGTAGCCAAAAGTCACATATGTGTTTCAGTAAATATCAGGTGCACAAACTCCATGCCACTCATCACAAATTAAAAAATATCATATGCTCATATGTTCGCTACTATCACCACAATAGACTAGCCTGACGAGCCAGACCCACATTAAAATGTAGGGTCTGGACACTCACCGTTCGCAGTGCTCAGTCCGAGGGGCGGGATAATCGGTTGTCTTTCAAATTCCCTCTGCACGCAATAGGACAGCGCTATGAGTCCCATGCGTTTTCCCACCAGCAGAGCTTGTTGGCTAGTTCAAACTTTTGCCAACTTAAAAAAAGCTTAACTCGTGTCACACTGTTCGCCAACAGCAACATCCATCTTCTTTGTTTTCAAGTAGCAGGGAATTCAAGCCAAACCGTTGCAACTCTGCCATCAATTATTATTTTAAGCCCGCCTAACAACTCTACACGATTTCATTGGCCTAATTAAGTTTCGATTTCTGGAGCTCACAAGCCAACGGAGAGTTGCTTAGCCCTATTTATTTACTCAATGTTCTCACTCAAATGTGATGTTATGAATTTGCTGCTCTCTTAATTTCAATGAATAGAATGTTCATGTTGGATAATTCAGTGTAGGCTAATACACAAAGTGATCACCAGCTACAAAATACCCAAGGGGGGATGTCCTGAGATATCACCACTTGTAATGACTCATAGAAAGCGTCAGATATTAATAAACAGTTCGATCTGACCCAAGTGTTGTATAATGAGGAGTAAATTATTTAACATCACTGATTCTGTTATTATGACCTTCTCCACCCTGATTCCTACCTCAAGTGTGAGTTAGTATTTCCTATATTAAATTAGTGAAAGAAACTTGTCTTCTGTATTTAACCCATCTGGGGATAACACACACACACACACACACACACACACACACACACACACACACACACACACACACACACACACACACATTGAGCATTGAGCTTACCAGGAGCACACACACACACACGCACACTAGGAACACACATACACACAGAGGTTGGAGGTTAGGTGCCTTTCTTAAACTGATGTGGTTATAGACCGGTATATCCGGTATCTTGAGATATTTTTTATGGGAAAATAACATGGGGATTTTGAATTATCGCACCTGTTCAACTCTCGCAGGGACGAATAAATCGGAAATGCAGATGTTTTGCTCTGCACAGTTTTGTCCTCTGCCTTCAAGTGGATACTGTGATCTTCAGTACCTGAAGATGGTTCAATCACTCCCCCCACCCATACAGTATTGTCCCTACTAGTCAGAATTGATCCGACCACCCTTCAGTTGCAAGTCTCCGCAGCCAAGTGGTACCAATCTGAAAATCATACTCATTCTGCTCTTATCTATTTTATCACTTGATAATTATCAAATAGCTCTTTGTGAATTTCTCACTTTGAATGACTGGAATGTTGGTCAATGCAATGCTAAAGTATATCACACGAGGAGCGGTCACTAATGGTGAAGCGGCTGAGTTTACATTAGTTGTGCCAGCCTTG
This sequence comes from Alosa sapidissima, assembly GCF_018492685.1. NCBI lineage: Eukaryota > Metazoa > Chordata > Actinopteri > Clupeiformes > Clupeidae > Alosa > Alosa sapidissima. The sequence continues at coordinate 17,657,978 of NC_055965.1, read as the reverse complement.
CAGGATATCCTCACTCACGTAATGCCTCTAATCAGAAATTAATAAATTGTTGAACCAGTCATATCTATTGCATCTCTTATTACTATTACTATTATATTTCTATTGCCCCTCTATGCTTTTATTAGCTATTCCTGTTTGCTTTTGTTATGTAAAGCACATTGAATGACCTCTATGAAATGCGCTAAGCTGTAGGCTAAATAAAGTTGACTTGGCTTGACTTATTAAATTCATTGTGAGGTTTTTCCCCCATCTGTAGTGTCTGATGATGATTTCTGATTAATCATTAATTTAGTTGATGCAGTGCATGTGTATGACTTTGCACCGTTAGTATATTACGAACAGGCTATAAAGACACAAATGCTCTTTGAACTTTGCTCCCAAAGTCATGGGAGTGTGTACAGTTCCTTCTTCTTCGGTGGAGCAGTGCTCACGATAGAATAGGGTTTAAAAAGCGAATAAGAAAGATATCCTCTAATGATCTGATATTTTAACTAGACTGTATTTCTTTTGAACCAAATTGTCTCGTGAAACACCATGTGTCCTTTAGGCTATTTCAAATGCTGGGAGCGGTAACTCAGCGACAATATGGGGACTTCTCCGTATGTTTGGATTGTGATCCTCTCGGCCTGGTGGTTCACAGACTTCATTCACAGTCTTCCAGTGGGTGAGTACAGAGAGCAAGAAGTGGAGATGCATTTTCTAGATAATCTGTGTGTCTATCACTCATACTTGCAGTTTGTTTTGATAGCGTATAGGCATTGACAATTTTTGCATCACAAAATCATATACAGCAAACTAGCAAAACAAATATTTTGCAAAAGCACACAATTCTTAGTTAGACGTAGGTGGACTCAATTCTATTCTGAGTTTGAGTCTGGTGTTAGTCCACGGGCATGCCATGTTTCAACCGATGCAGTGGGGAAAATGCCTCTGCAACTGGATAGACCTAACCAATCAGAAGTGACATATGTGAATCCCCTAGGGAGAACAGCAAAAATCATACTTCTTCTCGACAAATACCTTATTGCATTTTTCTGTATTGTGCTGTCAACTAATGCAATAATGAAATCTAAACTTATCTAGCAACATATTTTTTGTTGTAAACAAAATCAACTCAAACACTGACATGAATGACTCGGCACTGTTTATCATCTGTCAATCATCGTATACAGCAGTGTTTCTCAAAGTGTGGTCCGGGGACCACTGGTGGTCCGCAAGCTATCCCAAGTGGTCCGCGAGCTGACATGATAAAATATAATATAGATGAGTTGTTTGCAATATTCAACCAACTTGTATGTAAATCCAAACAGTTCTGCAACACTGTCTATGTAAGATATGCCAGTTGAAATCATATGAATCCTCTGACACAATAAGCAAAGTGCAAAGACAATAAGCAAGGTGGTTCAGTGAGTAGGCCTATTGTGTAGGCTAATATACTGTTGAAGTAGGTCTAATCTTTTTAGCTAGGTGGTCCGTGCGTTTCTTTTTTATTGCTTAAGTGGTCCTTCGTCTGAAAAAGTTTGAGAAACACCGGTATACAGTAAAGCCCGCCCAGAAAATGTTATTGGATTGAACCGCTCTGTTTCGGGCATAGAGGATTCTCAATGGAGTGACTCCAGACCGGATTTCCCCGACTGAAAGTCAAATTTTGTGAGCATGGTAAATTCAGGCAGGCTACACAATTCTCGTAAAACTATCCAAAATTTGTTTGGTGTTTTTGTGTGAAAAACAGTTCACACAACCATCATGTGAATAAGCACACAAACCAACTACACACTGAAAGTATAAACGGAAATACATATGGCTTTTGCTTTCTTTGTGTGCAGGGCACATCTGACACTCAAAACCACAGGAATTCAAATATATAAAGCACATTTGTCTGTGTCAGATTAACACCCACAGTGTTAATTTTAACACCATTTATATGCATTCACTCTTTCAGTACAAATCAGTTGGGGTCCAAACAATAGAAGCCCTTCTGAAAAAAAACAGCCTGACCAGCTTAAGGTGGTTTGCTGGTTGACCAGCTTGTTAACCAGCTTGTTTGATCACCCTATGATGGTTGACCTGCTAGACCAGCAAAACTCTTGCAAAAACATACCTTCAGCCAGTTTACCCAGCTTACGATGGTAATTCAGCTGGTTTTGCTTGTCGTACCACCTCAAGCTGGTCATTTTAGCTGATGTTGCTTGTCTACACTGCTGGTTTAACTGGACATGCCAGCTTATTATGTTGGTCATTCTAGCAAACCAGCACGACCATCTTATACCAACAATGTCAAGCTTGACAGGCTGGTCACCAGCATGACCATCTTGAGCCAGCTGTGTCCCACACGACAGGCTGGTCACACCAGCATGACCAGCTTCATCAGATGGTTATGCCGGCATATCCAGGTGGTGGCCCAATCAGCTACACCAGCAAAGGTCCAGCAAGAGCTGGAAGAAAACCAGCAAAGACCAGCTAAAACCAGCTACCAGCATAAGCTGGTTTCTAGCTGTTTTTTTCAGCAGCGAGTAGAATCACTGAGACCTTGTCCTTCCCCTCCTTCTGCATTGGACACAATTGATAAAATAATGTGAATAGTAGAATAGTAATAATAGTGTGCACAGTTTTGCAAGAGTGTGAAGCCTGTTGAGTCTGTTCATAGTTACAAATTGCAAAAATGACAAAATTACAAATTAGTCTCTGATATTGTGCTAAAATAATGATCTAATTAAACACCTGAAACTTATTGGGGCTAAATATTTTTATCCTAATAGGTGTGTGTAACCTGCGTTGTGTTGAACCTGCGCGATTCAGCCCTGCACACGCCCGGACTCGAACCCGCGAACAGCAGTACCTCGGATCGGGAGGCGAGCGCGCTAACAATTGAGCCAATAGCCCAGGCTACTGGCTCGCATGCCAGCAGCACTCTTGAGGCGTCGGGGAGTGAGGTTTACCAACGTTCCACAAGCACAGCTAAGCTAGCTGGAACCACCCCCCTAAACCTCACTCCCGATCCGGGTCACGGCACTAATGTAACCTGCGTTGTGTTGAACCTGCGCGATTCAGCCCTGCACACGCCCAGACTCGAACCCGCGAACAGCAGCACCTCGGATCGGGAGGCAAGCGCGCTAACAATTGAGCCAATAGCCCAGGCTACTGGCTCGCATGCCATCAGTACTCTTGAGGCGTCGGGGAGTGAGGTTTACCAACGTTCCACAAGCACAGCTAAGCTAGCTGGCATCCGTTACACGTGCATGTTTAATGTTGACAATAGATTGTACAGTATTTTACAAGGAAAATTATACGGAAGTGTTCAAAATGTGTTAATAAATAAAACAATGAAGCAACCAGTGGGGTCATAAAAGCCAACAGCTGGGAAACATCAAGATAGATGGATGGACATGTTGATACCTATGCAATGCTGATATGATAATACTGTTATTTTTCATCCTTTTAATTCACAGAAACCACTATAGACTGCACAACAGGGACAACTGTGCCTCTGGGGGAAGTAGATGAAAAATATGCAGGTCAGCTCCAATCATTTGAAACATCTGTTTTATCTGGTATTTGTAATTATGCTAATTATTGTATAAAATGTGTGTGTGTGTGTGTGTGTGTGTGTGTGAGAGAGAGCATGTGAGAGAATGAGTGAGTGATAGAATGTTACTATTACTGTAAATGTCCCTCTATTTGTTTATGATATCTGACATTTGAGATTAAAATATAGCTTGAACTTGTTGTTGAGGTACAAGATTTCACCTCATGCTCCTAAGACCATGTATTTGCATCTTTGGTTCATTACACTGTTACACAAATTGATATTGTGAGTCTAAAAAAAACAACCCACAGTCAATCCCTCAGCTCTCATAACTACTCCACTACTTCACCCACAATCCTAAATCTCCGCCTTGTGATTTTCCTCACAGTCCAATATGCATGTATAATGTAATCCAATATTGGTATCTTTGTAAGGATTAAATTGTACACATGAGTTTTTATTTACTCTTGAAAAGGTACAAAAACAATAATATTCAGTGTCACTACAAAATTAGCAAATATCAAACAACTGCCAAAGAAATCAAAATATGTCTTGCAAACTACTTGCCAGGACTGTGCATGTTTACAAATAGTCATTAATTTTATTTGATTAATTCATCAATTATGTTTTTTATGTTCTGCATCACAGGGGACATAGACAGTATTATCAGCATTCCAAGTGGGACGGAGCTAACACCGGACTTTACACAGTGTCCACAGTGTGAACAGTTTCTGGAGTTTGTCTATGTCGTCTCCATAACAAATGCTACAGTGAAAACAAAGACTCCACTGGATGCAGAGGCATTAACAGAAGTAAGGCAATACATTCAATTTTTTTTTATGAAGGTGTTTCGAAAGTCCACCATATTTTAGTTTGTAGTCATCAATCACTCACTATTTATTTTCTACAGAGGCTGACTGAAAATAACAATGTCCAGCATACTATAATTCTGAATTTAACCAAGTAATAATCCTCATTGTAATTTTAAGTTTCATCTTCATTTTCAATGAAATTGTGATTGGCATTTATCAATGTATCTGCCTTCACCATGTTAGACAGGAGGTATCTTATCCTACTCCATCACCTGTACATCCACTGGGGTAAGTTACAGGACAAAAAGCACATCACATCACATCACATCACAATCTCAGTTGCTTGGCACAATTCTCAGATCAGAATTTAAATTTGAAAAAACTGTTTATTGGAACTCCATATCATCTTACTTGTGCACATCATTAAAGCTGTTTCTCACCATCTTGAGCAAATAGTAATGCTATAGTGTAAATGTGTAAATCAGGTTTCTTGGCCAAGTAAACTTAAGGAATTTGGTCTCTGCATTTATCCCACCTGGGAATTAGTGAACTCACAGAGCACACAGTGAGCACACACACCTCACTGTGTACATTCATACAACTGATTTTGTACATCCATTGTACATCCATGCAGCTGATTTTGTACAAATGTCTGCTGTTTTTTTTTTGTTGAAATTGCTGAATATAACATAAAACAAATTGGCTTTATTTCATCGCTTGTGTCATTACATGCAAATGTGTTGAACTAGCTGTCATAACTCATTCTGTCTAGCATATGTAAATATATGTCAGGATGTATTGAAAGATGTACAGTGGTGCACAGCTCTGACTAAGGAGTGTTTTACTGTTTATTGGTCATATTTTCATATGGCCAATGCTGTAAATCTAGCCTGGCTAGCGCCACCACTTCTCAATGAGACGTGGTCTGGGAACCAAATGTTCATTTTCTCGTATTTGAAATAAATGCCCAGATCCATTTATTGGGTGTAGTGTTAATTTCGTCAGACGAGACGAGAGGAAATATGTTCGTCAACGACCTTTTTTTTCATGACTAAGACGAGACGATGACGAGACGGCAGTAACGTCCTGAAACACTGACTAAGACTATCTTAAGATGCATTATTGTTGACGAAAAAAGACGAGACTAAAATGTTTTGCATGAAATAAAAACTAAGATAAAATCTCTCTTCATTTTCGTCTACAAAATGAGAAGACTAGAGAAGAGAAGAATATCTAGCTGTTACGTTTTCAAAATATTCCGAATGAGTTCATACTCAACAGCTTTCCTGTAGGCTAGTCTACGTGCTGTTGCTGCAACCCTGTGGCTGCAACACGAAACTACATGGAACAAGAACACTGGAGATTTCTGCCAGAGTTAGCAAGCTAACTACCTAAGCTTTATGCCACAATGCTACATACCCAGAAGTTGAAGCTTCTCTCATATAAATTAACATCCCCCAGAATGTCCATACGAAAACGTTCATCATGTAATGTCAACTATTTAACTAGTTAGACTGATGATGCAAAGTTTGCTAGCAAGTAAGCTAATATGGAAAGTTTGCTAGCAAGTTAGCTATGGATAAGATGGAGAGTCTGTTTGGGGAATGTGTTGTGTTTGGGCGCATATCGCCATCTAGCGAGGCGGAGTAAAACATTAATATTTTGGCCTACTGACAGTGTTTCTCAAACTTTTTCAGTTTCAGGACCACTTAACTAACCCTAGCTAAAAAAAAAAAAAAGATTATACCTACTTCAACAGTAGCCTATAATTAGTCTACACAATAGGCCTACTCACTGAACCACCTTGCTTATTGTCTTTGCACTTTGCTTATTGTGTGGATTCATACTGTATGATTTAAACTGGCATATCTTACATAGACAGTGTTGCAGAACTGTTTTTACATACAAGTTGGTTCAATATTGCAAACAACTCATCTATATTATATTTTACCACGTCTGCTCGCGGACCACTTGGGATAGCTTGCAGACCACCAGTGATCCCCGGACCACACTTTGAGAAACACTGGTCTACAGTGGTCCAGTCAAATCTTTTACTGTCTATGGTCAAATCCCAGCCGAGCTATAACTGTAGCTCGACTTACCTGTGCATGTAAACATACTGACTGACAAAAAATCAGAATGAGTAATTATAACAGACGAGTAGCCCTGTGGACACACAATATTGTTGGAAAATTGAGATGTGTGAAACACTATTTGACTCAAATGGTAATCAGAAATAATTTGTTATTAAAAAAAAGACGAAAATGTGTTGACTAAAACTGACTAAGACTAAGATACCTTTAGTTTTCTTTTGACTAAAACTAGACTAAAATGGCGAGACATTTAGTCGACTAAAACTTGACTAACAAAAATGATATTTGAATGACTAAATATGACAAAGACTAAAAAGGACATTTCGTCACAAGACTAAGACTAAGACTAAATTAAAAATAGGTGACAAAATTAACACTAATTGGGTGCCACGGATGTCTATCAAATGCGTCTGTGCATAGCTCATCATCGTCTTGCTTTCCCCCCCTGTTCTGTGATTGGTTCCCTATCTCAGGCGAAAACTTGCTCCATGGTCTCCAGGCTGCCTTAGCAGCGTGAATCAAATCGCGCGCAAGGCAGCATGGGAACACCCAGGCTACTGTAAATCCACTGTGCGTTGCAGTTTGCTGTAATTGTTTTGAGAATTTAAACTGTTGTGCAAATGTTAATTATGATTTGAGTAAAAAATACAACAAAGTGACTGAGAAAAATGTACGCATGTTTATGACACATCTTTTCACATATTTGTTGTTAAGGTGACAAATGGTCGAATAGTACGGATCAGAGATCTGAATGACAATGCTCCAATCTTTGAAAAAGCGGAGTACATTGCAAATATAGCAGGGGTAAGAAATTAAATAGCATAAATATTTTATACCGTATTCCACTACAGTAAGTGGAGTTCATATATCCATGTGTTGTCTTCTCTCTTTTCCAGACTTTATCTGAGGGTGATGATGTGGTCCAAGTGAAAGCAGTGGATGCAGATGCCAGTCCAATCAACAACCGTATAACCTACAGCCTTCTGGTGAGTCTAATGTTCAAACGTTACTTGATATTTTAACCCCTCATTTTAAAGGTACATTATTAGGATTCACAATAATAATTATGATATGGATAATAATGAAATAAGACATATCACCCCCTTGGAATGATAAGGTTCTGTGATATTGAGCTTCAAAGTTGTAGAATTTCATAGAGCTAAATTAATAAGTGGAGCAAGCCTCTTTAGGTATAATGTCCAAAAATGCATATAACTTCAAGAAACACCTCATCCCGACTTATGAAGTTGTCACAGAATAAGAATATGTCAATAATTCAATTTTGACAAAAATAGAACCTTATAATTCTAAGTGAACGATATGTAAGGGATAATGTATAGAACCCCGGTCATAATGTAAGGGATAATGTATAGAACGCCGGTCATTATGTGAGGGATAATGTATAGAACGCCGGTCAATATTGGGAAAATAAATCCCGACAGGGCGAACAGGACCCCGACGCGCAGTGGAGGGGTCTAGTTCCGCCCTGAAGGGACATATTTGCCCAATAATGACCGGCGTTCTATACATTATCCCGCTTATTACACGGCTACTTGCCAAAACTAAATAATAATCTCCCCACAATATGACTTTAGCCTACATAGCCTAGCCTATTTGTTACCGTTCATCGTGGCATTTCCTGAGAAACAAATAGTTTGCAACAACACACGCTGAACTTGAATCAAACATTCTTTAGAACACAACTGATCAACCGTCTGCTTTCACTTTTGAATGAAGTTCCAGTCCTTGCGTAGTGATATGAAAGACCTGAATTTGAAGCACAAACTCCGTTGCCATTGACACCGGTCATAATTTTTTTCAGAGGTCCTTTCCTAAGAAATAATGACCGCTAGAACTTTGGGAAATCCCATTCAAGTCAATGGAGCATTTTACTTGCCTTGTGAAGAGCCGTGTAATAACAGAAAATAAGTAGGCCTACCGACAAGGTGAACAGGACCCCGACGTGCCAGCCGATAATGACTGGTGTTCTGTACATTATCCCGCTTATTACATGGCTACTTGCCAGAACGAAAAATTAAACTCCACGATATGACTCTTTACATTTATTTGTTACCGTTTCATTGTGGCTTTTGCTGAGAAACGTGAATGGAGCATTCTGCAGTGTAATAATTATGATAATGTCATACATTCAAACTGTTGCTGTAATGTGCACAATCCATTTAACTGCATACATCCATCAACCTCCTTCCAATACATCTCTCATGTCAGGCCACAGAGTCCAGCGCAACGTTTGCTGTGGAGCCATCTAGTGGACAGGTGTATGTAGTGTCTGCTGCTGGTCAGATAGAGAATGTGACTCTGCAGGTGATGGCATCAGACCCACATGGCCTCAATGACACAACAACAGTCAAGGTAGGTGGAACTACGAAAAATTGACATAGGACTAAAAAGATCAAAGAGCAACCAGTTAATACTATATAATAGAAACAATTGCGTAACAAGAGAATAATAATGTGGTCTTTGTCAGAACTGGCCAAAATTGACAGAGGAATTAGAGGTTTATTGATAATACATAATTAAAAGATTGTAAATATTAAAATGATTCTCTACCAAATTGTTAAGGTCAGACCCAATCAGATTATGTCAACATCAGTTAATATTATATAATATAAACCAATTTGTAACAAGAGAATTAAAACGTGGTCAATGTCAGAAGTCACATTCATACTATTGTAAATCTGACTGGCTGTATGCCATTAAATCCACAGGTGATGATATGGGAAAGCAGAGATGTTGTGGTGATTTCTCTGAACCAGGAGATTGGCACTGTGCAGAACAAATCCCTCGAGATGAAGGAGTGAGTCACGGCCATTACTGGATGTAAACTGTAATGCTTGTGGGGTTTGTTCCAATTTGATTCTGGCCAAGCGTGGAGAGTATTATTATTATTATTATTATTATTATTATTTTCATAAGAGCCAAGCACTGGAGGTCCAAGGTGCAAACCCCTATTGTTTCTGTATGGATTATTATTAGACTCTACAATCGTTTCTTTTCTCATAGACTCTTTTGAGGTTGTTGTCATGGGCACAATGACCAGTATGTGTGTGTACGGAATAACATCTCTCTCTCTCTCTCTCTCAGAGCTCTAGAGAGGGCCCTCGGCTGGTCTGTGAACATCATCAGTGTGAGCAGCAGCAGGGGCGTGTTGGCCCTGAGTCGCACCATAGAGATCCACACACTCCAAGGAAAGAACACTCCAAGGACCTACGTCAGTTTTATAGCCACGGAAACCAATGGAACCAATGTCATACCAAAAGAGACCGTTCAAACGTAAGAATTTATTTACCATTGCTACACATTAGGACATTAGTTGGTGTAGAAGCTACAGTATGTAGAAACTACAGTATAAGTAGAGCTATCTGCTGGTCACTTTAACATGCATGCACCTGTGTGTTTCTGTGTGTGTGTGTGTGTGTGTGTGTGTGTGTTTTCCTGCAGTAAACTACTGGATGATGAGGAGAATGTTCTGGCAGAGATGCAGCAGGTCTTTGGCCCAAGTTTGCGGTATGAGGTTGTGGATGACGGCAGTTTAAGCACACCAAACATCCCAATCATCTTGGGAACAGTGATACCAGTGATTATTATTGTTTCAGCCATCTCCATTTGGTGTGTACACAAGTAAGTTTTTTTAATATGTTAAAGGAAATTTTCTTATTTGTGGTGTTTAGTCATGAAGGGTATCTAGATTCATTTAAACTTTGATCAGGGTAAAGCATGAATGAAGATGACAGACAGTGCTCAGCTCATCTTTCTGGAGCTTTAAGACCCTGTGCTTTAAACAATGTGCTTTATTTTATTTCATAAATATAGCTTTGTAGAGGAAATCAAATGATTCCTCAATCCTCATGGTAGCTACATTTCTGCTATTTTTGTAGAAAATTTCAATCAAACACAAAGAAACAACACTCAGACATGCATCTGTCGAATATTGGAGGTGTGGACACCACAGACTATACTGGAGACACAAGTGATTTAGCAGGAGACACGGACTCTATGAGAGAAGGCCCTAACTTAGCAGGAGACACGGACTCTATGAGAGAAGGCCCTAATTTAGCAGGAGACACTGACTCTATGAGAGAAGGCCCTAATTTAGCAGGAGACACGGACTCTATGAGAGAAGGCCCTAATTTTTGATTTAGCAGGAGACACGGACTCTATGAGAGAAGGCCCTAATTTTTGATTTAGCAGGAGACACAGGAGAACCTGATGTCGGATTTTGCTGCAGACAAGACATAGTCTCCAGAGGAACTGCAACTGAAGCCTCCACATACTGTACACACTTGTTTTAAAATGCATTCCCTTTTACTATGTTTACACCTGACATCCATTCCGCTAATGTTATTATTTATATGCGTATATATTATTAAGAGCATTTATCAAAATACAATAAAGGTTGTATCAGCGATTGCAGGCCCAAACATAAATGATCACATTCATCTAATCTTTCCTAACGATTCGCTAGCTGCCCATCCCATAAGCAGGCCATCAAAAAAACACATCTCTGTAGACAGCCTAGGCCAGGGCTCTTCAATTGGCGGCCCGGCCGAGTCCGGCCCGCAAGGTCATTTGTACTGGCCCTTTAAAAAAAAAATGTAAGCTCTAGCAGTGCATGAGCTGTTCTCCACTCTTGCATCACTCTTGCATCTAGCGAAAGAAAAACTTGGAGTCTCTCTGTGTCCATTTAGTGAATGATGAATTTGTGCGTCGCCTAGGCTATTGCCGTTGTCCTTCATTTCTTCACGTCTTACAACATAATGCAATAATAGTCTAGTGAAGTCAGAAATGAGCCTGTCTAAAGGCCTCTTGGAAATCATGTGGCATGTCACATTAAATGCGCACTCTTGGAAATCATGTGGCATGTTAAATGCGCACTCAATTGCGATTCGAAGCAAAAAAGTATCACCGATAGCCTAACGAAGGTAAATTGCGTTTGTAAATGTGGCGACGGCAAAATGTTTTGTGCTTAAAGCGAATCGTAGACTATATAATAACCAAAGAAAGTGAAGGAGATGCTTTGCACCTCCGTTCACCAAATAAAGGCCGTGGTTGTGTTTCAAAACGTAATTTCTGTCAGAAACCAAGTAGGCTAAACGTTTTCATTGTCATCGTGAACTATGCCCATGTTCAGTAGGCTATGTTTTTCATTCAAGCAGTGATATTTGGTATAATGCATGGGGTAACGTGACGTACGTCAGAAAAAAAGATGGGCCTGTCCCTCTCAAAACTTGTTAAAATAGTGTGATTAGCAACCAGAAAAGAAAAAAAACCCGGGGGAGACACCCCCGGACCCCCGTGTTATTATTATTAGACTATTATGACTGGCCTGCCCCCACTGCTAAAAAAAATCTAGAGGTCACGGTCATCTCATTTAAATGATGGGAACGTCAAATGTAACAAGTAGGCCTACACGTCAGAAGAGCTACAGTGCAGTTCTATCCTGTTTGTACTCACTGGAAATCTTGAACCTAGCAGTTACTGTGCAAAGCACAGATTCCATTACTGTTATCTTATCACAGATTTCATTCCATATTAGCCATCAACAACCAGTTGAAGATGTTGGTATGCATGTACAAAATACAACATTTGAACACCCATATAGCTGCTGTTGTACTTCATTGTAGCCTATCTACAGCTGTAATGTGATTACTCAAATTTCAAGCCGCATTTCTCCGTCCCCTCAGTTGTGATGCTTTTCATGAACTGGCCCCCATTACAAACTAATTGAATAGCCCTGGCCTAGGCTCTGAGATCAGTGATCAATTGCTATCAACAAGTGTTGCCAACCACTCAAACACAAAATAAAGTGTTCCAACCAATAACCGACGAGATGCGCGTTCAGGAGAGTTTCAATTGCACTGGTGAAGGTGGAGGGAGTAGCGAGCTAGCTCTCTGTTTTGTTTGAATGTCAACAGAAGTGACGTTAACCCGCCATCGCAATAGACCTTTCCACCCATTTGCATTAAGCTTTGCATTGTTAGAAACCTAGTCATACTTTTGAATGGTTATGCAACACTCTCTCATTTCCCCCTGAGACGAGAAATCCGTATTCACCTCTTTACACTTCCTCCCACAATGACGCAATGTTGAGACTACAAGCGCTAGTTCCCACCCTTTCAACCCCGCCCAAAGGGGGTTGGACCTAATGCGCTAACAGACCTAACACAGATCAGTGACGTCACTGGCGGAGACCTGCAGAAAACATGGCCGAAGGTAGGCCCTACCGAATACGCAGACGGATGCAATATGGAGGATTTGGATTTTGAAGAAGTTATGTAGAAACGGATGTTCGTGGCTATCTTTATGGGCCACAATATAGCGACGAGCAGCTGAGGGCTATGGAGGAACAGGAGGTGGCTGAAGCTGCTGCCACAGCAGCCGAGGCAGACGACCTGCCTGCCGCGGACGAGGAGCTGCAATGGCTCGAGCTGGTGCGGATTTGGTGGTGCCTGTGCTCTAACTGTGCGCCAATGGACACAGAACAAGAGTCTGTCTGCTGCCGAGAATTCCAGCGGTGCCAATTTCCACTGGAGGAAATCACGGAATCGGAGGATGACACGGACGTGTGTGTTGTTGATCACCGAGTTTCGCACCCCATATGGATAGTGGCGTCCTGGAGACCTACTTTAGAATACCTAAGGTCAACTGGAAACTACATCCAAAGCCTACAGGGGCAAATGGACGTCTTTCTGTAAAGTAAGTTTGTTTTCTTTGTTACTATGTCAAGGAGTACTCTTGCTAACACGCTAACGTGGCATGTTCATTGCACAAATAGCTTGCAGTTATGCTAGCTACTGTGGCACGCTAGGCTTAAATACCATCACTCACTTTGTGCTCAATGTTTTGTCTAGACAATTTCGCCTAACAGCCTACAGCCACTTTCTTGAGTGGGTCCTGCAAGGAGAGAGATTGGGCAGAGGGCGTTGTGTCGTGTTACCTGCTTGTGTCGTGCAGGCTATCCGCCAGAAATACCCAGCTCCAGACGGCCAGTACTGCGGGCACCAAGAAGTGGAGGACGCTCAGGAGGAGCTATAGTTTCCTTGTTTTATAGTCTTTCAACAGTTGTATTGTTTGTATATAGTTATTTAATTAAATGGTTAAAATTTACGTTGTTGTAGTTCTTTCTTAGTAGTGTTGCTACAAAATGGGTGAATCTCACAAAGCCTGTAAAACTGACATCAAAATATTATCTACCTCATTTGATTGATTTTTTGATTTAAAGGACAAGTTCGGTATTTTACACTTAAAGCCCTGTTTTCAGATAGTTTATGATTAAATATAACGTTTAAGATTGAAATTTGGACACATGCTGCTGTCCTGAGAATTTTCGGTTTCTGTGGTAGCGCCCCCCCCCTCCTCCACAACGCTGCATAGGTGCACTGGAACAATCCTTCCTAAAACGCATTAAACTTTCGTTTACAAAGACGTGAAACTCACCGAGTGGTCAAGGGTGTTCACTGATATGCTCACACAAAAATCGCTGCAAAAGATTCTTTCCAATAGGTTTTATCGTAGTTTTTGTCCAACTCCATTGACTTGTATTGGATGTGCTGTGAGGTACGGTATTACTCCGCTGGAAACGGATATGGAGTTTGTATTCTTTCTGTCTTATGCAGTCGCGGTATCGTAGGCTACTACGCTATCCAAATTATTGTCACGTTCAACCATGGCTAATGCTAAAATGTCTTGGAACTTGCACGATGTGAATGATAACGTAATGATTCACGTAGGCTTTCATCATGAAAGTTCCACAGCCAAAAAAATAGTAAACTTACAAAATCATGTAGCCAAATTATTCATGTAGGCTAGGTTTAGGCTTATGATGTGAACATGACAGGTTATGGACATGACCAGAGCCCGTCTACGGAGAGCCTTGCCACTCCGTATTAAGTCCCATTGTACCGAATTTTGGATGCAGTTCCACCAGAGTTCCACTGGGGGCGATCGCCATGAGTGCAGAATGAATGGGAGTCAATGGAGCTAGACGGCTAAAATTGTCTCTTTCACCTGATTGTCGTTGACAAATCTCAGATTTGATTGTAGTTTGTATAACTTCAACATGGGTTATAGGTCAAAAGTTGAATGAACGAGTACTTATGTCCTTTTGATTTCTTACAGGTTGGGTCGCTGTTGCACATAACACGCTAGCATTGTGCTAATGAATGACGTCATTGACACATTTGAAAGGCTTTTAAGAACAATTAAGTGACTTCAACCAAGTGTATTTTCTTTGCCTCCCCTTTTGAATACAATACTCAAATTACTTGAAAAAAAATTATATCCCGAATAAAGTGGATTTTGAGGGGTACAGCTCCATAGACCTCCATGCATTCTGCACTCGTGGACGAGCGCCCTCATGTGGAACCACAGTAGGAACTGCAACCAGTTCAGAAACCGGAAGTTTTCCGAGAGTGGCAGTTCTCCCCTTATTAGACATTCTCTGGACATGACAAATAAGTTCATTTTCCGCCTGTTACAAATGTTACGTTACAAAATGTCAACCTTACCCCAAGTTCTTCCAACTCTGTCGTCCCAGGAGGTAATGTGGGAACCATAGGCATAATATACATAGACGCTGCATTGGCTGCTGGAAACGAGAAATGCGGCCGCCATCTTGGACCGGTCATACTCCTCATTGCGTTGCAGCAGAAGACACAAGATGCCAGTACTGTGCAGCATGTTCCTGCTCAAATCGACGGACCATCGCAAACGGTCAGTGGATCTTCTGGCCAATCGATTTCCGTTTCGGAAATGAAAATTAACAAAACATAAAACGAAGGATTATTTGATTTCCGTTTTAAAATACAAAATCGAAAAACGAGAATCAAGTCGTTTTCCGTTTTCCTAATCGGTTTCAAAACATCAAAATACAAATACCGAAATTAGTCTTAAATTTCGACGATCATTATTCAATGAAGCCTATTCGCTAGAGGAGGCCCTAGAAGCTTGCATCATAGTCTTAGGCTAACTTGGTAAAAAATACCTGTTAGATATGGCGGCCTTGGGAAGTGTTGCGAGGGATATACAAGAGATGGTTAAAAAGGACATGTCTTATGCAGAAAACACTTTAAATAACTTTTGTTCACAAAGAGGTTAGTCTGAGAGGAGCATCCGATGATTTTGCACCCAGCATAATTAGGCATCCACTAACTCGGGACCACCTGGGAACTACTGTAAGGTGGCAAAAGCAGTTTGCGAGGTAGCCTAGGCCTTAGTGGATGCCAGGCCTGCGGTCATGTAGCCTACCATGCCTACTGTATGCAATCACTCATTTTACTTTGATGTATTTATTAGGTTGGTCCAACATACAGTACCTCATAATTATTGACACCTCTGCTAAAGTTGACTAAAAAGAGGAATGTAAATCTTTTGGAAATTGATCTTAATGCCTTAAGTAAAAAAAATAGGAAATATAAGTATTGGCACCCCTATAACATTCCCATAGAGACAGGTAGAGTTTTATTTTTAAAGGCCAGTTATTGGATCCAGTATACTATGCATCCTGATAAAGTTCCCCTGGCCTTTGGAATTAAAATAGCTCCACATCATCACATACCCTTCACCATACAGATTGGCATGGTTTTATTTCAGTTATCCTATTATAGCTGGTTTGATTTGCATTGAGCTCAATGAGCATCAATCATCCATAGTGTCTATTTGTTTACTGCTACTGCTCTACTATTACTATTCTACTGCTCTTCATCCGGCACTTATTCTTAATAGGCCTACTATTATAATGTTACTGTTTCTGCACTACGATGGTACTGTTACCACACTGCACATAGCTGTACATACTGTACATATCTGTTTATATGGTTCATACTAAATATCCATATTTATTCAGTTTTTCTGTAATATATTCTGTTAATACACTGCATATATCTACATTGTTCTTACTACTATAATGTATACTGCCACTACATTGCACATATCTGTATATGATGTTCATACGTTGTTCATATTACAGCCATATTTATTCTGCTCTTATAAGGTTACTGCTAATACACTGCACATACTTATATTTAATTTATACTACTCTAAACCACCTTCTGAAAATAACTGTATACTACTGTCTACACTGCACTATATCTTTTCTTCTGGTTAGACACAAACTGCATTTCATTGTCTCTGTTGTACTCTGCACAATGACAATAAAGTTTAATCTAATCTAATATAATCTAATCTGAGAGAAAGTGGAATAGAACATTATGTCCAATATTCCAATATGTGGTTTAATGTTCTACATTTTTCATTAGTGAGTCACTTTGATACTAAAAGTATGATTCTATGTAATGACTGTATGATATCTGTACTGTCCCTGTGTATATCTATGTGTGACTGTGTTTAGAGATAAGCAGGAATATTATGACTTTGCAGTGTTTCACTGTTCTGTATGGCTGCGTCTATCTGCTCCGGATTGCCAGGCTGCCACTAATCAGGGTCTGATTCAGTGTAGTCCACGTGAGATGGGATGACCAACACCATCTCCCGTCAGCCTGGAAGGATACTTAAACCCTAACTATTTCCTTGTCTAGTTAGAGCAGCTGATGGATCTTTAGGTGAAGTCATGCTGTCTCTCCCTTGATGTGCATCATTGTAAATAAACTCTGTTCCTGATTTTTCATACTATTGGTCTGACTGGGTCTCTATTAAATCTATGTTATCAAAATTACCATCAAATCAAGCATCTGAGCATCAAATCTGAGCATCAAACCAGGAGTCCGTATCTATACGTTGGATATTTCCTCATTTTTCTACTGGCATCAACTTTAGCAGAGGTGCCAATAATTCTGAGGTACTGTATGTTGGACCAACCTAATAAATACATCAAAGTAAAATGAGTAAAATGATTGCATACAGTATAGGCTACGTGACCGCAGTAGGCCTGGCATCCCCTAGGGCCTAGGCTACCTCGCAAACTGCGCCACCTCAGTTTCCAGGTGGTCCCGAGTTAGTGGATGCCTAATTATGCTGGGTGCAAAATCGTAGGATGCTCCTCAGAGTTCCTCTTTGTGAACCAAAGTTATTTGTTAAAGTGTTTGGGATTTCTGCATAAGACATGTCCTTTTTAACCATCTCTTCTATATCCCTCGCAACACTTTCCAAGGCCGCCATATCTAACAGGTAGCCTATTTTTACCAAGTTAGCCTAAGACTATGATGCGAGCTTCTGGGTAGCATAGGCTTCATTGAATAATGACGACTAATTTCGATATTTGTATTTTGATGTTTTGAAACCGATTAGGAAAACGGAGAACGACTTAATTCTCGTTTTTCGATTTTGTATTTTAAAACGGAAATCAAATAATCCCTCGTTTTTTGTTTTGTTAATTTTCATTCCCGAAACGGAAATCGATTGGCCAGAAGATCCACTGACCGCAAACAATTCTCGGGGGATTTACTTTTCACAAGTAAGATTTAACCAAAGATCCTTGATTACTAGCAAGATAGAGCAACGTAATTCGTTACTATGGGAGCAAAACGGGACAGTTCCGGTCTGCATAAGTGGGAGTGTCACCCTACGTCACTAAATAAACTTTCTCTCTTAATAAGCAATAACAACAGATAAACATAATTGTGTTCGCAGTATTATTGTCCATAATCATGTATGATACCAATGAATCATTCTTAAGGACATGATATGAATAATTTAATTAGTCATGTGAACCGAGCTAGCTAGCTAGCTAACGCTAGCTTAAAATGCTATACAAGTGGATGGTAGTAGCTATGGCAATACAGCTATGCGCTAACAAGTGACTAGTAGTTGAAGGACTTCGCTTAAACTTAATATACTGTTGCAAATTCGCTTGAGTATAAACTATCCACTTTAACTAATGTCAGTAGTGTTATTCAGCTAGTTGTCATTTCAAAGAAATTACACTTCTCCGTTTAAAATGTTACCTTAGCTAAGAGGCTAGCTAGCATGATAACAACCGGACAGTAACTGGCAGCAGCATGGTCTAATATTAAGTTATTTTATTACAAATCCGAACACTAAAAAATTACACTATTAGGCTTGAAATGATCCCAAACACTTACAGATTATGACACAATTTTCCAAAAAACCCTCAACAAATCCAGAAAGACAAAATGACCAATTTATTGGTAAAATTCCACAAGTCTCCATTGACATTAGTGCAGCAAGGGCTTACTCTGGTCTGCATAAAGGGGGATTTCCCCCCCCTCCCCCTTGCAATAATCGAACACGGAAATTGTCGAACGTTTGCGCCTCTCGCTCCACTTGAACCCTCTCTGATTTAACATTACCGTACTAATGGTTGTATTTTGTGAATAGAATATTACCAGAGAGTTGAGAAGGAGCAAGGATCTTTGATATTACTGTATGAGAATCGTAGCCAGCTAGCTAGGCTGTTTACTCGGTGTTCACCCGGCTATGAACTGAGACTTGATAAGTCATATTCCATAACACTGACTTAGATTTAGGGGTGTGACTTTTGAAACCGACGTCTCGAATCAGTGTCGAGGCTTCGAAGCACAAGTGTTTCGAAACACTGCTTCGAAACGTGGTTCAAAACAGCCATGTCATGTGACCACTGCTTCGAAACATCGTTCAAAATCCCCATGTCATGTGACCAAAGTTAAGTGAACCTTCGGTGCATTTCACCGGTGTCGGCAGGCGTGCCCGCGCGTTCAATTAACAGTGTAGCTTTCTCTTAAGCAATAACCATGATGGTGTAGTGGTAGTGAGGGTGTTTTTTGCACGGTAGCCCAGGCTGCTTAAATGTGGTTCAATCCCCGTTTGATTTGTAAGGTATTGTTTCAGATCGTATCTGTTTATGTTTTCTTACTTCACCATTAATCATACAATTTCAACTAAACTCTCAGAATGCTCAAAAATCGAGAGTTTTTATAAGAAGAAAGTGATTTAGAGAACACATAGTGGCAGCAATTAGACTACCTTTATTGTGACTTCATGTGGTCTCCCATCCAGTAATTGACCAAGGGCATGCTGCTTAGCTTTTGACAAAGACTGAACACAGGTAACACAGCGAGCCACGAACTTTAAAGACTGCAGCTCTAATACGAAGCATTTGACAGATTTGTTTCACCCTAAACAGCTCTGAGGTGTCAGAATTGTTTCAAAGCTTCGGAACAATTCGGCACAATTGCTTCGAACGTTTCAGTGTTTCATAAAGCCTCGCTTTGCCCATCCCTACTTAGATTACAACTGACACAAAAAGGCTATTGTAGAAATAAATCATACTAGATTTGGCCGGCGAATTTTACACAAGTGGCACAGACTGTAGCCTATTGGGCAATCGCTAGCTGCTACTTGTAGCCTAAGCGTGTTGGTAGCTTCACTATTTCCTGAATAAAGTAACTTTTCAATAGCTTAACTTCTTTATTTATCAAGTGGCTTAGCCACACAAGCTACACTTTTCTTGTCATGTGTAATTGGCACAATTTAAAGTAGCTTCCTATGTAGAGAACTAGCCTACTGCTGTGTTTGTGTTACTAACACATTTGACTGGGTGGTAGTATTGTGTAGTGTTTTATTCATGGCAGAGTAACTGATAGTTTAGCTCACTACAATTTCTAAGTAGCTTGCCCAACACTGTATTATTCACATGTCATTTACCCTAACAAGAATAAGATGCCTCTCAAATTCCTTTCATTTATTTATTTTATATCTCCCCAGAACAACTGCCTTGCTCAAGGAGACTGTGAATGAACTGAATAGTCTCCTCACATCCCTGGAACTGAGGAAGGTGCAGCTCTTCATTGCAGTATTGCAGGGCATCTGCTACACTGTGATTGAATATTTGATTTATGAGCTCCACCTTCATCACCTGCATTCACCACTCTGTGTCCCATTTTCCCATCGTCTGGTTGACTCAGTCCTCTTTTAGGGAGTTTACCCAGTTTCACTATGTACTGCTATCTTATTTGCCCACCTGCTGTCTGAAGCACTTTTTTCTTAGCCAAAGTGTACCCAAGCAATTTTAGCAAGGTGGGAACATAAAAATTACATGCACCAGTTATCGAAATCATAGAACCAACTGCATGACAGTAACCTCTGTCTCACTGAGCCTGTGAAGACACTCCCCGATTCTTTACTGATTGCAATGAACGGGGCTGATCTTAGCAGTTTCTAAAATGTTTCTTAATTCCTATTTATTTAATCTCTTCATTGGGGCTGAAAGCTTTCTGTGAACTGTAAATAACAGATGCTGTTGATGAACCCATTGACACTGTACAAGTGACAAGTCACCTTTTTGTCTTGAATTGATGAACTGTTACACTTACTATGCCAAACCAATGTCTGTTTTTTAAGGATCAGAAACAAACCTACAAACTTGCACTTTACAATATTTATGGAACTTGTCTAACAAATGCTGTTGATATTGAACCCAGTTACTCCATTTCCTTTTATGCCACACCAATGTCTGTGCATCAAACTTTATTTTTGATGGCACTGAACTGAAAATGTTAATGGATTTTCTCTGTCAATTTAACCCATTAAAACTTGTATCAAACCAGTTTCTGTCTATGCGGTCAAACATGGATTAGTTATGTTCCCAGTGTTTATATTGGATGTCATCACTTTATAATATATCATATATCAGAATATTCTATTACTATTAAGCCCACTATGAATATTAAAATACACACAACCATGTTTCCTGTATACAGCTTTTCTACTGGGAGGTTTACAACTTATTCTGTCAATTTACCCACATTTGTCACTAAACCACATAGGCCTACTTGGAATACCCCTCAGATGTCTGAATGGCACTGATCTCACTTAAATGTTTATAGAACCTTTCTGTGAATAATGCTGTTGATGGAACTTTTCTGTCAACCGTGAACTATATTTAACTCATTAAACTTGTATCAAACTAGTTTTGTCTATGCTGTCAAACATGGATTATGTTCCCAGTTTTGATATCGGACGTCAGGTCACTTTATATCATATATCAGAATATTCTATTACTGTTAAACCCACTATGAATATTAAAATACGCTAAATCATGTGTCCTGTATCATAGCTACATGTATGACCTTTGCAGCAAAAAAAACCGAGTGAGAATCTGTTCGGTATTCAGTGAGATATGATTAATTAAGTGCGCTGACAGCTCATTTTACCGGCCAAACAGATTACACTGAGTGGAGTGGATGACCGGGCCAAGATGGCGGCTCCAAATCTCGTCAGCCCTAGTAAAGAGTAGCCGATGCGGCGTCTATGTATTCACCCCGCAAGTGACGTCACGTTTTGTTCGCGCCACAGCAAAATAGCCTAGTGGACGGCAAGAACACGAATCAAATCAATGGGTTGTAATGGGACATATCGCACAGCTAGGAGATTATAGTGAGATTTAACCGTAGTAATGCCCTCCCACGACTGTTGGCTTATTGTCTGGAATACAACAACATCCCATGTTCTTGCATAGATATATTTTGGTTTGTTTTCTTTGTGTTTCGGGAGTATTTCAACCACAATTGCATGCTTATATCTCCTCAGTGTATAAAGCACAGCAGCGGTTGCTATAGCAACCATAGACTCTGAACAGGACGGCAGATAGCACTTAGGCAAAGTCTTTGGCAAGATCTGAATGTAAACAGATAATACCGTTCAAATTTTTTTTTAATTTCCTATTTCTTTCAATTCTTTAACTTAAGACATGTAAGAAGTAAGTTTATTCGCTGGGCAACGAACAAACTGACGAGTTACATTAGCCCTAGCACTATGAGCTACGATAAACGTTAGCTAGAATAGCTAGCTTCTAAGTGTGGCAGCTAGTTATTATTTCATGTTCTGATATGACATTCTTAACGTTTTGACTATGTTACAACTGATAAAAGCAAGACAAATAAAGTAACCAAATCGCTTTGCAATATTTTAGTCCAGAAATACTTATGGGTGTTCATTTACCATAATGTTAATTACAGTAGCCTAACGTAACGTTATCTCCCCTTGCTGTTACCACCAGTTTTAATAAGTTTACATTTGCGATCATGACCCATTTCATCTAACAACACCACTGGCATCTTCTTTGACTATCAGACCCCAAACAGCAATACATTGAACTACAAAGATGTTATAGTAATGGTGTTCAGTTCATCATAATCTTTATGACATAATGTAATTTGCCGTCCATCTCCCATCTTTTTGCCGTCCAGCATGGAGCCGTCACGTGACTTAAGTCACGTGTCTGCAAGGGGTGAATATTATGTCTATGGTGGGAACCGCTGTATTTCTCAGGCGAAAGAGCTTTTTGGGCGATTTCTTTCGACCTCCAGCGAAGTTCAGTAAAATGCAGACCGCAGAGACACGGTGATCAGTTTTCTGCAGATTCTCAACAGGTGTGCTCACATCCAACCCCAGAAATTCCAGCCACAACTTTAGCCTTTCTGGATCGTTGAAAGGAAGTCTGTGACAACTTTTTTTGCTATGAATTTTCCCGCAATTCGGAACTGCACAAAATCGCCTAATTTTTAGCCGTCTGTTGCAAAATACTTCAAGACAGCGATCTTCTGCTTCTTCTGTGTATTCAATGAAATGCCAGTGGTTTGATTGTAATTTGCCAGACGGTGTAAGGTGCATTATCGCCACCAACGGGGCTGGAGTGTCAATTAGTCAAGCTCTCAACGGAAGAATGTAGGGTGTGAGGCGTTTGGAAAAATAGCTCCACAGTTTTACAATGCATGGTAAAACACCTGTTGGAAAGCATCTTTTGCAGCGATTTTTGGGTGAGCATATCAGCGAACACCCCTTACCACTCGGTGAGTTTCATGTCTTTGTAAACGAAAGTTTAATGCATTTTAGGAAGGATTGTTCCAGTGCACCTATGCAGCGTTGTGGAGGAGGGGGGGCGCTACCACAGAAACCGAAAATTCTCAGGACAGCAGCATGTGTCCAAATTTCAATCTTAAACGTTCTATTTAATCATAAACTCTCTGAAAACAGGGCTTTAAGTGTAAAATACCGAACTTGTCCTTTAAGTCACTAAATAGAATGTGAACTTTTATTTTCTGATAAAAGTATTATAGTAAAACAATTTAATAACTTTATTTCAATATTATGGTAGCATGATCCAGAATAATTCTCATTACCAATATGGTAAATGACAAAGGGAGACCATTAGTAAGAAACAATTTTGTGCACTTTTTTTCATTTACACAAGTACATTAAATGAACAGTGCAGTGCATCAAAATGCATGTTTTATATATTTTTAATCCCATTTTAAATAAATTAACTCTCATTACCGAAATACAATGTGTATTGTCAATTTTTCAAATAATCTCTTTTATCTATTTTGAACAAAACACACACGTGGGGCACAGTTAAGGGACATACTGAGTTTGCAGACGTCTTGCTTCTTTTTTCTGTTTTATTTTGTCATGCTTGGGGAATAATATTTCAACTCTTTGGTCTTCCGCAGATTCACTTACAAACGCAGTTAGCGCTCATGATACATCCTACAGGGATGGAGCCAGCTGATTAACTCATTTCCCCCTTTCCCCCACATTTTCTGAAGATTTGTTTTCTAAACATCCAAAGTACTCTTTTCATCATTGTATCTAACGTAGGCTACTCTTGTGTTCCCTGATTTTTGTTTTCAGAGCCTGGTGTGTTTTATTGACATAAGCTTGGACACTTAAAGTGTAAAAATTAAAGTGTAAAAAAAACTTAGTGTAAAAATGGTCTGGAATTTGCCTCGAGTGTCCTTTGGAGTAGGTAAGACTGTTTTTAGTGGCAGGCTAGCACATACCGTTGACTTGCGCTAGCCTAGCACCTGCGAACTCTGCAATTAGAAGGACTGGATGAAACGTGTTGAAAACGGTCTCCACTGATAAATATATCACACTTGCTTACTTGGAAATGAGGTCCTTTGTCCAAAATCCTGAACCACCCCTTTAATATGCATTTCTATACAAACCAAGACGGCTGATTCCTAAAGAAACGCAAGCACCCACACCATAGGTGTATCTAAATTAGCCATGTACCAAAAATTACATTTTACCGTGACTCAAAGAGCTGTAAACAGTGTTGTAATGCTGCGTGAACACATCCGCTTGGAGCTCCAGTGGAATTTTAATTTCATGACGAGAAATCTCGGTCTAACCGTTCATGTGCTGTTGAAACGGCGTAAATAGGCGACCCAACAGGCCAGCACTAACCTCCGAGCGTGGTAAACAAAATCGGATATTTCAGGCAGTAAATGCTCCTGTTAAGAACCAAAACAGATTTTGTTCAAATCTACACACCTATGGCAACTGAAAAAATGTAAGGTTCATTTATCAAATGTTATTTTGAAGTATTGAAAAACATCGTTGTTTTAGAATTTTCGAAAGAAAGTGGTGATATTGGAGGCGTACCAGGAGTTTATTACAGAAGACTGTTAAGAGCACTTAACAACTGTCCCCCTACCAGTTCCTCCAACCCAGTATCACAAGGATTCTCTTGTATTGTCATGTTTGGTTAATCTATTATTCGTGCTGGGGTTGGATATACTCAGTGACCTCGAGAAACCGAGATCTGTGTGAAAATCTTTAAAAGGAGAATTCCGGCATTTTGTCAAGAGGCCGTGCAACATCAGGGACTCGGTGGTAAAAACACACCAGCCCTTTGCACCGGCACCACCACACTTTTTAAGCAGTATTCCATATGGAAATTATTCCTATAGATGGCGTTCACAAGAATATTTTAGACACAAATGTCACATTCACCCATCCCACAACAGGAAAGTAACTACATATTAAGGGAAGGATCACATGCAAAAAATAAAAAAAAAAAGAGAGGAAATAATCAAGAACTGTTTAAACTCGATTTTAAGAATATTTTGACACATTTTTGTGATGCACCTGGGATGTGCACAATGACTTCTAACTGAATATGGTTTGCCTTGAGGTATCAAGAGTTTCCCTTTAAGTATTTTCTTTAGGAAAACAGCAACATTAAGGAAACACAACAAAACAGAGTGAGAACACTTCAAAGTGATGAGTACTTTGGCTGATAATGAGTAGCCTAAACTTCTTCCATTTGGGACCAAGTGACGTAAATCAGTGCCATTTTGAGTAACATTGTATTCTTTTGTTTTCTTCTGTTATTGTGAGCAATAAAATCAGCAAGACTCAAGACTGGTTGTGGTGCCAGTTGGTGGCCCACATAGCAACACAATGAACTTAGCACCATGACACACACACACACACACACAAATGCTTTGTAAACACATTCTCAACAATAACTTGAAGACAAAAACAAGGTGAAGTAACTGTCAGTGTAAATATATTGTTTTAGAAAGTATTACGAACGTAACATCAAATTGTAATGAAAGTTGAGTTTAATCTTTGTCTTTACAAGGCAAACTTCAACACTTGTCTGTATAAGTTTTGAAAACAACTGGATACAATGTCAGAGAAAACATTGACATTATGAAATGCTCCATTACCAAAAAATATTAATTTTCAAGAGTCCCCTCCTACAAGTATTCAGCATTTTAAGAGTTAAGAAAACTATTATCAATAGATGTCAACATCAACATTTGAATAAGAACAGGCAGACTCTGTGTACAATCGCCAAACTTAGTTGTACACATTTAATACTATCTGGGCTGACATTTCAGAGTGAATGGCCTCGCCATTACACAAATCATTATAAAGTCGGGGATGTCACCTATGCACACGTTGATGTATTCTCATATTCCCTATCTGTGAAAATCGTTTTCCACACAGCACACACTCATAGGGTTTCTCCCCTGTATGCACTCGCATATGTCTCCGCATTTTGGAAGAATCGGAAAATCGCTTGTGGCATACGGAGCAACTATATGGTTTCTCCTTTGTGTGGACGACTCTCCTGTGGTTGGTCAGCATCCCGGACATCCGGAATCCTTTCCCACAGAGCTCACACTTGAAAGGACGCTCTCCTGTATGAATTCGCATGTGAATGTTCAATTTTGACGTGATAGAGAAACTCATGCCGCAGAAAGAACACAAGTACGGTCTCTCTCCAGTGTGCACCCGCATATGAAAATTCCAGGCTGACCTCTGGGTGAACGTCTTCCCACAGACTGAACAGCAGAAGGGCCGTTCCCCCGTATGCACACGTATGTGGCTAACCAAAACGCTTTTCGCTCTAAATCTCTTACCACAGTGAGAACAGAGAAAAGGCTTCTCACCCGTGTGAATGGTCAGATGCTCAGTGAGTTCAGATTTACGACGGAAGTGTTTGCCACATTCAGGGCATTTGTGATGCAGGGGCCCATTTGACTGCTGGGTTTGGGATGAAAGTCTTCTCTTTTCCCCAGACTCTTCTACTGAGGACGCCAGGTCCTCTTGCTCACTCCTGCTGCTTACTAGTCTCTCATGATCACGCACGTGACCTAGAGATAACAAAATCATGTTAAATAAGCAAATAAATACTGGATATGTGAAGAGCTCTTTTCCAAAAAGCTATAAATCCATTTTTGAAAACGTCATGTTATCTTTAAATACACAGTTCAGGTAATATCAATAAAAGTGTAGTTGTGTTGTTTTGATAAAGATAAATCAAATAACGATAACCCAATTACAGTTCCAATGAAAATACTTGGAAAACAAGCAAAACAAAATGCATTAAAATATAGAGGATATAACACTTTGGCATTCCTTTAGCTTTGGGTTAAATCACAAGTAAACTTTTACTCTGCCAGCAAGTTCTCTCACCATTATATTGATCTTTCTCGTTCACTTTCTGATCATTCAGATGTGTTTCATCCACATTTCTCTGCCTGCCTTGATGAAGGTTCCTCTGTGGATCATGTTCCTCCTCATTTCTATCTTCTTCATCTTCAAGTTTATCATCTTCATCCTCAGGTCCATCATCTTCATCCTCAGGTCTATCATCTTCATCCACGTCTCTCTGTTCATCTGCCCCGTCCACATCTCTTAATCCGCCCTCTTCATCCCTGTCTTCAAGTGTATCTGCCCCATCCTTAGAGTCATGGCTGTCATGGGCAGTTAGCACACATTGCTCACGGTGTTTACAGGGGTGAACTGTCTTAACAGTGAAAGGGACAGATAATGTTGAGAAAACGGTGTTTCCCAAGATCGGCGAAGGCGAGGATTCTATGAAAGGATGATAATAATAATAATAATAATAATAATAATAATAATAATAATAATAAAATAAAATAGATTTACAATACAACCTTATACACAGTGGATTTCTATTTATGTCTCTAATTATAGATCAACCTATGCAGCAAATTGCTTGGTTTATGGTTGGACTTCTATCTATTTTATGTACATACTAAATTGTATGCATGATATGCTCACCAGGGGTCAAATGTGCACAATCTTTGAATTGCAGCAACAAATTTTGAACTTTCTTTGTGTCGTAAACCATTTGTAGAGAATCCTCCAAGAGTGAGGGGTCTTTGTCAAACCAAGTGGCTGCCTGCAACTTCAACCAGAGAGAAATTGGTGTTATGTGACATCTTAAACAAACAGAATAGAAAACAATCTGATTACCGGTACCATTGCAGGAAAAAAAGTTTTTCCCAACTATCACGGACTACAAATCCATGCACATCATATTCTGGTTTTATTCAGAAAAATGTGTGTGTCATGACAACACCTTTTTTCCATCTGCCATAACCTGATTATGCTCATATTCTACTTACTAAAAACCTTAATAACACCCCTAGCATATGCCTCTTTAACTCATTGAGTGCCAAAAACGTAATATTACGTTTTTAGCTTTTTTTTTTAATTAAATTGTGATTTAGGGAACTCTGTGATGAATGGAAATTAAATATATGACGATCGAAAACTCATGAAAACGCACAATCTGGACATTTTATCATAACTCGGTTGCCGCTTTGGGTCAAATCAGTGACGCATGCACGTCAGCTCAAAACCTGGCCATTTTCGTGGGTCTATCACTAGGTGGCAGTCTCGCCAGGTCACTTCCCGGAAACTTGACAGGCAACACTTCATATTTCATGAAAGACGTTATATCTCCATTTCTAGAAAAAACAGTGATTTTGATGAACAGCGATTTTGATGCACAGTCCGCTGCTCTTCACCCTGCTGACGCATGACTGCACTGCAACCTACAGCAACAACCACATAGTGAAATTTGCTGACGACACAACTCTGGTGGGTCTCATCACCAAGGTCGACGAGACTCAATACAGGATGGAGGTCAACATTCTGACCACGTGGTGCAGGGACAACAACCTCCTGCCGAACGTCAGCAAGACCAAGGAGATTGTTGTTGACTTCCGGAGAGGTCACACCCAACACCTGCCACTGACCATCGACGGTGCTGTGGTGGAGAGAGTGAGCAGCACCAAATTCCTGGGGGTGCACATCAGTGAAGACCTCTCCTGGACCACCAACACTGCATCACTGGCGAAGAAAGCTCAGCGCCGCCTGTACTTCCTGCGGAAACTCAGGCGAGCAAGTGCTCCACCAGCCATCATGACCACATTCTACCGAGGCACCATTGAGAGCATCCTCTCCAGCTGTATCGCTGTGTGGGGCGGAAGCTGCACTGAATACAACAGGAAAGCCCTGCAGCGCATAGTGAACACAGCTGGAAGGATTATTGGTGCTTCACTCCCCTCCCTGAAGGACATTTACACCTCCCACCTCACCCGCAAGGCGACCACAATTGTCCAATATAGTTTGTTTTTACTCTATGATATTTTACATCATATTTTTGCATTTTGTGATGAGTGATGCAAGTCACCCCGCTCACAATTTGTTTGATCCACTGCCATCTGGGAAGAGGTACAGAAGCCTGCGCACCCGCACCACCACTCACCAACAGCTTCATACACCAGGCTGTTAGGATGCTGAACTCTCTCCCCCCTCTCCCCCCTCCACCCTCAGCTACATAACATCCTGGACTTTGGACCCACAATGGCTGCCTTGCACTACTCTACTTGTACAATTGCACACTTTGCAACTTGTTGTCCTGTTGTCCTGAAAACACTTCTGCTGCTCTTACATAACTTGCACCACTATGCCACTTGCATACTTAGGTCAAACAGAACTACCTCAGCCATTTATTGGCCTGACTTTTGCACTATTATATTGACTGTCTACTGTATGCACAATTGCACAATTTCAACCCAAATTGCTCTTATTTCTTCATTGTATGTGCCTTCTTATTTACTTTTTATATTGTTTACTTGAATGTTATGTTTTTCTGTGGTCTTGACATGTGAAGAAATTGACAATAAAGCAGACTTTGACTTTGACTTTGAAAACTAGCCACTGTTTAGCTTGGGATTTCTTAGGAACAGAGGCGTGTAGAAATACACGGTTTGCACCCACTGAGAGCTTAAAGTCTCACCTTTCTAACGAGCCATTGTATGTGTTCATAGCTATAACACAGAATATACTGTGGCTGTACAAAAATCATCAACAATGGTCTAGATGGCTGGCACTTTAGGACAAAGCTTCCGAAAACAGCTTGGCATTCAATGATTTAATCCGGAATATTATGGCATGTAAAAACATTAGTGGGAAAACACCCTTTTCAGAATATAAAAATGGTCAAGCAAGAGATTTTAGCAGCTTGTTTTGATGCTCTGACACTTGGCAAATGTAGCGAAAAGTGTGGCAAAAAGTTAGCACTTCTAAAGTGAAGATGAGGTCAATTTATGTATTAAAACCTGAACGTTTAAATGTCACGATGGAATTTATTGATGGATGAAGCATCATAATGCTCAGACAATCAGGTCTGCGCACTGCTGAAAGATGAAGACTCGGCGGAAACCCCTCAAAGTGGCCTAAAGGATAATATGCAAAACAATAGTGGCTCTAATCTGGCCAAGTTCACCTATTTTGCGGTCATGAATGAAATTCAAGGACAGCGACCGTTGAGACGTCATGACACAGATACTAGGCTACTTCTACAGCACATTACTGGTTTATTCAGAACATGTAAACTTGAACATTCCCATTTTGTTGGACATGGAAACATCGTATTCTGAAAATTACCATAACCAGAATAGGTCCTTAATCAGAATATGGTGTGCATGGAAACAGTTATTGTGTTCCAATGGAAGACTGATAATTTTAACACTCTTTAACACTAGTTTTAACACTCTGTAAAGCGCCATGAGACATGTGCAATGTTTTGGCACTCTAAGTGAAATTCAATTAAAATTTAATTGAGAATTGAATTGAAATAATGAATCAAAAGGAGATTTAAAGACCGCCTTCGTACCATATGGAAGCTGGGCACTGGCAATAACATTTCCAGTCTGCTGAGGAATTTCCACACAAGTATCTGCAGTGCTGTGTCATATGTGGGACCATAATGCAATGGGTAAATATCCTGAAACAAAAGAAAATACACATTTAATGCCCAGTCAATTCACTATCTGTGTTTTATGCTCTAGGTTAAATTGTATTTAAGTACAGCTTTTACAAAACCACACTCATAAGTACAGGCTTATATGCTGTCCAAAATACATCAGTACACAAAGTCGTAAGCTTGTTAATTTTAGGCAAAACTCCATGATGCGTTTGTAAACACCATATCGGTTTTATCTCAGGACAGAACATGGCGTTATATCAGTATCCTTGCTGATGCTTCTGTTAAATATTTCAATAAAGAGGAATCCAACATTCCACTCACCTGAAAGAAATGATCCCTGTCTGGTGGACTCCGCAGAAGGGTTTGGACGAGCACCACAAAGCCGCTCACAGCGGCGTCTACGGTTGTACGCTCACTCTTTTTGAAATACAATGTTACAACAGCAGAGACATTGTGTTAAAAGAGTGATGATGACTTGATACAACAGACCATAAAAGTTTAAGTCTAATAAAAGACGATGAATTATGTTTAAGCCAGCCTGCCTGCCTGGTGGGCTCATGGGGTCCTTACCCCATCAATGGAGACAGACTCAGCAATCTTAGAAAATTTGTTCAGGTGTGGCTGCATTGCCTTGAGAGTCACTGATTGAAGCTTGCGGCATAAATCTAAAATAAACTACACAAACATGTTTGGATGTAACAAAAACATAAACCAATACTTAACTGAAGCAAACAATGTAAATGAATGCCATTGAAATTATATCAAGGTAATGAAAACTGTTTGTTTTCATTCCCATTTGTTATAGATTGGAGTAAAATATGTAATATATTTCTTCTGCATACAAGAGGCAGGACATAGCAAAAGATGCTGAACAAACAAAAAAAGACGTGTGCATAGAAGGGGTGAAAAATGGGAGCAAAAACAAATGTTGTGTTCATATCTTTGTTCAGTAGAGGCTTACAAACAAACCAGGGATATTCTGCGTTCTCTCACCTTAGCTCTCAGGCCAAGGAGAAGTTCAACCCTTTCCTTAGCACTCAGTAGGTGTGGGACCGTCTCCAAAACGACTGAGACAAACTCCTCCACCCTGGTGTAGTATGTGACCTGCCGCTTCGCTGCCACCTGCCACAGGAACGCCGACAGTAATCTCAGCGGTGGAACCCAGAGGCGCAAGGAAGATACAGGAACTGAGTTTGAAAGAGACATGATGCAGGGTTTGATAGGGGACTCGTGGGGGACAAATGCCAACGCGCATTTTCTATGGGCTAAACATGCCTAGTGAGTCATTTCGTTTTCTTGTTTTGACTGCAGCATTTTTGGCAATCATGCATTATTGTCAAAGTCAGTTGAAGTAGTAGTAGCCTAGTCTAATGTAGTCTAAACCACATGAACGATACGACTCATAGTCTACTATCAACACACTTGCTTGTTTTGAAGTAGGCTAGACTGGTTTGTAGAACGAGGTGTATGAGGATGATTGGTTAACAGATAACTTGGATTTCACGCGCCGCGAACGAAAAGCTTCAGTTACGCGCCTGGTGTAGCTTCCCTGTGGGTCAACAGATAGCAACTTCAAACGTAATATATCCATTCCAAACAGTATTAAAAAAGTGGTAAAAGAAAGTGGGATCAAACCATAGACTGTATATATATAGAATACAGTCTATGGGTCAAACAATCTAGCGAAGTGACCAGTTATAAGTGAGCGACACCATCGGATACACAATAGCTCTACAGAAACAAACAGCCTACCTATCGATACCTACCTTTGACACATTAGGAATAACAGTGCCTTGACAACAGTCTGCAAGGAATGTTTGAGAAATATTATAACCTAAAAGGTTATAATATGTATAGCCTACCAGAGCCCGTAAAAACTCTCTGCTGATAGACTGCTTTTAAAACTCTCTGGCATAATCCATCATTCGTTTCAGAAATAGTAGTCTGCACAGGCTACTTCCGGATAAAACGGACCATCATAATAAAAGTCTTTTCGACTCTCCAAGTCATTAGGTCCTCATAATGCCCATAGGCTATTGAGGAGATGTCTTCAAGCAGTAGATACGACACAGCACCCCGCCCATGATATCACGACATCCGCCATGCTGGAAGGATACCCTCCAGAACTCTTTCATTGTTTGTTAGCAGAAGAAGTTGTGATTCATTAATGATTCCTAGAAGCCACTGCAGTGTGAAAAACTGCTCCAGTGCATCCTCACCAAATTTCCCCGTCTCACTCTCAACCTTGATGGCTCACCTGTCCACTACCCCTGTTGTTAAAAACCTTGGCATTCAGCTTGACTCCACCCTTAGCTTTGGTCCTCATATCAAATCACTCACTTTCAAATTTTCACCTCCGTAACATTGCCCGCCTCCGACCCTTCCTCTCTGCTAGTGATGCACAGACTTTGGTTCACTCTTTCATTATGTCCGGTCTAGATTACTGCAACTCACTTTTCCTTGGTCTCCCCACTAAAACCCTTCAAAGACTACAATATATTCAAAACTCTGCAGCCAGGCTCCTCACCCATACCAGACGATCAGCACACATCACCCCCATTCTCCATGAACTCCATTGGCTACCAGTTCCATCCCGGATCAAATACAAAGTACTCACCTTCAAAGCCCTCCAGAACCTTGCTTCCCCCTACATCTGCAACCTCCTGACCCCTTCTGCCATGGCTCCAGACTCTCCACCCTCCACCCTTCAGTGCCTTGGCCCCCAAACTCTGGAACTCCCTCCCCCAACCTCTTCGTGCCTGTCCTTTTCTTCCTTTCTTCAAAGCACACCTCAAGACCTTTCTGTTTAATGATCACTTCTCCTCCACACCTAACACATACTGTAGCTCCATACAGATAACTTGTCTTTGTTGTATTGTTTTGTTTGTTTGTTATTGTGTTTCCTTGCCTTCCTACTATGTAAAGCGACCTTGGGTTTGAGAAAGGCGCTATATAAAATAAACATATTATTATTATTATTATTATTATTGTTATCACATACACGATTGTCTCGGAAACCTTAGAAACCATGGGTTGCGTTTTTGTTTTGTTTCCCCACATGGAAAAAGATGAGGCGTCTGCCAAACTTTGACTGGTGCGACGACACAATTATAGCCAGAGGCTTTGTAATGAGGAGACACAGCACTCAAAAAATCCTCCATAGAAATGCATGGGGTTAGTTTGTAACGCCAATATGGCAGTTGTCTACATTTATCTCACCCCTTCTGCGGCAAAACGTAGACATGTGAATACATTGAGCCAATCAGTGATCTCACAGCTGGAGCAAGGTTGTTATCGTGAAGCCTTGCGCACGCGCATCTCTGCCGAAATAGATGCCCGATAAGTCCCCAAAAAGGCTACTGAAAACAATATTAACTAGATTTTTTTTATCTTAATATAAGATTAATAACACTTGGTTATATTATATTAGATAAGCAGTTTTTGCAGTGAGTAAGTAATCTACTATCTGTACCTTAGCCTACTGGAATTTGATAAGGTGTACCACAACTTTTACTGTTGCCGAGGTTATTATAGTGTTTTGATTGAACCACTAGGTTGTAATCCCTTGGCCTTAATGTTCTGTGGACGCCTTCTCACTCAAAACTGGTATATGGTAATGGTTATGGTTTTGTCCAGTGCGTATAACACTTCTCACTCTCACTGTCCATCTTACAGATTTAGGTTTGATTTAAAAATGTGATGACACACTTTTACAATTGTGCATCATACAATTTGGAACCTGTTTAGATTTTGGAGCAGTGACTACCTTTTATCGCTAAGTGATGCAAACAAAGTGATTCACTGTTCGTCTCTGCAACTGATTTAGCTCCCTCTCTTGTTCCTGCTCTTCACATGATGCAGGTGCTGTGCTGAAATCTACTGCAATACAGATGTCATTTCAAAAAGCTCAGCTTGTTTTTTGCAGTTTTGTAATATTTGAGACATACCATGTATTCTACAAATAAAGATTTTGATGTGATCACCGATTTGTCTATAAAGGTGTTTTATCTTAAGCTCTAGAATGTAATTTGTTGTAGCATGCATGCAAGCAAATGACATTCAGATTTGGAATGCACGGACTATCTGTACCTGGCATGATCACATCATCGTGGCAATTATAAAACATTTATTGTGAGACTCTTTTGACATTTTTTACCATGTTAGTTTGACCTTTGAACTGCTTCCTGTAAAGGACCACTCCTGGAAAGTTACATGCTGCCATCACTTGTAAAAAATGTGTGAGCGCGGTACAAGCTTATCTGTTGCAGTCAAACACTATAATAGGGCTGGTACACGTAGAGAAGATTACAGAGATACAATAAAGTGCAAGTCAGTGGCTTTTACATTCTTGCCCAGCTACAGTAGCTCTGAGCCACTGCTGTTGTTTACGCATTGCTTTTGAAACTTGACTGAGGGACATAGGCTATCAGGATGGTTGGCTGGATATGGATCGCTTTCCTTGTAAGCTCCAGTTTCAGCAGTACGGTCTGTTTCCCGCTAGGAAGTGAGTACATTAAGCATTCATCCATCACAAAAACACGTCCATGATGTTGAGGTCAGATGCTATGGTGTTTTAACAAGAATTGTGTGTGTTGATATACTAAATGAACAATTAAGAAAATGTTTGCAGTTAAATGGCGATGGCTATTTGTCATATTTCATTGTGTGTGTGTGTGTGCGCGTGTGTGTGTGTGTGTGTGTGTGTGTGTGCGTGTGTGTGTGTGTGTGTGTGTGTGTGTGTGTGTGTGTGTGCGTGCGTGCGTGCGTGCGTGCGTGCGTGCGCGCGCGTGCGTGCGTGCGTGTGCGTGCGTGCGTGCGTGCGTGTGTGTGTGTGTGTGTGTGTGCGTGTGTGTGTGTGCACACGCTTAAGTGTGAGTGGGAACCATCACCATGCAATGTTGTTATGTTATGTGTTATATGTGTTGATGTGTTAACATGTGTTCAGGTTCCTATATAAACTGCGAAACAGGAACAAATGATTTTTTGGGGAAAAAAGATGAAGGATACGCAGGTAAAGTCAATCACAGAACACAAGATGATATCAAACAGTATTTACCAAGTCAATAAAAACACTTAACAAAGCAATAAAACAGCAGCTGAAAAATTAACTCACCATTTATTTTAACAATATCATTGTGCAATATCGTTGGTATGAAAGAATATATTAATTATTAATTTATCTGAGGTGGCGGAACTGCATCCCACCCCCTCACACACACTTTAACCCCCTGGTTGTGGCAAAAGTTCTCCTTTATCTGCCATTTTAAAGCCCACCCCATGGCAGATAAGACATTGTGATTGGTGATTATTTGTGGTAGAGGAAGTTCAAATGCATTCTAAGATTCGTCTGGTATACAGGCTAACCAATCAGATGAATGTGTTGAATAGGCTACCATCAGAGTGTGACCGTCTGTCTTGTCTGGCCCCTTGACCCATCTGACAGGGAACATCGATGTTATGAAAGGGGTTCCACAGAATGATACCATTGTTCTGGAGCCATACACGTATCCATCCCACCTCGAGTTTCTGGAACTGAACTTCACAACTGGAAATGCATCTATCGCAGTGGTTCAGACGAGAAAACCTCTGGATGCAGAGGCACTGAAAGATGTGAGTCTACTAAGTTACTATTCGGTGTGCTTGAGAACCAGTACTGCTGTACTTTATAACAATAACATATTATTAATATTGTTATTATTATTATTATCATTATTATTATGACCGCCGCGCAGCGAAGCTCAAAAATAAAAATGAGGTGTTGTAATCGCAGGTATCTGTGACCTAACATAGTCAAAACTGCACAAAATTGGAAGTGTATGATCATTATGACACCCTCTGAATGCACGCCAAGTTTCGTGGAATTCTGTTCATGGGGGGCCACACAATAAATTAATGTATGTTACTATACACCAACTGGCCTGTAGGTGGCTGGAGACAGTTTTCAGTGAATATCTCGTGAACCGTAGGGCCTAGGAGGTCCACCTTTTTTTGTATGTTGGTCTTAAGGGGGCATGTCAACCTACCCCATTACCACTTATTTCATGTATAGCGCCACCTAGTTAAAAATTAAAAAGCAAAACATTAGGTGTTTTCATCACAATATCTCTGGCTGACATGGTCAAAACTGCACGAAATTGAAAGTGTAGGATCATTATGACACCCTCCGAATGCATGCCAAGTTTCGTGGACTTTCGTTCATGGGGGGCCTTACAATAAAATTATTTATGTGTACATTTAGTGACCGTACACCAACTAGGATTCCCGGGACACTGAAAGACTGGGGTACACGAAACCTGGTGGGCATGTAACCCCACATGGATAGCATGGAATATCTTATCTGTGAATATCTTGAGAACCGTAGGGCCTAGGATGACCAATTTTTTGCGTATGTTTGCCTCCAGGGGTCATGTAAACCCATTCCATATGCACACATAATCAGATACACACGCACACACATACATTCACAGTAATCCTACGTATGACACATACTCACACAGTAGACATATATACGCATGGATGCACATGCACAAACACAGGCACATAAACAGGCAAACACACAAGCACATGTACATGCACGCACACACAACACACACACATAAACATAAACATGTACACGCACACATGCACAAAATTCAAGAATTTCTCAGAATTATGAACAGGCAAGATGGGGGTGGTGTTGTATAAAATGTATTTTACATGTGAAATCTATGAACTAATCATGTTTTGGTACTTGTTGTCTAGCAGATACCAGTGTGCATAATGCAATTCAGTGAGACAGTTAGAATCATATATGCCTTTCAGCGTGACTTATTTTTGTGAAAAAACATGTGCAGGACTGGGCGGTGGTCATATTTTGTACCGCTCTGCGGTACAAAAAGTTATTATTATTATTACTATTATTATTATTGTTATTGTTGTTGTTGTTTCTAGGCAAAAGGTGTTCTGTACTATACCATAGGCTGTGTAAAGAGTGGGGTAAGTCAGACTCCAGCCAATTCAAATCTGTAAAGAAATAAACATTACAAAAGTTGTTTTTTGTTTAAGATTAAACTAACTGCTATCATGATTTCTATTTAGAGGAAAAATCTACGTTTACTCCAGGTCAATAATATCAACGACAATCCACCGGTCTTTGAAAAACAAGAATACAGGGTTAATGTGTCAGAGGTAAGAACTAAGTTCCTGACAAGCTGGAAATAAATCACATTCATATGAAGTATGCACACACCGCATAAGGGTCATTATGACATTATTACACAACCTCTTCTCATGGACACTATCAGTGTTATTCAAGCAGAGTAAAAACACATCACACTGAGATTATGTAGGCTACTATATTTTAGCGCAGCTGTAAGTGCCCAGAGTTCTCTGTCCTGCTGTCTTTATTTCTCCAGACCCTTGCTGTTGGTTCCTTGGTTCTCACACTCAAGGCTGTGGATGCAGACGTCTCTCCCGCCAACAGCAAAGTCATATACTCTCTACTGGTGAGCCTGGTTGTATAGTATGGTATGATGTAGCATAGCATGGTATTAGCACTGTCTGTCGTAGCATAGCATTTTTCAGCCAAGGGCTTGGAACCAGAGGGGCGTAAGTGACATGATTTCACCAACTTAGCAGGGCCAAAACAACACAAATTGGTTCATTGTGTTCAGTGTCCTTTGTTTTTTTCACTAATAACTTTAGTTGTTATTCAATTATTTTCTTCTTTCTGACAGTAGAAAGAACTTTCATTTGATGTATATATCTTAATTTTGCACAAAAAAAATGTCCCTTACGCCCCTCTGGTTCTCACCCCTTGAGATTATCTTTGCAAACCCCCATATGTTAACGCTATATTGAAATAGGATGTTAAATTCCATGTTTCATAATTGCATTGCATTCCCTCTCATGTAGCCACCTGTTCCAAGTACATTTGAGCTGAGAGAAGATGGATCGATAGTTCTCTCAGAGTCTTTGGACTACAACAGTATCACCTCCCACAAGTTTACTGTGGAAGCAAGTGTATGTACGAATCACATGTTCACAAACGTCTAATGATACTCTTCCTCTACTGATAGTGTTTAATTTCATCACACATGTATTCTGATACATATCACAAATAGCACATCTCACATGCTACGTAAAACATTTTATGTAATTTTTATTTATACATGTATCACACAACACATCTTCTAACACACTAATTGTAACACGCGCGTCACAGGATATCTCCTGTGTTTTATTGCCATCCCTTTTTCAATATTGTTTGTCTCTTCGACCATTACTTTGTTGCATTACATTACATTTAGATGATGAGCTATGTACAGACGCATTTGATAGACATCCGTGGCACCCAATAAACGGATCTGGGCATTTTTTTCAAATACGAGAAAATTAACGTTTGGTTCCCAGACCACGTCTCATTGAGAAGTGGTGGCGCTAGCCAGGCTAGGGGCACAATGGTGAAGGCCGAGAATTGAACCCACAACTTTCAGGGTACTGGACGCTAGCCCAGATCCTTAACTCAATAGGATGATGAAAACCTGCCCAGATGTAATGGAATGTAAACCACTCTGTCTTACCCAATAGGATGAGAAAGGCCTGCCTAGATGTAATGTAATGTAAACACTTTTTTGTTTTGTTTTTGTTTATTTTAGGCTGTCTTTTTAAGAACTGGCTAGGGACAACGGATGGAAATTAGTACTCACAAGCTAACTCCGGCTTATTTACAGCTTGTCTGTTAATTAATGAGCATTGTCCTAATTAATAAACAAATAAATAAACCACTCTGTCTCACCCAATAGGATGAGGAAGGCCTCTCAAGCACAACAGAGGTGATCATTGACGTCCAGGATTTTGACAACCTGAACCCATATTTTCAACACAATCTCTATGAGACGACAGTGCAGGAGAACTGGGTAGGGGAAACCTATTGCTATCAATGTACAAGAGTAATGTACTATTTGGAAAGCATTACTACTGTATACAAGTAGTAATGAATATACTCTGTATAAATATACAAGCACAGAATGAATACAGTCTGAAGCAGTTTAAATGTACAAGCATATATTTCCATTTCTCTGTATGTTGGTGTTTATGTTAAGAAGTTCTCACCAGACACTTTTGTCCCAAGCGAATACATAGATTTTAATCATCATCAACATAATCAACATTGCATGCCACACGTCACATATTTGATGTTTTGATTTGGCATCTGATTTCATGAGTAGAGGGTCAATAAAGATACAATAAAGAGTCAAAGACACAATGACAAATACAGTATATGCTTTACCTTATCCAGTAGATCATTTTCACTAAAAGTGTCATCTAAATGCCATCTAAAATCTATAAGCCACATACCTGAGATACATGTCATGTAAAGATTTCAACATACTTAGATGCTATTGTTGATGATGATGATGATTTGACGCTGAATGTTCTCTCTGCGTGCCCAGATGGGGTCAGTCCCTAGTGTGCACCCAGAGGCAATAAAGGCTTTGGATGGTGACAGAGGCATCAACGAAACCTTAGCCTACAGTATATCATCAGGTACTGTAGCTCACTGATATATAGAAATTGTATGAGGTACACACGTGTTGATGTTAGCATTTCATTAGGTACTATTACACACATGTTGATGTTAGCATTTCATTACACACGTGTTGATGTTAGCATTTCATTATGTACTATTACACACATGTTGATGTTAGCATTTCATTAGGTACTGTATCACACATGTATTGATTTGCAGGGCCTAAACTCTCAATATCAATATTGCACATATGTTGATACAGTATATATTAACAGGAACCATATATCAAATATACATCTTCTCTTCATCACACACTCACTGCCTAGCAGTGGAAAAGGGTGAACAATCTACTTCTTATTATTGTAAACACGAAAAAAAAAAAAAAATGTTGTGTGTTACCTTCAACAACAGTGTCTCCAAGCAAGTATCAGAGCAACTTTCTTATTGACTTTAACACCGGAGTTATTGCTGTGGTGCAGTGGCTCGACAGAGAGGAAGTCGGCTCAGTATTACTGGGTATAAAGGTAACTGTGTCAATCATAGTCATTTGCTGTCCAATAGACTGATTGATTTCATAAGGCAATAATGCATTAACTAACAAGATTATATTTGGAATTTCATCTTACTGAATAATTGGTAGATAAATAGATAAATAGATAGATACTGTAGATAGATAGATAGATAGATACTTTATTGATCCCCAGGGGAAATTCAAGAATCGATTGATTGTGATTGATAAGCATATTTCATCTCTGTATTTTTCATTACTAACAATCCAGGCTTCTCAGCAAGATGACAGCCAGAAGACAGCAGACAGCACGGTGAACGTTTGCTTACAAACCAATCTATTCTATTCCTCATTTCATCAGGGTAGATAAATTAAATAGTATTTTCTTTTTTCTTTCTTTCTTTCATTCTTTCTTTCCTATAGCTCTTGGTTCATATTGGGGATGCAGCCGAGGCGCCTGTGTTTTCTAATGACACGTATGCAGCACAGATTTTCAACATCGCTCCATACAAGTACCCTGTCGTAAAGCTCAAGGTAATTATTCAGCTTTTTTACAGTGCCCTGTGCTGTCCCAGCACAAGTTAGAACGCAGAATATGATTGGGTAAGCAACTTGACAGTGACTGTAATTCAGCTTACCATTGGCTGATCTGATTGAAGTATATTGTGGGATTGGTGGGATCTCCTCTGTATTATAAGAGTTAATGTGTACCCAGCAAGCTTTCTGAGAATCCTTTACACTTGATTACATAAATAAGACATCAGTGTCTTTTGCTCTATATTCAAATGTCAATATTGTGTTTCTAAATGTACTTCTTAAGGTAATAACTCATTACGGACCATAACCCAAGCCATTACTTAACCAAAACTCAAGGGTGTGTTGTAATGACTTGCATTGTTATGATGTCATATAATATTATAATAGCAAGCAAGTTCTTAGTGTGGTTCAAATACATTAGAAAATACATAGTGCTAATACATAGTGTTTTTTTGTTATCTGCTACAGGCCACAGACCCCGATGTAGGGGAGACAGAGACACTAAGATACTCCCTGGTGGAGCCCAGCTCCATGTTTGATGTAGAGCCCTCTAGTGGTCAGGTGTATGTAGTGTCGGCTGTAGGTGAGAGTGGGAAGGTGAGCCTGCAGGTGAAGGCAACAGACATCCTGGGGCTTTATGACATCACTACAGTGGAGGTGAGTGAGAGTTGAAATACTTTTTTTAATCAAACCAAAAGTAACATATACACAGGTAGGTAAAATATAATTTTGTATATTGTTATGTACTTTGTGTATTGGATGTGTATTGGTACTCAATAATAAACCAGTCTTTCTTTATGACTATAACTAACATAACAATAAAATAATATTTTATTAGCAGACATTTATGTAAAAAACCCACTTACTGTATAGAATAGATAGACATTCAACAGTGAAATTACCTCTATATGGTTATTGCTTTGCTGTACCACATAACAGTAAGACTAGTAGTGCTACGATGTGTTATTAGATATCATCACTAGTGCTATGATGTGTTATTAGATATCATCATCACTAGTGCTACAATGTGTTATTAGATATCATCATCACTAGTGCTACGATGTGTTATTAGATATCATCATCACTAGTGCTACGATGTGTTATTAGATATCATCACTAGTGCTATGATGTGTTATTGATATCATCACTAGTGCTATGATGTGTTATTAGATCTCATCACTAGTGCTATGATGTGTTATTAGATCTCATCACTAGTGCTACGATGTGTTATTAGATATCATCACTAGTGCTATGATGTGTTATTAGATATCATCACTAGTGCTATGATGTGTTATTAGATCTCATCTGACTCCTCCAGGTCACTGTCATAGAGAGCGGCAGCAGCAATGTAGCCGTTCTGTCGCTGAACATGGCGGTCAACACGGTAGAGGACAACGCCCCCCAAGTGGAAGAGTGAGTTTTCTTATGGTCAACACCATACTGGTCATTCAGCACATATACTACCAAGTGGGAGAGTGAGTTTTCTTATGGTCAACACCAAGTGGGAGAGTGAGTTTTCTTATGGTCAACACCATACTGGTCATTCAGCACATATACTACCAAGTGGGAGAGTGAGTTTTCTTATGGTCAACACCATACTGGTCATTCAGCATACTACCAAGTGGAACAGTGAATTGTCTTATGGTCAACACCATACTGGTCATTCAGCATACTACCAAGTGGAACAGTGAATTGTCTTATGGTCAACACCATACTGGTTATTCGGCACATAACCTGTTTAATGAGGGATCACCATGACCAGTTTAAGCACCAGTTTAAGCTGTCTGATTGTATGAGCATAGCATAGCCTTATTGTAAAATTGTCTTTATCCTTTCCTCTGATTTTCAGACTTTTTCTTTTCTATTGTCCTCCTTCCCACTTATGTCCATCTTAATCTCTCTCTCTCTTTCTCTCTCTCTCTCTCTCTCTCTCTCTCTCTTAGGTCTCTGGGCAGGGCGCTGGGATGGACTGTGAGGATTATGAGTGTGACTAGCGATGCCGAGCTCTTTCAGAGAGAAGTCCAGCCAAAAACATATGTCAGTTTCATTGCCATGGAGCCCGACAGCACAGCAGTCCTGCCTAAAGAGGAGGTCAAAGAGTACGGCACGCCCTCCATCTCTCTTGACATTTAAGAAAAAACAGGAAGTCAATCAATTAATTAAAATGCAACAGGAATTAAGTCCAAATAAGATAGAATGACTCTGTGGTAAGATATAAAACCTGGCCATAAAGACTGTTCATAACAGTTTTGGCTGTTGTTTTCAGTGACTTACACTGTATTTGTGTGAGTGTTTTACACTGTGACTTACACTGTATGTGTGTGTGTGTGTGTGTGTGTGTGTGTGTGCGCGCACTGTATGTATGTATGTGTGTGTGTGTGTGTGTGTGTGTGTGTCCTGTCGTTGCCCAGGCGGCTGCAGAGTGAGGGGGAGAGTGTGAGGACTGAACTGGGGAAGGTGTTTGGCCCTGGGCTGGTGGTCAGTGTGGAGGAGGGCTCCACAGGCGCAGGTCTCCGCTCAGACAACCAGGTCACCGTCATCACCCTGGGGGCCTTCCTGGCTCTATTCATGGCCCTGGTCCCCGTCTCTGTGCTACTGTGAGTTTGTGTGGTGTTTAAGAGAAGGGTGCACTAATAGTAGACATGGAGATCATCTATTTACTAATAATGGAAGTATATTAGTATGAGAATTATAATATCTGTTGGCATAGT
Source organism: Alosa sapidissima (assembly GCF_018492685.1). Classification (NCBI taxonomy): domain Eukaryota; kingdom Metazoa; phylum Chordata; class Actinopteri; order Clupeiformes; family Clupeidae; genus Alosa; species Alosa sapidissima. Next base: position 17,613,976 of record NC_055965.1, on the reverse strand, counting down.
GGTCTGATAGTGGTAGTTATATACACACTTATGGTGTATGAGTTCACAGCAGGGGCAGTGGCAACACATTTTTCGAGTAGACCTATTTTATGTTGAAATATGTTTTAAAGACATTTAAACATAGACATTCAAACATAGACATTTAAACATAGACATTCAAACATAGACATTTAAACATTGACATTAGACATTTGGGGGCAGCCGTGGCCTACTGGTTAGCACTTCGGACCTGTAACTGGAGGGTTGCCGGTTCGAACCCCGACCAGTAGGCACGGCTAAAGTGCCTTTGAGCAAGGCACCTAACCCCTCACTGCTCCCCGAGCGCCGCTGTTGTTGCAGGCAGCTCACTGTGCTGGGATTAGTGTGTGCTTCACCTCACTGTGTGTTTCACTAATTCAAGGATTGGGATAAAAGCCAAAGACCAAATTTCCCTCACAGAATCAAAAGAGTATATATACTATATATATACTATACTATACTATACTATTTTTTTTATTCATAGGTGTATTACTTGTATGTTACAGTATACTTGTTTGTCTTTGTGCAGAATTTGAAAGACTATTGGACAGATGTGTGACATGTTTTTTTTTTTTTTTAATTGAATTGGGTATAGGTGATCAGTATGAATATATTTTGTTCACAGAACAAGACGCTTCTCCAAAGGAAATGGCAATGAAAGGGCTTCACTGACTTTGGAGACGAATGACATGTTGACTCGAATGTGATGGAAACACCTGATGTGATGTTGTTGTAACCTTCAAAACACATTTGTTTGTATCTTACACCATTTCTATTAAGAGTAAACCTCTGTTGGAAATCTGTCAGTAAATGTACTTGTTTTACAAACTACATTTAATGTGATGTTGGTTATTTTGTATTGAAGTGAACAAAAAAAAAAAACAATAGGGAAACAACCCACTGCAGAACTTCCCTATACAGACACAATCAGAGGAACAACTTTATTTAAATAATCAAATTCATTTATGATAATAATAATAATAATAATAATAATAATAATAAAAACATGTTTGCAACCTGTTGCTCCATGGATTGCTTAACTGAAACTACTTCATGATCACAAGAAAAAGCTGTTAGTTAGCGGCATGAAATGAAAGATGTCTCTTAGCAGAAATCTACTCTCTCAATATTCAGTATTTATATCCAACAGCTCAACTCAAAGTTATATGTAAATTAGCGGTGCTTTTGCAGATGCCACTGCTCGAGCACAGCGCATGCAAGGTGATGATATTTTAATCATGTATAGGCCATGAAAGGTTCATGAGGATGATAGGCATATAGATGTCCACTTTATACCTCTAATATTGTGGAGTTGTTTTGTTCTAATTGCACAAACAACAAACAAACAAACAATGAAACAAACAATGATGTGCGAGCAGACAGTTTGTAACTAATTCTACTGTATCTCTGTACATTCTGTATAACCCTTTCTTTCGGCTGTTGTGTGCAGTGTTCTAGTGTTGGTGTAGTGAAACACAGCAGGGGAAGTGGTAAGCTTCCCGTCAATGATTGATATCTTCCTCTTAATGCGAATATCATCCCCTTCTTTATCTGTCACACATATTATTGTCATCAGTCTCTATTACAACTAAAAAGAAGCTGCAATACTGTTGACGCCTTGCTACAGTAAGGTAGGTTGCATTCTCTTCTCTTAGAATTTACATTTTCAAGTGACCATCATGCGAGAGTATATATACTTATACTTATATGTAAGACATAGTTCATTGTTGTATTCAACATCGTAGCAACCACTTTGTAGCCTATGCACTGGTAATCCCTCTAGCATCTCTCGTAGCTCATTGTATTCTCTGGCTGATTTGTGTTTCAACATTGCAATCTGTGTTTTAGGACCGACTCTATTGTTGTGGTGTTCATCCCTTGCTTACTGACACATGTCGCTGCTATTTCAACCATATCCCTGAAAGTTACCCTGACCTCAAACATTGAATTATACAATATCATTACAAGTAACTACAGTAACTGGTGTGCTGCACCAATGCAATCTATTAGCTGTATTAAATATTTCTATTATAGAATTGTTTATTTATCAGACAAATTTATCCAAAGTGACTTACACAATAGTATGAGTGTCATCAGTATGTCTGAGTAATGGTTTTGTTTGATTCAGTCCTGCAGGTATCTGTGGCCTCAGGTACAGTGACCGAAGGAGAGAGTGTGACACTGACCTGCAGCACCACCTGCAGTCTGAGCAACAACCCCACCTACATCTGGCTCAAGAGTTCAAGGAATGTAACCAGCAACTGCACCACCGAGAAGAACACACTAACCCTTGACCCAGTCAGCAGTGAGGATGCAGGCAGCTACTCGTGTGCTGTTACAGAACAGTTGGTGTTGTAGAAAAGAAAAAAAAACTGGATGAAGTATAGACAAAAGTATTTTAGGTAACGTGATCTACAAATGTGAGGAACATTTAAAAAGAAGGAAATCATAGATAGACATTTCTAATTTACAGATTATGTTGTACTGTATATGCCACAATTGTGTTAAAGCAACACAAAATAGTTTTTTGTACCTTAAAATAATGTTTCCAAAATCGTTTCAGTGGTTCATCAACTTGTAACAGGGTGAACGGCACTTCTGCATTCGCTTCGCAGCCCTCTATCGGCTATAACCGCACTATGTAAGTTTGCCAGATCGGGTAGCGGATCTGTAGTTCGATGGAATGAGACATAAGAAACTACAAATTTGACTTGCGTTTGATGTCGCAATACATCGTACATCGTACGTAAACAAATAGCGTGCGTGTGACAGAGGGAAAGTTCTTTGGTGTTGCTTTAGTCAATGGATGCTATCCATATCAGTAGCAGCAACCACTATTGTATATATTTTAAAATACATTAAATTTAAAATGTGACTATATATTTTTATATCTAATGCACTGAAATTGTTTGGTAGTTTTACATAAATGCTATTTGTTTTAAACTATGTTCAGATTGAGCATTTTAGATACATTAGAAGATTAGAAGACACTTCTTACACATGTAATTGCTCTGCACAGATGCTCCAATGAATACCTCAGTGTCTGTCAGTCCCTCTAATGAAGTATCCAGTGGAGATTCAGTGACTCTAACCTGCAGCAGTGATGCCAACCCACCTGTGCATGACTACACCTGGTACAGACAGAATGGATATGGGACATTCCGTGTGGGTGCTGGAAAGAAGATCAATTTTACTCTGGATATTGGTGATAGTGGACTTTATTTCTGTGAGGCGTGGAATGAAGTTGGCTCTCACAACTCCACTGGAGTGGAAATAACGTTTGCAGGTTTGTGTCTAGAAGACGACTGATAGACATGTTTTACATTATTTTGCAGACACTTTTTATCCAATGGGACTTACATATGTCAATTGCATTACAAAGGCCATTGTCCCCATGACTACTTGGGGTTAAGTGCCTTGCTTAGGGGCACAACGGTAGAAGTTGGGAATTGAACCCACAACTTTTCAAGTTACAGCACACTAGCCCAGCTCCTTAACCACTACACTACCAGCAGCCCATGTTTATAATTATAACAGGAGGGTTCACGTGGGGCAATAGGCAGAGCAACCAATCTGAACCGGGGCCAGTTTTCCAACAGCATCGTAAGCCTAGTTCGTCTTATTAGTATTAGTGAAGCACCTCATAGTTTGGAGAATCCTGATCCTAAAAATCAGACTCAGAATGTCATCACAAGTACTCTGCAACATGACCGGGATCCTTACAGTAATTGTGGAAAAAACGGTATAAATCCAGTATTTGTACAGGCAGTCACATACTCTGTTTCCCTCTATTGCCTCCTGATACCGTCAAACTCATGCCTTTTCCTATATTTCCACAGAGCTGAAAACATGAACTCATGTTCCACAGCACTTGTCATTTTGAGTCTGTTAAAGGTACACTATGCATGATTTTCATAACCTTTACGAAGCCATTTATGGTAAACAAACTTGTAATAGGGGAATCGTTCACCTAGCATAGCCATACAGCACAGCCAGCCAGCCATTAATGAGAGAACCAGCCATGCAACGCAAGAATAGCGGCCCGAAGACATCTTGTCAGAATCTGTTGTTAATCCTTCACCTCCACAACAAACCATTTTCATTGTGTACAGGGGGAACAAGCCACAAGAAGTAGGCTATTTACAAGGGCAGAGTAAAATTAAGAGTTTAGTTCTGAAACGCTATATCATCCATTTTAATGAATTTTCCTAACTCAATTTAAAACAACTGTTTTCCTTGTAATTTCAGTGGAACTGTATTGGGTTATTGTTACTCAATCAACACAACACTGTTTTTTTTTTGTCAAAAAATACCCGGACCTGCATACAGTAGTATACCTTTAAAGGTGTCCAATGCAGTTTTGGTATCCAATGCACTTTACACATTGGATAATAATCAGAACTTCACATGAAGACAAATAGGTAAATGGATAGATTTTTTTACATAAGTAGATTAGACAGGCAGTAATGTTGACAAAATAAAAAATACAATCATTTTCTACAATCATGTGATGCATGTGTTTGTCTGTGTGTTCGTGTAAGCATGTCCCCTGTCGTACATGTATGCTATCGGCGTTGTGTCTGTTCTTTCCATGCCTTCCCATTTCTCCCTACAGCGCCATCATGGTGGATCACAGGAGAGTTCTTGGCGATGGTCATTCTGTCCGTGTTGGCTCTCTTCATTTTGGGAGCTGTGGTCATCACATGCTGGTGGTGATGGTGATATTATTACACCTGGTGGGCAAAGGGCAAAGTGCACCTATAGCTAATTTAATAACTAGGCTAAATTAATTTGCTAGTTTAAAGGGGGACTTGGCAACTATTTCAACGTAATAAACCAGTTTAGAAATCATTTGGATGGTTAAATGACCTGTTCCGGTGAAAATGGTGACTTTTCCCGCTGCCCCTAGCGTCCCCAGGCGAAAAACATTGTCTACCGAACTTATGCTAACCGTTTTGCTAGCTTGTAAACAAATCCATGTGCTTTATCGTTACCTTTTTCCACAGTTTGAAATAGCATAATGCACAATTTCTCCAGCAGAGGGGGAAATCCTGCCAAGTTCCCCTTTAACATCAGGGGCAAGACCTTAAGCGCAAAAACTGATGTGTCAGCTCAATACTCCCACATGCCACACAATAGCTATAATTCATGGACAAGATCTTCATTTTTTTAGAGACTCTGCTCTTCGCCTTCCATTTGAATAAATGACCTTCATGTATTTATCATCTTTAAATTAATTAAAATCTAAATTAATTTGCTAGTTTAAAGGGGAACTTGGCAACTATTTCAACGTAATAAACCAGTTTAGAAATCATTTGGATGGTTAAATGACCTGTTCCGGTGAAAATGGTGACTTTTCCCGCTGCCCCTAGCGTCCCCAGGCGGAAAACCAACCTTGCAACATTGAGACTACCGTCCCGGAAAGAGAAGTGAGAAACAAGAAACTTGTTTTAAATCGTGTTTCTTACCTTGTAACATCCACATTGTCTACCGAACTTATGCTAACCGTTTTGCTAGCTTGTAAACAAATCCATGTGCTTTATCATTACCTTTTTCCACAGTTTGAAATAGCATAATGCACAATTTCTCCAGCAGAGGCAGCCTGATCTCAAAACAAGTGTAGTACATATGTGTACGAAATGTCAGTGCACGTTAATTCGTAAAACCTTGTACTAGTCTAGCGGTCGGTTTTGAGGGTGGAGGAGCGTTCTGGTCATTTTTAATTTCCCGGCCCCAATCAGCCCTATAAACGGGCGATTTAATTAGAAAATTGCATTAATTTCAGTCTGGGATTTACATGATGCGCTATAGGCTATATTCTTCTATTATTATTATCATTATCTAAATCTGAAATATACAGCCTTTTTAACGGTTCGCCTACAACAAAACTGCATTTAGGCTTACCTGCATGGTTAACCAAAATATCCAAAACCTACTCGTCAAAATAGACGAGTAGACAATAGACAAAATAAAATAAATCTAATTAGTGATAGCCTATTAAATGTGTTAATATCGTCCTGTTACAACGATTAATTCCTTAGTTCTCAGTCTGGAGTTGGAAGTCTATTTTGCTTCAGCTATCTTCTGCATACTGGTGGAGAGCGTCCCAACGGTATGAGGTCTGTAAACGTTCGGGAAACAGCGAAGAGCCCTGGAATAGCACGAATTTATTCAACGTCTTGTGATTGTCAAAGACGTGGACAGATAATTAGCTAAATAAATCATTGTTCACGACACGTGTTAAATGATCGAAATGAGTGCGATGGTGCAATCCTGCCAAACTTTCCAATTCGGTGGCATGGTGTTTGACATTAAATTGTCTAGTTTTAAGCAGGTCAGTTTCACCGGTATGGATTATAGAATTCTGTCTCTGTTTCATAATTGCAACGATCCTGTGTGTCTACAAATCTGATAGCTAGGAAGTGTGTGCCCAGGCTGCATTTAAGCACACCACCTCACCATTTAATTCCTAGGGGAGCATAACTCCTCTAGGTGGCGTAGTCGACAACTAAAATCTGAAACTCTACTCCCGCTTCGCTACATGTGTCTGACACCATGGGCTCAACAAACACAATGTGTTTAACCATTAACCATGCAGTCCTAGGCTGGCAGTATTAACAAGCCAACTGAGTCAATGGAATTATAGGCAGCTTAATGTCTATCAGCTTGTCTGTCAATTGTGTGTACACTATTACCAGAATTACATGTTATTGTTAGCTCTGTTTAATAATCAGCACAATTGTATACAATATATGATAGGGGGAACCTGGCAATTACATAATGTTGTGCACACGCACACACACACACACAAATACACAAATGCCAAAATCCACCTATTGCATAATACAGGGATGTAATTTATGGGGAAAATCACACAATATGGGGCTAATCAATGATTTTCCATGTGTCTTTGTGGCACCATGGGCTCAGCAAACACTGTGTGTTTGATTTAACAAGGAAACAGTTACATTAACCATGCAATCCTATTATCCTGATAATATTAAGGTAGATAATCTTCTGAATAGCTTTTTACCCAGGGGTTTTTTTTTAGCCCCAAACAAGCCAAGTGAGTTTTCCCAGGACTACAATGGAATCCTTACACAGTGGTTGAATCTATACACCCTTAGTTTGAATAAAAACCTTAACCTGGAAATATTTATTGCGTCATCGATAGTCCTGGCAAATGTTCAGCCCCAAGAAATAAGATTGACAAGCTACAGGGAAATGTTCACACACAAATACTTGCATGTCGTATGATGTTCATAGAATCTGCGCACTGACTTGGACAAGTGTGACTTTTCATACAAGGAAGTTTACAAGGATACAAGGATACAAGGAAGTTTATTGTCACATGCATATAGTTACTGGAAGTAAGAAATGCAGTGAAATTATGTCTGGTGTCAGCCTATTTGTGCATTAATGGGGGGGGGGGGGGGGGGTAAAAAGTGCAGTAGAAGAGGGGTTTAGTAGATTAAGTGGCAAGGGCTGCATAAAAAAGGTGGGGGAGGATTGGGATTGGGTGGGGGGCACCAACAAGGAGCACCCAAGAGCAACAGGGGCAAGGAAAAACTCCCTTACCAAGGAAGAAACCTTGGGCAGATCCACGGCTCAAGGGGCTAACCCAACTGCCAGGGGTCTTGGTGTGTGTGTTGGGGGGATGACAGGGGAGATGGGATAGTGTGCTGTGTATGTGGGGAGAGGGCAGTGTGCAATATGTGTGTTGGAGAAGCTTCCTGATGAAATAATGTGCTGTGTATGTGGGGGGGGGGGGGGGCAGGGACTTGATATGCAAGAGGCGACACTATTGGCGCTGCATACGTTCACAAATTTCTAATTTATTTACTGTAGCTCCCACCAGTCTGTGATTATTTGCTATCTTACATTGAAATGACTTGGATGAACATGTGATACACTGCAATACACTATAGACAGAATTATTAGAAAATGTGTGCTACCAACATGTGCCTCTACTCTCTACTCTGTTGAAATAAACATATGAATGAAAAAACAATATCAATCTGTTGCTCCATGTAGGCTATACACCTTTAGAACACTTAAACAACACTTCAACAAGACTACTTTATAACCAGACAATAAATATGTTTGTGTTTATGTTTATGGTGTTTGGCAGATGCTTTTGTCCAAAGTGACTTACCGTGTATAAACACTACAGTATTAATTGAGAAAAATAGTTTCAAAGTTGAAAAGTTGTAGCAATTACAACAATATTATAAGTGATACTATCAATTTAAAATTTCAACAATGAATTACAAAAAACAAAACAAAAAAACAAACATATAACTCGGCAAAATAAGTAATTAATTAAATGCAAGGTGAATAAACAAGTCAGACATCACAAAACATTCTCATGGAAGCAGAGAGACAGTATGGCTTTCCCCTAGTTTACTCAAGAGCAGAGCAAATAACTGATGTCATTGCTTTGGTTACTGATTACTGATTTTTTTTTTTTTTTTTATTATTTTTAAATCAAGGTATGGTCATGTGATCACAGTCTATTAAAACAGAGAAAGCCTGTCATATAAGACTGCACTACGCCTACACGTCTTCCTCACAGTCACAGCAAGTTGGTTGCAGTTTTTCTTTTATCCAATAGGCCTACGTTTTGGAAGTCATTGTATTGTAATGTGAGTATTGGTTCATGAATTTCTGTGATTCTTGTGTCTTGTTCCACAACTAGTTGATTGCTATAAAATGTGGTATTTTTTCCCTCTTTTGGCTTGATTTGTCTCTGCAAACAATATGTGTAAAATATCATCACATTTAACTTGTGATCACCCATCTCTTAGTTATGTCATCAACCGCTTGGTAAAGTACACATGTTACAGTTGCCGCGTTGACATTTAGAGAGCAGTCTATTCAATGCAATTCTTGTAATGTAGACTGCTCTTTTAAACAGGCAGATGCAGTCATGTTTCTTAGAAGAGGATATGTCTTTTTGGTAATACACTTTTTGCACTCCCCAGGTAAGACATCTTTTAATATATTTTATTTGTGTTCCATAAATTCTATCGGTTTTGTTTAGAGCATTTTACTGAAATATCTTCCACTACAACAGACATCCTGTCTCTTGTGTGTTGATAAATTACTTTAGGTAGCAGTGAAGCAGACTATCATTTGTGTTACTAGTATTTTGGGTTCATGGTAGGGCACAGTTAGACATCCTGTCCTTTGTGTCTACATATTGCTTACATACATATTTAATGTAGCAGTAATATAGCAGTAAACCAGACTGTACCATTTGTGTTACAGGTGTTTGGGCCCATTTCTCTACATCCTACACTCCGAGGATGGTCTGTGCTTTGGCGGGCTCATCTATACATGTGGACTGCACATACACATACCCTGGCCACCTTTATGTGAAAGAAACATTCTGGTATCGAGGATGTAGCAGTAATGGAGAGATGAAAGACCTGAGTCAAGACAAACAATTTAAGGGTCGGATCCAATATCTTGGAAATAAAAAAAGCAACTGCAGCATGATGATAAAGGATCTGAAAGACAGTGACTCTGGTGAATACTGCATCAGGATCATAACAAATGTATTGTGGGAAAAATGGTCGGGAACTCCTGGAGTTGATCTCTCTGTTTCAGGTAATTTTAAAAATACTTTACCGTAATGCGTTAAATTTCTTACAATAACAGAGGAATATGAACAGAAGAAAGAATAGAATGTGCCCATTGCAATGTAATCCTCAGGGTAACCTTCACTTTGAATTTTTATAATAACAATATGTCTCATGAAAATTATTTCAGAGTAGGCCTAATATCCTACTCCTGAAATTAGCACTGATCTCAAACACATATTTTGTTGATTTGTGCTGACATTAGAAATACAACAATCTATTTAGATATTTCATTTACATATTTTTCAATTCATTTATCAAAAGTGACACACTACATTAAATGTGCTCTCTGCTTTTAGACACTTTATAGATTGTAAACAGTGGTTCTGTTTGATTCTGTAGAGCTGCAGGTATCTGTGGCCTCAGATACAGTGACTGAGGGAGAGAGTGTGACACTGACCTGCAGCACCACCTGCAGTCTGAGCAACAACCCCACCTACATCTGGTACAGGAACTCACAGCCTGTGAGTAACAACCATGCAGTTGTCAACAACATCCTGCTTCTCAAACCAGTCAGCAGTGAGGATGCAGGCAACTACTCGTGTGTTGTGAAAGGATACGAGGACCATCCCTCGCTTGCAGTGCCACTCAGTGTCAGATGTGAGTAACTGCATTTCAAAAGTACCTATCCTAACCATTTAAAAAATACCTATCTGACCCACTGTAACAAACTGTTGTACATTTTTCAGTAACTACAATATGGTATTGCTTTTTAGATGTCACAGCATATTGTATTCTGGGTATATTTTTACTATATTTAACTAACACTGTAAAAAATGACACAGTAGGAATGCATGAAAAAAATGAGGCAACTTATTACACATGAAAATATTAGGGAAAAATATAACCCTATTATTTTTAAGAATATAGACTTTAACAAATCATGGACATTTACTTAATTATTCATGTATGCAAAAAAATCTGTAAAATATCTCAATGCAATTAAGCATATTCAAAATAAATCAAGGAAATTTCCCTGATTTTTTCTGGTTAATTTCGCATGATAAAATCACGTGTAATATAGTTGCCTCACTTATTTTGAGCAGTTATGCATGTTTTAAATAAGTCTATTACCATACATTTTAAAGGATGTGGTGTATATACACAATTAGAGAATCAGTATTTAATTTAACAGCATTTATTCAGTGTAAATTAAACCTGACGTTGAGAAAAAAAAAATAACAATAGCTTGGGCATTTAAAAATATTCAGATAACTGACAGAGATATAAAAAACATATCATCTTCATTAACATCTACACAAAATCCTCCAACTCTCCGCAAAAAAAAAAAGCAGTATGGTGTCTGGCCGCTCAGCTAAACTGAGTAATCCGGGACAAAGGGGCCTTGGTCAGACAGGTAACCAAGGACCCAATGGTGACTATGAATGAGATCCAGAGTTCCTTTGAGAAGATGAGAAGTGTAAAGAAGGACAAGCATCAGTTCAAAATTGTTTTTACACAACAATTCTACTACCAAATTTAGGTTTTTCTTGTCACGGCAAGTTGTGTAAGAGGCTATATGTGCACAATAATGCTTATACTTTGTTTTTTCACATTACAAAACAAAACGTACCCATGCATTTCAACAATGTGGCTGACCAGGATATGATGCTGTCTTGTGCAGTGTGTCAAGGTGCTCAATCTCTTATACTCCTCCATTGTTTTCTCTCCCCCTGAACTCTTCTCCAGAACCTCCTGGACCATCTATGGGTAAAAGAGAAACAATAACGGTGATACACTTGTAAAGAGAAAACTTACTTGCACCCTCTAAAAACACAGGAGATGTTTTAAAGTGTAACTCAAGAGTACAAACAACATAGGGTCTATTTATGGTAGTATGGTAGCAAAATTGTGTTAATTGGTGGAGTTTTGAGCAAGACCGTTTTTTGCGTTAACAGTGAATGGGCTTACAGTGAAAGGTAAGGCAGCAAGCATGTCGAAAAAACAAACGCTATTTTAAACCACTGGAAATGCTCAAAATATAATTACACTTGGTAGTGTGGTGAGGGTCTCTACAGACAAACTAAAGTATTATAAACTTTTGAAAGTGTACAGGGAGATTATAACAAGACCTGTATCTGAAACTGGAACTGAAAATTGCCTATTCGTGTCCCGTTAACGTCAAATGAGCGGGCGCGTTCGATCTTGCAGCACTGGATCTGCAAGCAGATCTGGCTGAATCTAAAAAGCATGCCTTCCGTTCAGCCAGATCTGTGTAGTGCTGCAAGATTGAACGTGCCCGTTGATTTGACACTACCGGAACACGAAGCCAGGCTTCCGCATTTGGAGGATAGACAAGGATTTCTCCTAGTGAGATTTTACTTTTAAATGCTCACCCATGACCTTTTCTGCTGCATCCCCTATGGCAGAGGTGTTCTCTCCTGCACCAGGAGATTGATGTCCCTTGTCTGAAGAGGTAGCCTGACGTTGTCATACTCAAATTCTAGTCAGAATATGAGTCTGATACTGCTCCATTGGGACGTAATTATGGGGCGTGCTTCAACCGATACAGGGGGGGAATGCCTCTGCACTCAATTGGATAGACCTAACCAATCAGAGCAACAAAATAGCTTACCGTGAGGTGTAGGAAGAAAACACACGAACCATCCTTCTGCTCCTATATCCCCTCCGTTTTTAAAATAATTCTGTTGAACAGTGATATGCTACAAACATGTTAAACAGCTGGGAAAGGCTGTCGCAAATCCCTCGAACAGGTGGTCAATCAGAGATTTCAAACGAACGAGGGAACATGTCGCAATGCAACAGCGCTGTTTTCCCTTGATGAAAGTGAAACCACCAGTTTTCGCACATCTTAACTTTGGCCAAAGTTTTCAGAAATAATCGTTTTCAGTGATACAAACTCATTAAATAATATGAATTTTCCATATGGGGTCTTAAAAGCCATGTATCCTTCTAGCCACAGCGTTTTTGTTTCAAACATAAGCCTAATCTAAGCGTGCTCAGATGACGTGATAGACCAAGCGCTGTTGCTCACCTGTCCATCATCGTAAAGCCTGATTTGATTGGTCCGCCTGATTTAGGGCGAGCATACTTGCCCCACAATGGAGCAATGCCAGACCGAACTTCCCGTGGGGCGGGACTAAGTTCGGAATGCCACCCAGGCTACTGAAGAGGACCTCTCCATATCACTTCAGAAAAGTGAAGAATTTAGAGTAGAAGAACCTGCTGGCACAAATTCGGCATGAAACACAAAATTGAATCTTAAAGGGTTCATTGGAAAATTCAGTTTCCAATTTTAGTTAATTTAATTCTGGTTTGATCATAGTAAATAAGCCTATATCTAAAGTATTTTTATAAATGGTTACACTTTACTTGACAGTATCGACATAAGAGTGGCATGACACTGTCATGAACATGTCACAAACAAGTCACGACATAACGCTTCTGTCATTACGTGTCAATCGTTTTTTGTCATAACAAATTAGGGTTAGGATTAGGAATAGGTTTAGGGTTAGGGTAAGGATTAGAGTTAGGGTCAGAGGTTAGGAATAGGGTTAAGGTTAGGGTTCATATGTCATGACAGTGTCATGTGTTAATGACAGTGTCATGTCACTCTTATGTCGATACTGTCAAGTAAAGTGTTACCTTATAAATTATTGTTAATACTTAATAAATGATGCAATAATATTTTTGATGTAATATTTAAGTAATATTTCCATTATTTAACAGTTGTTACATACACATGCACTAATGATTAGTTAGGGTGAGGATACATATTTTATAAATATTATAAATTAATTATATTTTGTGAGCTTATCTAAAGTGAGGACGTTTTATGCCTTGCAAAACATTTTCAAATGAGTTGTAAAGATTACATTCACATTAATTCATTTAGCAGACAAGCAACATACACATGTCAATTAAATTAAAGGCCATTGACACAACAGTGAAAGCCTGGAATCGAACCCCCAACTTCTCAGGCTACTGCATGCTAGTCCAGCTCCTTACCCACAACAAAACAAGAGTTTCTGTTTTCTTCTAGTACACACTGTTAAGCATTTATTAAACATCTGTAAACTATTATTAAATGCTGTATTCTTCGTTTGTAAAGCATTATTCCTACATTAATACTCATCTGTAAATAATGTTTACACGCAGTTAAAAATGGTTTGTTCATAGTAAACACGCATATCTATATTATATTTTTAACTATATAACTCATTTGTAAATGTGTTGCAAGGCATAAAACGTCCTCACTTTAGATGAGCTCACAAAATATCATTAACTAACGACTTGTAACTCCTGAGTTAATCATAAATTATAGTATTAGGAAGTGGTTTATAAAATAATAATAATCTGACTAAACCTATATGACCGCCGCTTCGCTGCGCGGCGGTCATAATTACTCCAAAACGTACAGTGACATTCAACATTAAACTACATTTTGTTTACATGTGTTGAATGGAAGTCAAATGGGAGCCGTAAATCTGTAAATCTGTAAATAGCGGTGACCAACATTATTTTTCCGGATAGCGAGACGGCAGTTGTTTAGCCTAGAACGCCATCAGAGCCCGTTTACGGAGAGCCGGATCACTCCCTATTAACTCCATTGTACCTGCAATCTGTTGCACTTCCGCTAGGGGCGATCACGATTAAGTGCAAAAACAATGGGGGTCTATGGAGCTAGACGGCTAAATTTGTCTCCTTCACCTTGTTGTCATTGAAAAATCGAAGGTTTGATTGTGGTTCCTGCAAGCTCAATATGGATTATAGGTCAAAAGTTGAATGAACGAGTACTCGCGTCCTTTCGATTTCTTACATGTTGGGTCGTTGTACAACTGGAGTGGCACCAGGCACATTCGTGTAGACATGGTCCAAGGTTTTATTGTCTCTAGTGGAGCATGAGACATTTTGGTGAAATTTAAGTTGTAGAGTTTTTAGGTTGCAATGGTTGAAGTCCCCAGTGACAATATAAAAGCCCCATCTGGATGTTGAATCTGGTCTTCACAGAAAACTAATTTCCTATGTTTACTGTTACATGGTTGTAATAAAGGAAGTTAATGCACTGTCACAATTTTAATTATACAGCATTTTACTGTAAATCATACCTGCCAACCAGGGATGTAGCCTAGTGAAGGCTATATGCATGGGCAGATCTGAGGCTAATAGGAGACCACTTCCAGCTAGCCATTCCATTGAAACCTGTTCATTTTGGTGCCACTTTGACATCAATTAGCGTTACAACTGAAGCGTTTTAAGCCTTTATATGAACCTTTTCTATTTCCGGAGAAATATTTCATTGTGTGATTGGCGTCGTAACCTCGTAACTGACTTTACGGCTGAGTAATAAACTTTTTCTGAAAACAATGCTATCATGATGTAATTTACGTAATGAGCATGCGACCAGAGTGGGTTAAAGCGTCGCACAGAGCAAAATAACTGTATTCTCTGAATAAGAACGAAAGCATCGGACCACAACATATCAGCAAAGTTTTGATGGATTTACAGTAGGCTATGAATGTGGAGTGCTGTTTATATAAAATCACATTTATCTACGAACAACTAGGACATTTAAGAAAAGTAAATGTAGACGTGGTGGTAATAAAGTGAGGGCCTATGTTAACCCAATCTCTCCGGTGCAGCTATCACAAGAGTTACACGAGTCAGACTACGTGCCTAGGTTACAGTACATCTACGTCCCCTGAGCCTGCGCAGAAAGCCTCGTCGACCAACAGGAAGTGGTTGAAATTTTGCTTCACTCGTCTCGACTGACGTCTACATGATGACTCTGTCCATATATTTTACTGTCTATGTATATGTGCCGTTGCCTGCTAAACAACTTTCTACCGTTAGCCTGCAAGCTTCCATAAGCTAGTTTAGTGTTTAGTTTAATCCAAAGTCATGTCTAGTGAGATAGCTTTTCGTTGCTTTTAGACAAATTTAGTGCTGATTGGCTATAGGGATAGGGACTCCTTCCATAGACCTCCTTTTGGATGTTGGTGGCTGAGGGGTCCCCAGCTGTTCACAGCAACTTACATCTAGGTGTTATTATCAGGCACAAGATGGCCTGGTCAGTTTACCGCATCCTGCATTCCTTTAGCTCCTGATTGCTGTTTCCTCCGTTGCCTCTATATGATAATGATTTCCAAATGATGTACAAATGTGAATGCAGTATATTCATGTTTAGTCTACAACTAATCTTTGTGAAGTGGGCAGCAGTCTGATTTCATAATGTAAAGAACTTAAAGAACATATAGTTGAATGAGTCTGTGAAATAATCCAATGAGTCTCACCTCCTTAGAACAACATTAAAACTATTTGGTGTTTGCATATTAACTTTTGTTATTACTGTATATACAAGTAAGATTGAGTTATGACTCAGATCTATGAACTATATCAGAAAACAGTTTTTATAAAAAATAAAACCTAAAGTATATCTTTGTAATTGTTCTGCACAGTTGCTCCAAAGAACACCATGGCATCAATCATTCCCTCATCTGAAGTGTCGGAGGGAAGTTTTGTGATTCTGACCTGCAGCAGCGATGCCTACCCACCTGTGCATGACTACACCTGGTACAGACAGAATGGACTTGGAACATTCAGCGTGGGTGCTGGGAAGACCATACACTTCACTGTGGCTCTTGAAGATGGTGGACATTATTTCTGTGAGGCGAAGAATGAAGTTGGATCTCAGAACTCTACGACAATGGAATTAACTTCAGCAGGTTGGTCTAAATGGGAAGACGAGGGTGCAGTTGAGGTGTCCAAGTTCCGGGAACATTCCCTAAAGTTATTGTGTTGTAGCCTTCAGAGAATGTTCTCAGAACGTCCCCTTACAGCTGTTTTTGTGCAACAGTCAGGAACACTTTAGGGAGCGTTGCCAGATGGTTATATTAAGGATACATTTTTTATCCTTAAACTGACGTTCCCAGAACGTTTCCTAAAGGTATAGTTCTGTGCAACTGTCAGGGAACCTTTTGGAGACGTTCCCTGATGGTTACATTAAGGATATTTTTTGATCCTTTAACTGACGTTCCCAGAATGTTCTCTAAAGGTACCCTATAGTTTTATACAACTGTCAGGGAACCTTTTGGGAAGTGGGAACATTCCCTGAAGGACTAATTAAGCTCGAATTTTTGTATAATCAGTAGAGTAGATCTGTCATCGTGTCATATGGAGCTGATTTTGCCTAACATGCCTGTGTGTGTGTGTGTGTGAGTGAGAGAGAGAGAGAGAGAGAGAGAGAGATTTATTATTGTTTTGATTTTAAACAGTGAAACAGTTTAGCCTTTTTTTGCTGGTGTTTTGAATAATAATGACGGGATATGCACATTGAAAATGGTTTAGGCCTACTGCTCGAGTTTTAAACATGTTTCAAAGAACGTTCCGCAAACGTTCCCGGAATCAAAAATCTAACCGTGAAGAAATGTTCCGGTGTTCCAGTTTAGATGGTGAGCAGTTTAACTGGTGATATTTGCATAAAACCAGTGAATATTCAACAAGACCCTGCCTACTTCTTAATCTGCTCTGCCTCCGATAGTGCAGGTTTAGGCTACATTTTCACAAAGTGTTTGCAAGTGAAAACATCACCAGTGTATGTCTAATACATGTCCGTTTAAGCATTATCCATAAATATGACACATACTGAATGAATGGAAAAAAAAATAAAACTAGCGATCTAGCTGGGATTCGAACCATGCATGGACAAGAAAGAGGATCGGATTTTTATATCGTCTATACCACTACACTACAAGCCATTGAAATCAATGCAGGATTTGTATGTATATATTGCACTTTTAGTCAAAGTTAACACAGGTTAACATATGTGAGAAATATACGCCCATGTTAACTGGTGCTATCACAATTTAACATGGGCATATGCAAGCCTCAAAACAACAAAGTAGGTTCATCTTTGCCTCACATACCAAAACCTAACTGATGTACAACAAACTGACATGTCCCCACTAACACTTTATTCCGTTTTGGGGGTTAATACTATAAAACACAGTCATGTGCAAAAGTTATCAGAACCTATTGTTATCTTAGTCTCGGTGAAGTTATGCAGTGAGCTGTGATTTGAAGTGATCATATGATTTTTTTTTTTTCTGAGTTAGACTTATATTATTTAATTTGTTGGTCCTAATTTGATGACAGAAAATGGTAATCATGGTAGCATATTTATGGATTACAAAACTTTGATGTAGCTACCGAGAGAGTTTGATGACAGATGATGCTGTTTCAGATTCCCACATAGCCTCAATTAGAAAATAGTTTAACCTACTGCTCGTTCAGCAGCCTGTTGCGAAACATTCACGTAGCCTACATGTGTTTGCTATAATAAATATCTTGATCGATTGACAAATAAGCTGTCACAAGACAACATAGGTGTACCCATTCATTTAATGGGAACACCATGCTATCATAGAGATGCAAAATAACCAGTGGTGCAACTGGTTAGCAGGGTGGCCTACTGCTAGCTTGCCATTTTAGTGAGCAGTTCGAGGCCCACACGTGATCATTATTTTTGCGCATTATAATCACGATGTATGATCTGACCACCAAAAAAACGTCTGAAGTGGGGTCATGCATGCAGTTTGTTGTAACTGTTTTGGTATGTGAGGCAAAATTAATCTGCATTATTCAAGGCTTGCATTCGGTGTCATGTCACCAGCATGGACAGGATATCAGTAGCTACTGTAGGTAGCTAGCTAGTAGACTAGCACTATAGATTAATGATGGTTGATGATGGCATTGAAGTGACTGCTCGTCTTTCTGTGGTGTAGTGGTAGTGCTGATGCAATGTACATTTTGCCTCCGCGAGACTCATGTTCGAAACCCAACAAAACCTTTGTTGTTTTACTTTAACACTTTGCAGTTTGCAGAGCATTTTGTGTGGATAATGCTTAAGCGGACATGCATTATACATGAACCGGTGATTTCCGCGTGTTTTCGCCACTGTGGGCTTGTGAAAATGTGAATCTCCCGGCACTTGAGGGGCGGAGGCAGAGCAAAGCTGTTAACAAGTAGGCAGAGTGTTGTTGAATATTCACGGATTTTATGCAAATATCACAAGTTAAACTGCTCACCATCTAAACTGGAACACCGGCGCTGTCAAGAAAACTTTCCTGGGGGTCGTTTCTAAAAAAGTTAGCAACGACGTTACTCAACCACCATGGTACGACGCAACTTGCGACCAAACAACGACATTGTTACACCTGTTTCCAGAAAGCATCGTAGGCATAGATATATATAGAATGGATAGATGTCTTATGGCGGAGTCTCCAACGGCATCACCTGCGGCAATCTTGTCACAGACAAGCTATCTGGTGGGCTCTGTGGTACCTGATGGCTCTTCTTCTACTAAAGGCAGAACAATGCCCCCAGGCTATAACAATGACACCTTCAGGTCACTACCTGTCATTACAGTGCACCACTGAAACACAATGTTATGAGTTAGCGAGCTGACTGTGGCAAGATGGCCGCGAGGTGCGGACGTTGACCTTCATTGGCAAGAAGCGCGGACGAGACATCTAGCCATTCTATATCTATGATCGTAGGGCCTACCTGCGTCGCAATTCGCTACCTCCGACGTTCGAACACCGTAGTTCCAACGACGTTGTTGATGATGCAGCGATACATATCATTGGTGGAAACAGTGGCAACGTAATACCCCACCCCCTAGAAATGTTCTGTCACGGCCTATGTCGACATTTTTCTAATTTAAACCGACTGGCATTGCCATTGCCATCAGCAAAAACCTAAACCTATTGCAAGCATATAAAACAGTTAACTTAAGCCGAACAATATGAGTCATTATTTGTGTTAAATATCTATGTTGGAAAAAATATATAGCCTGGACGAATTTCTGGGTATCGCTAATTGTCTCAACTGGCTCCTGGCTTAAGGGCAGCGCATCAGTGCACTGCGTGCTCGGGCGGAGTTCGCATCCTGTCTCTTCTTTTCACCATAGGCTATGTTTGACATGTTTTGACCATACATATTTATGTATATAGTTACTCTACATCGAGAGACCAATAGGTACAAGACATCAGTCAAAACAATTGAATCTACGTGTCACACTAGTTCACCTGCAGGTAGCGAGAAGCAAGAGAATAATCTCACATCATAAGAAAATCGAACCTACAACGCTGGGATAACAAGTCACCTGCTTTAGCCACTACAACATGTATCACTATGCTGGTTTTAAGAGTCTGAAGATTATAATACTAGCCTAACAAAAAGCAAGCCGAATTAACATTATTAACATAAATAGCAAGAATGAGCCAAGTAGGGGAGTCAGTCTCTTAATCAAAATTAAGATAAAGGATAGATAAATCATTGAGTCACGAAATAAACATCCACTTCGGAATTTTTGGTTAGGCGGTTGTGATTTTTGGTTAGGCGCTCAGGACACCAAATGGAACTACCAAGGAACGACACAAGTGCGACTGCCCAGGCAGTAGTTCAAACGACCAAACTTTGCGTCCTTGTTTGCGATTGAGAGTTCGAACGACCTTTTCTAGGAACACCAAATCCAAGAACGATGGAGCGAACTACCAAGGTTGCGACGCAAGTTAGCAAACAACGCTTTCTAGAAACGAGCCCCTGAATGACCGCGAGGGAACGTTAGCAGCGAACGTTCCCACATCCTTCAGCAAACGTCCGCAGAACGTTCCCTGAATTGAAAATTGTTTGCTGGGTGAACACTATGGACGCGTGTATTAATTTCTTGGCCAAGCACAATTCCCGTCTTTCCAAGTTGGTGTCATGGTTCTTATGCCTCCCTATTTCTCCCTAATAGTGTCATCCCAGTGGACCAAAGGGGAACTCGCAGCGATTATCATTGTACCCATCTTGGCACTCCTGGTTTTGGCAACTGTGGTCGTTACGTGCTGGTTGTGAGTGTCAATCAGAAGCACTTAATCAATTTGTCCATCTCAACAAAAATAAAATAACACATCCAAAAGAAGTAGATTCTCTTCTATCGAGTGATTTTAATGTCACCACCTCACACATTCTTGCTGTCTTTTTGTGGGCGTCCTTAAACAGGAGGAAGAAGGCGATTGTAAATGAGGACAGCGTGATTAAAGCGGATGTCAAGGTATTTGAAATCATTTAGCATTGAACATAACAAATACGTATTTGATATATCATATATTACTATCATTCCTTTCATACATAAGCCTGTAAACCAGAGTTACTTATCTGTTCTATGACATGTAATGATGGCTTTTAGAGGTTATTCTAGTTCTTGTTATTTGACTAGCCACTGTAATGCTACTTTTTAAAGGCTTCACAGGATAAGTATGTTTTTTTCCCCTATAATAATACTTTAATAACAAAATTATAAGTGGTTGTCAACTCTTTATAAGGGAATCCTCATTGTAAAGTAGTAGGCTACCAATGAATTAAGAAGAAAAGCATACAAAGATATCAGAGTAACATATCCAAGGTAGAACCAGCAACAAATCAAGTACAGGCCACACCTCACTTCAGACAATATACTGTATGTGATCTCTCCTCACCAGCAATGCACTAGTAATGTTTACTGCAGCACCGTAGCAACCATCTCTGACCCTGCATGCTTCAAGATGACCCCTGGCCCCCATGTCAGCGTTCAACATGACGAACACTACCCCACCCTTCACTTCACTCCCAGCTGGCAAGAGGTATCTCTGAGCAGCAGCATAGCGAAGGAGCATCAGTTCAAATAGCCATGGGAGGAGTGGCTCGACACCTTTTCCAAACAACAATTATATCACTAGCAAAAAAATGAGCACTAATCACAAGCACGAGTGTGAATGTTTATTTGAAGTATATTTTATTAATGTGCAAGCAAATGCTACATGTACACCACCCGAGAGAAACACATGAAGAGTAGTCAACCAATTTTTAGTTTGTATGCATTTTTTATATATTGATACTGTAACATCGGTGTGTTGGACTAGCACTATTGGTTCCCACAATGCATTGCAGCTGGGGTTCGGGGGGGGGGGGGGGGGGGTTATTGTGTGTGTCTTTTACCTTTGTTTACTGTTTATGGATGTGTTTTAGTGTAGCGTGTATCCCTCTTTAGTTTTGCCTCTTGTGTGACCCTTCTTGCTCGAGTCATTGCAATACATTTTCTGACACAATGGGGGGCAACATTTTAATTTTAAAGCCTTTCAGTAGAACATACTGTTTTTCACAAGTACAACATATGTCATGTAGTATTGTGTGAAGTAAGTGTGAATCCTCTGTTTTTTTTATTTTCTTTTTTCATATGCATGTACACGATAAACATGCTTGAATAAGTATATCATGATTATAAACATGCAATTAAAGTAAATGAGATACAGTATGCTTAACCCACCTTGGTCTCCATAAAAACATGCTTATCATTCTATATTCTCACAGACTATGTCTGGCTCCAAATAATCAAAATGAAAACAAAGAGGGATCCATTTGGGGACAGGAGTGGTCTTCGT
Source organism: Alosa sapidissima (assembly GCF_018492685.1). NCBI lineage: Eukaryota > Metazoa > Chordata > Actinopteri > Clupeiformes > Clupeidae > Alosa > Alosa sapidissima. Next base: position 17,591,886 of record NC_055965.1, on the reverse strand, counting down.
CCTCGTCTTCGTGGACTCTCTCTCTCTCTAACGCCCGACGCAAAGCCGACAGGAATGTGTCGCGGTTGTTCGGGATGTTGTAGTGCATGAGATCCATCAGCTTCTGGAAGTCCTCCGGCTGATAGGCCAGGTTGCTAGTGACGTACGGCGAGTCTTCGGTGTTGACATCCACGTCCCCTTGTATCAGTTCCTCCGCCCCCTCGCGCCTGACACCTTAGCGCAACAACAAACAGGAAGTATAGGGTTGATGACAATCTGATTTTCACCGCAGGATTATTGAAGCAAAAATAATTAAAAAATCATCACAATGTCTATAAAACTTGATACTATATAATATATAATATCATTATATTTTTTATGTATTATTAATAGTAAAATTAATGTATATTTGATTACTTTGTGCTTTTTAACTAATTTGGGAAAATAAATGACACTCTAAATACGAGTGAAGTGGTGGTGAGTCTATAACCACACACAAAAACATTCAAATGGAACAATGGATGACCGAAAAGATGGATAATAAACAAGTTGCATTATTAGCAGCATATTTGTTTTATCAATATGACATTAATTATTGCATTTATAAACATCACAATATTGACTGTTAATGCCTGGATTCTGTGACAGATCCTGGCCCCTGGGATATGAAACGATGAGCTGAAATAATCACAGGCATGGCGTATTGTGGATAATGAAAGATGCTAAGGGCTTACATATGTGAAAACCATAAAATAGAATGTATATTAAATATGGGCGTATTGTGGAGAATGAAAGATGCTAAGGGCTTACATAGGCTATGTGAAAACCATAAAATGGAACATATTAAATGGATAACCAGCATGTGGAACATTTACGAAAAGGGGAATTCCTTCAGTGCCATTAGACCTACAAAGCCTTCTTGTAGCCTACATGCATTAAGCCTACTCCTAGACAAAAAGCTTTTTTTTCATTGATATCTTCATTAAAGTTTTCTTTTAGTCTAGACTAAATTTAATCCATTAACCGGAGTCTGCTAAATGTGTGACCTTTAACTTTTAAGATCATTTCTGAGGGGTCGGGGTTTGCACCTACTCACCTGGGGCTTTGAACTCCCTGAAGGTGAGATTGACCATGGGGAAGTGAACCACAATGGGTGCTTTGGGGTTCTCCTCGTCCTCGAAGACGTACACCTCTTTCCATGGGCTCGTTCTCCACGTGGCAGAAATCGATGTGGGGGAAGGGGATCCTGTGGTCAGCACAGTGCTGCTGGGTTTCCTTTAACACGCTTCCTTTAAGCATGACCATGATAACTGGGTAGGTTGTTGTTTAGTGTCAAGCATTATTATACGTTTTGAACGAAGTTATGGGTGTGTGTATACTGTATGTATGGGTGTGTGTATATGTTTGGGTGTGTGTTGTATTGTTTGTGTGAGAGATGAACAAGAGAGAGATAAAGACAGAGAAAGAGGGATGTATGTGTGTGTGTGTGTGTGTGTGTGTGTATGCGTGCGTGTGTGTGTGTGCGTGTGTATGCGTGTGTGTGTGTATGTGTATGCGTGTGTGTGTGTGTGTAATGTAAAACCGTGCCTTTTTATGGTTTTGTTGCTTTCTGTTTCTGTTTCTATTTCTGTGCTTTTATGCACCATTTCTCTGGGCCATTGCTTATGTAAAGCACACTGAATGACCCCTGTGCTATTTAAATAAACTTGACTTGAATTGACTTGACTGTATTCAGCACCTTGCCATAGATGAGGTGTTAGATGGCCAGACCCCACATGTCGATGTAGGTGACTGGAACCCCCTCCTTCTCCCTCAGATCCATCTCCTCCCTGTAGCCACGGAGCTGCTCAGTAGACATGATGTCCTGGTACCTCTTAATCATCTCAACCTTCATGGGCTCGGTGACCACACTTATGTCCTTTTGCGACCAATCGGAAGTATCGTAGAGCGTGGACATGGCCCTGTAACATGCAATAATGCCATGTTATATGTGACAGAACATTATATGGAAATCATACAGGTAAGACTGGTTATGATGTGGTATATTCACACTATATATACTCTCTCTCTCTCTCTCTCTCTCTCTCTCTCTCTCTATCTCTCTCTCTCTCACACACACACACACACACAGAGCATTTCAGAAAAGGTCACACTGCACTGAAAGTCAGAGATGTGTGAGTGAGGTGTGTGTGTGTGTGTGTGTGTCGTCTAATCTTGTATGAGGGGCTAGGTGTGTGTGTGTGTGTGTGTGTCGTCTTATCTTGTCTGAGGGGCTGGTCTCTCACCATATGGCTCCCAAGACTGGTGATGTAGCTGACAGCATCCAGGATGCCCATAGTTTGGAGACCCAAACCTTCAGACTCCCAAAGGTGCCAGTCATCGCCCTGGTCCCACCCCCCGAGCAAACCACACCCACCAGCGGGACCTGGAAGGATATGTGTCAATAGCAAAGATTCTAGAGCGGAGCTCTGTTCTAGAATCTTTGGTCAATAGGCTTCCAAAACGGTTCTAAACAGTACAGCCATTTCTACCATGAAATAGGAACAGTGCAGCAAAATTACTTTTGTACTGTTCACACATTTTTGTCGGCATATTTGTACGTCTGCCATTGTCAGTCCTGGAGACAAGTGTAATAACTACACACCTGTTGTCCTCTATTATCTCTCTCTCTGTCTCTCTCTCTCTCTCTAGACCCTTTCAATCTGTTCCTAGATGATTTGCACATTGAGGTGAGTCATCTCTCCGTGGGCGTGTTTGTGTGTGTGCGTGTGTGTGTGTGCATGTGTGTGTGCGTGCGTGCCTTTCCCCCTTCCTTAGCCCCCAAAAGAGCATTCTTGTTTTTAATGTTCCACTTGGTTTGTAGAGTTGGAAAAATTAAAGCCTCTATCCATTTATGAACAAAAGTGATTATCAAGCAAAATAAAAATGTCATCTCTGGCTAATTTGATCTACACAAACAAGACAAATTCATTGTATGCAAAAAACCTACTTGGCAAGAAACCTAACTCTGATCTGTATCTTCCCTTCAATGCACCCCCCCCCACCCCCCTCTCCCTCTGGTTTACTCCCTTATTTCTCTCTCTCTCTCACACTCTCACACACACACACACACCCTCATCTGTCTGAGGAGGTGAGCTGAGCCCTAGCAGCTTTTGCAGAGCATGCCCCACCACCGCCTTCCTCTTCTCCAGGAAGTCCCTCTCAGCCAACGGGATGTCAAAGTCCAGACGCAACGCCAGATTCTCCTCTGAGCTGCAGTGTCACAGTCACCAAACAACAGTGAAGAGGACAACAGTAACAGCATATTTATGTCAGTTACACTTTGATCACGAAAAGAACCTCAAGAAATGTAATCGATCAAATAAAATAATAGAAACTATTACCAAAGTCCTTTTAGGCAAGTCCCTCCACTCGGCGGCCATTTGACAACGCTTTTTGGGCACTCGTCGGGCATTCATTTCGGTAGAAATGCGCGTGCGCAAGGCTTCACACCAATCTTGCTCCAGCGGCGAGATCACATGAACACTTGTGAAACAGGAGATCACATGATTGGCATGATGTCTTCACAACACACCATATGATTGGCTCAATATATTCACATCACACCACATGATTGGCTTAATGTATTCACATGTCGACGTTTTACCGAGGAAGGGGTGGTATATGTGTAGACAACGTTACAAACTAGCCCCATACATTTATATGGAGGATTTTTTGAGTGCTGTGTCTCCTCATTAGAAAGTCTCTGCCTGAAGTGTCTGTAGAGGCACATGAACGCCAGATCCATTTCTTGGATTTCTCTCACCTTACCAATATCAAAGCTGGTCTGATCTCTTTAGACCAGCAAAAAGTTTTGATAGAGTGGCAAACTACAAAACCTTTGGCTTTAACCCTGGGTTTAGGGACATGATTGAGACAATGTACAGAGACATTGATAGTGTGCTTAAGGTCCATGGTGGCTTGAGTGCTCCTTTTAAATCTCTTGGTTTGTATGCTCCAACTTTATGGGGTGTCATATGAGAATATTATGAGTTGTTTTATTGCCAGAGGGAGGCTTAAGAAGGTATTGCAAGCAGGGGTGCCAATTATGGGTAACATGTTTTTGAAAAACAAAAACATATTTATTTCTTTGAGATTTTCCTTTTTCTCAGAATGCTCAGAATTTGCTTCCCTTCAAGGTTGGAGATTAAAATAAATCACCAAAAGTTATTTTTCATACCTGTTTTTAGTCAACTTTACAAAAGGTGGCAACAATTCTGGAGGGCACTACAAATACAAATCCCCCCACCTATCTATTCAGTGTGCGCTCTGTCATTGTTGCAAAGAAAAAAATAAAAAAAATGTAAAAAAAAATAAATCTGGTATTGCTACATCTTTGCCCAGTCAATGAAAGTTCTGGTATTGCTACACAAAGAAAAATCCTGGCACTGGCTCTGTATATCAATGTAATGAGGGGGCTCAATGTAATTGCTCAGACTGAGCCCTTAACACAGCCTGGTTTGGGAAGATGGTACAAAGGGTCAATCCTGTTTAACCGGTTCAAGAACTGTCAAAAAGTTTTATATTACACAATCGTTGAGAGGTAGGCAGGTAGGTATGTGGTGCTTGAGTATTTAAGAAGGGGAGTTTTTTAAGCTGCATGTGCAGATATCTTCTCAGAGGGCATCTCTTCCTCTTGGTCTGGGTGTACTCCACAACAGCACACATTCTCTTTTAACGAGAGAAAGATATTTACAAAGGTAAGTCTCTTCCTCTGTCTGTAACTCTATCTGTCTGTTTGTCTTTCTGTCTCTCTGTCTGTCTCTCTGCCTGCCTGCCTGAAACAAAGACAAGACATCTTGCTAGGCAAAATACGCACTAACATGAAGATGGGAACGTGAGTACACTCTAAAATGGGACATTTTAAGCAGCACACAAGTACCACATTTACACTCGTACCAGCATTCACACACATCATTGAGGGGCATTGTGCACAACACAATACCATCAGGATATAAACGGGGAAAAATACTCCTATCCCAATGAACACACGTCTGTGAGAAAAGATTTGTTTTGGCAACCACAGATTGCTCTTTACTGCTCAATTTATCAAATGTTGTCAAGCATTTTACAACAGCAACATTGTGAGCGAATGAGAATAGAGTCTCTCTCTCTCTCTCTCTCCTTGGAATTATTTTTAGTGTCTTCATCATGTTGGTTGTCTTCTCTAAGTAATCTGTGTGTCTAAGTAATCTGTGTCCACTCATTTGCAGAATAGCCATGGCGAGCTACACAATGACGGCACACACAGGAACCCGCCCCTTTTCTGGCACCACGAGCTACGTTTACGTCCAACTGCGTGGTGCTGACGCTGAGAGCCAGGAGGAGAATCTACACAAGCGCTTTTTGTCGTTTGGCTTTACCAAAGGATCAGTAAGTGCATTTAAAGCAGAAATCACATAAAAGAAAAAAAACTACAATAGTTTGATGAAAATGATTTTCAATGTTTATCTGTTCCTGTTTTTGCAAACATACTCTTCATATATTTATTTTAATACTTCATCGTCATATGTTTATACAGGAGCGAACAATTGCGTTGGAGAGTGAATCGTCCCTAGGCGAACTCATCTATTTAAAGCTCCGCACCCAGGCATTTTTGGGCCTTGACAACCAATGGTTTTGTGATAAGATCACTGTGAAGACGCCTGAGGGGGATGCCATTTTGTTTCCTTGTTACCGTTGGCTTGGCAGCGATGAGACTGTTGTGTTAAGACCTGCCAAAGGTAGGCACTCCTGTTTCAGGGCATGGCCTCAATTCATATATAACAGAACAGTTTTCTGTATAAAAACAGAAAGAAGGGGGGGGGGGGGGCTTTCTGGCTCTAGTCTATGTCATTCACACACATGTAACAACTTCATTCAGTCACAATTTGGACAAAACAGTCAGTTAATATTGACCTTCATAATGGTATTACATTTCTATTTCAGCTTTGCTTGTGTTCCAGGACACCAACCCAGTTGCCCAAAAGACAAGGAAGAGTCAGCTAGAAGGACGGCAGAAGTTAATTAGGTATGTGGGCAATACACCAAAACTAACTGTGTGTGACAGCAAAGTGTCTAAGTTAAAATACCCTTTCCATTTCTCATGTATATTCCTTTTACAGGTGGAGTGTGTATGCTGAAAGCCTGCCCCGGATTATCAACTACGAATCTTGCCTTCTTTTGCCAGAGGAACTTCAATTCTCTTTCTCGAAGGAAACAGAGTTCTCTTATACGGCAGGAAAGCAGTAAGTGTCTAAGTGTTTTTTTTTTTACTTTTTCTATATTTTTATATTTTTCTTACATTCTGATTGTGGATGGGTGTGCTGCCTCCTTCAACATTAGTAATAATATATATTTTATAACTACAAAGACGCTCACAATTGTCAATTGTAATTATGGATCATTATTGTTTGTGTGTGTGTGTGTGTATGTATAGGTTAATTTATCTGAAGCTCAATGGATTAGCTGACAACAGAGAATCCTGGGAAAGCATCGACCAGCTGCATATGATCCTTTGTGACATCACAAACAAAACCATTGGTACTCGTTGTTATTCAGAATTGCATAATGAGAACATAGCACTGGCTGTAGGCCTACCTGTTTCAAATGTTCTGACATGGAATGCATTGCAGAATACGTTGAGGACCACTGGGACGAGGACGAGTTCTTTGGCTACCAGTTCCTGAATGGCCTAAACCCCATGCTGATCCAGCGCTGCTCAAAGCTACCCGAGAATTTCCTCGTCACAGAGGAGATGGTCAAAGGCCTTCTAGGAGAAACCACCTTGGAGGCAGAGATAGCGGTAGGCAACGCATTGGTCAACAGTCTTGCTTAGGAAAGAATCAGTAGATTTGAGCACAGTATAGCCTTGTGCAAATTAACTGAGAATACTATCTAATTACATTTAATTTGCTGAAAAGCCCATTGATAGGAAACATTTCTCTTTCTTTAAAATGTACAGGCCATGACTAAAAAGAACAATATCCAATATTCATTAAAGTTGGTGGAAAGGTAGCATGGCCCAATAAAGACCCCATTATACAGAGGGTCCCCGTTAAAAATTGACACTTCATTCACGATCATGGTGATTCACGCAGCTGGGTGACATGTAAGTACAACTGCAGCCGCTTGGGGGCAGCATAGTCCGCTGTGGCGTTCAACGGTCGAACCAGACGGCGCATTCGACAGCAAGGGCTGTGATTGGCCGAGTTTTCAGTGCGTTTCTCTGTTTTTAGCAGCCCCTGCAACATGCTAATCCACTGTAGCCTAAGCTTTGTACATAATGTTAAACATAGTTTTGGATTCAGTGGCAAGATTTCTTGATTGTATAGTGCCTGTCTCTCAGTAATGTTTTAAAATGAGAGCTTCGTCAGCTGGCAGTAGGCTACTTTGTCGGTAGTCATGAGAAGTTCGCTTGCTAACAGAACATAAAAATGCTGCCCAGAAACCTTGTGAATAGTTCTGACACTAACGAGGTTGAAATATAGCCTTTGCCTACAGCATCTCCTTAACAGTAATGTTAACAAAATGACAGCATTCATATGACAAAGGAAAACAAATCCGGTCACTCAAGACTGTGCCGCAGCCGTGGGGCAGAAGACGCTTGGTGGCCGTCCACAACGTTATAAACTTAACCTAAATAGTCGGCTGCTGTAAGCTACAATCGGATTTTATTGTATACCCCATAATGGGTTATTGCATAACATCGTATTTTGTCATTTTTGGCGAAGACATGCATTCCGTTTGGGATATTGAACATATTTAACATTCTCTAACCATCGTGATTTCGAATTGGTGCAGTTGTCAGCACAAAAACTCATTTTATTCTTTTGCTCTTTTGCATTGCTCTATGCTGTTCTATGGTGCTTTCTGCCTCTTGGTTGCGCACGCATGTTTTCGTGACGTTTCATAGAAATCCATATATAATGAGCGCATAAAACGACTTGTTGACGTTTTGGGACATTAATCTACATGTAGGCTACGTTAAGCTTTAAGGATTGTATGTCCTTAATTTATTTATATAGGCCTATTTAGGCTACTTGCGCAAACCCTGGATACGTGTGAAAGAAGGGGGTGGGGGAGGGGAGCTTGCAGCCAAGTGTCGGAAAAATGCATAGCCTACAACACAGAACCCGCTTCTCGCATTAGTCACTGACAGTAGACACGCTTCCAGCCTAATGACTTTCACACATTTTGAATGATTTACAGTATGCCTAGACACATTAGCGCGCCACGTGTAGAGACTGTGCAGAATACAATGTGTGAATGATGCTCAATGATTTGCCAATAGCCTATAATAGTCTTCTGCTGGGTTGCATGTACTATATAGCCTACAGTTTTACTGTACATTTTTTCAGCCTTTATTGGTTAAATGACCATTTTTATTACGAAAATATTTCTTAACTTCAAAAACTCAGTGTCTAAAACTCGGTGTCATCCAGACTCAACCCTCTTGACGTTTGGTGATTAATTGACAGCTGTTTTGGGACACGTTAAACTTTGGACTGGACTGATTGAAGTGTAGCTTCAATCATGAATGTTTGTAGAAAAACACAAATATGTTTTTTTTTCATCTGTGTGAAGTTAGTTCATGTTATGTCTGATGCTAAACTCTTTTCTATATTTACTGTCTATGTATTGTTTGCCCTCCACTACACCTAAACCACTCAGAAAGGGAACATCTTCCTGTGTGACTACAAGATGTTGGATGGGCTTGTGGGAAATGTAGTTGCTGGCAGGCAGCAGTACCTCACCGCTCCCCTGGTCCTGCTCTACTGCAACCCTCAGGGTCTGATGCTGCCCATCGCCATACAGGTAAACACATTACACTTTTGAAATGTAGCAAAATAAAAAGAAAATGTATTATTTCAAAATGTTGTGATGTTTTTCTAGTGACCAAAATGGAGGAATGCATACATGCATTAGAAATAGAAGTGGACACTGAATTAAATTGTTATTCATTGGGGGCCAAGCAGCGAAGCTGCGAAGGCACCCATTGAGTTACTAGCTTTTCCTATTATTATTAGTCTGCCATTGGAGTCTATGGCAGCCCATAGAACGCCTGGCTAAAAAGTTCAGATTTTTTGGCAGAAAGTTTCGGGACACTCCACTGACCACTCACACTTATTTACGGACCTCTAAACCCAGCCATCTAGCGCCACCAACAGGTCAAAATCTGGCCGAAAATTGAATCGCTGGGTCTAAAGTTATGAAATTTGGTACACTGATTCAGCACTGTCCCATGATCACTCTCACCAATTTACAGAACTCTATGCCCAACACTCTAGCGCCACCAATGGGTCAAAACTGGATTGCATTAACGCATGTGACCATTGAACGGTGTATCCGATTTTCACAAATCAGGCACTGTTGGAATCCCTGGACTGACCTAAGTTCAATGACTCCTATTACGTCACTTTCCGCCATATTGGACCTCCGCCATATTGGATTTAGTCCAAACTCTACGAAAAGTTTCAGAGGTTACAAATTTCATCCGATTTTCACAGAACTTGGCGGAGATGATCTTCAGCCCGAGCCGCACAAACGATACTTGTCAGATTTTTCAATTAGATTTTTGTTTGCCCGTGACAGCCAATCAAATATGGTGATGAAGCCACCAAACAGGAAGTGGACTAACATCTCCGTGACGCTTTGAGTAAACATAACAAAACTCGATACCATTAGTCAGGACACTGTCCCAATCACTCACAGCAATTTTTATGCATATACATTGAACACTCTAGCGCCACCACCAGTTCAATGCTGGACATGCGTTCATGTGCGTGATCCTTGACTCTTTTGTCTGATTTTCACAATTGAGGTAGCGTCTTAATCCTTGGAACATCCCAAGTTCATCGACCCCTATACCATCACTTTCCGCCATATTGGACCTCCGCCATATTGGATTTAGTCCAAACTCTACGAAAAGTTTCAGCAGTTACAAATTTCATCCGATTTTCACAGAACTTGGCGGAGATGATCTTCAGCCCGAGCCGCACAAACGATACTTGTCAGAATTTTCAATTTAATTTTTGTTTGCCCGTGACAGCCAATCAAATATGGTGATGAAGCCGGCAAACAGGAAGTGGACTAACATCTCTGTGACGCTTTGAGTTAACATAACAAAACTCGATACCATTAGTCAGGACACTGTCCCAATCACTCACAGCAATTTTTATGCATATACATTGAACACTCTAGCGCCACCACCAGTTCAATGCTGGACATGCGTTCATGCACGTGATCCTTGACTCTTTTGTCTGATTTTCACAATTGAGGTAGCGTCTTAATCCTTGGAACATCCCAAGTTCATCGACCCCTATACCATCACTTTCCGCCATATTGGACCTCCGCCATATTGGATTTAGTCCAAACTCTACGAAAAGTTTCAGCAGTTACAAATTTCATCCGATTTTCACAGAACTTGGCGGAGATGATCTTCAGCCCGAGCCGCACAAACGATACTTGTCAGAATTTTCAATTTAATTTTTGTTTGCCCGTGACAGCCAATCAAATATGGTGATGAAGCCGGCAAACAGGAAGTGGACTAACATCTCTGTGACGCTTTGAGTTAACATAACAAAACTCGATACCATTAGTCAGGACACTGTCCCAATCACTCACAGCAATTTTTATGCATATACATTGAACACTCTAGCGCCACCACCAGTTCAATGCTGGACATGCGTTCATGCACGTGATCCTTGACTCTTTTGTCTGATTTTCACAATTGAGGTAGCGTCTTAATCCTTGGAACATCCCGAGTTCATCGACCCCTATCCCATCACTTTCCGCCATATTGGACCTCCGCCATATTGGATTTGGTCCAAACACTACGAAAAGTTTCAGCGGTTACAAATTTCATCCGATTTTTACAAAACTTGGCGGAGATGATCTTCAGACCGAGCCGCACAAACGATACTTAAGACAATGCCGCCTTACAGGAAGTGGGCTAACATCTCGGCTATGCTTTAATGTATGAAGTCCAAACTTGGTACAGGGACTTGGTATCTGATTGTGAGGACGCACTACAAAATTGGCATCATGTGGCCTCTATAGGGGGCGCTGTAATACAGGAAGTGAGCTTGTATCTCAGCAACGCTTCGGAGTAAAAAGTCCAAACTTGGTATAAGGACCTGTTACCTGATTATGATGACGCACTAGGAAATTGGAATCATTTGGCCTCTATAGGGGGCGCTGCAATACTGGAAGTGAGCTCCTATCTTAGCAACGCTTTGATGTATGAAGTCCAAACTTGGTACAGGGACTTGGTACCTCATTGTGAGGACACAGTAGGAAATTGGCATCATTTGGCCTCTATAGGGGGCGCTGTAATACAAGAAGTGGGCTCATATCTCAGCAACGCTTCGTTGGATGAAGTCCAAACTTGATACATGGACATATTAGCTGATTGTGAGGACATGCAAGGAAAGTGGTCTCATTTGACCTCTAAGGGTGCTGTAATAAAGAAATTGAGCTCACATCTCAGCAACACTTTGGTGTATGAAGTCCAAACTTGGTAGAGGGACATGGTAGCTGATTGTGAGAGCGCACAAGGACATTGGTGTAATTTGGCCTCTAGGGGCGCTGTAACAAAGTAAATAAGCTTATTTCTCAGCCCTTCTTTAACCAATGGCAATCAAACTTGCTGTGAGTGCTTGCTCATGGCATGGCGATGCCATTCCTGCTATAGCGCACTGCTTGGCCCCCGCATTGCTGCTTGCAGCTATATTTTTAATTCATGTTACAGTCAAAGCCTGTTTTGGTTTGGTATCCACTGAGCTCAATTGTTTAGGAGAAATTGACCTCAAGTATGTTTAGGAGAAATAGGCAAGACCAAAAAAACATCTAATCTTTTAGAGTTTAAAACAGTTTGTTTGCACTGTGTATAAACGTCACACTGTTCTAGTTTCATGGATTTGTAATTTCTCCACAGTTAGGTCAAATGGCTGGACCCCATCAAACCCCCATCTTCCTGCCCACCGACCCCAAGCATGACTGGCTGCTGGCTAAGATCTTTGTGCGGGCAGCAGAGTTCAGCATGCAAGAGCTCGACTCTCACCTGCTGAGAACTCACCTGCTGTCTGAGGTGTTTGCCATGGCAACATTGCGGAACCTCCCATCCCCGCACCCTCTTTTCAAGGTATTGAATCTGCGGGTGTAATCCAGAGGCGTATCAAGCTTTTTAAAAGTGTGGGGGTTGTGGGATAGGAAAATGAAACAATCTGGCCAAATTATAAATAACTCCCTACAGGGACGTTGTAAGTATTTTCTGAGAGGGGTGAGGACTATATTGGTGTCCGGGAGTTTCTCCCCCGAAAAAAAAAGGGGAATTCTGATTGCTAAACACACCATTTTAATGCAGTCTGGGAGGGACAGAAGAAGCAGCGGCCCTCATATGTGTGGCTCATGTGACATGTAGGCCTACATGATCTACTTGCTATCACTTCACTATTTGACACTACCCTACATGGAGACATATCTCATGTTATAAATCAAGAAATCATTTCAGAAATTATGTTTTGTGCATATGGGTTAGCAGGCTACAATAAATTGCCTAACAGACAGCAGCCTAATTTCGAGGTATCACTAATACCTATTAAATAAATGTAAAGGACGCAGAACTGTAAGCTCAAATTCAAAAACGTTTGAAGTCTACCCAAACATATGCAAAGGGAATATAAATAAATTGTGTTGCATATAGCCAGCTTAATTAATATCAATTTAAAGATTATGATTAGCAGTTTCTATGCATTTTTCCATTGATAGTTACAGGAAGCCACGTTGTTGTTTAGACTATTGTTGCTTCTAGCCCACGTTAGGCTACAGTTTCACTTGCTGCAGGGACGCACACATTGCATGAGCGCTCATAAGCGTTCTATCTCCGATGTAGAACTCAAATGTGTCTTGACGCCGCCCGTTTGTAAGATCAGATAAAATAAGACGTTCTAAATCAATGGAACGCGATGTAATTAAGCTGTTCCTTTCCAAGCGTCTTGGAGACGTACTGTATGTGTGCTGACTGGGCTATGTCTACTGTATATAGTTGATGACACCAAATGAATAAGTATGCTGCAAATGAGCAGACGTGTGAAGCACCGGGCATAACTTAATTTCGCGGCTCCGTGGACCATTAGGTTAATTGTTGAGGAGGCCCATAGTTTGAGAAAAGCTGCAGATCATGAGAAAGCATAATGCTTTGAGAACAGTAGCCAAAGGTTTTCCTGCAGAAACAGGTGCCTTGGTGCGCGCACCCCGCTTTCACTTTGACTCCCTGCATTGTGACAAAAACTGTCAGTCAGACAGTGAATTTTGGTTTACTAAATTAGCATAATGCGGTAACAATTTCAATTCTATCTGAAATCTGCTCACTGCAGACGTTACAATGCAGACCCAAGCAGCAGCACAGACTTGAAAGACGCACACTTTGAATTTGATCAGAGCGGCTCTGGTTCTAACTTCATGTGATTGGCTGGATGACCGTTCAATCAAATCAACAGACCTATTTGTGTCTCGTTATAGATACGGTTCCAACTCTTTAGGGGAGCGTTTATTTCCATATTTTACTTTAAATTTAATCTGACAAAAAGTGTTGGGGATAGAATCGTGTTCCAGCAAAAGTGTGTACGTTGTAACACCCACATCCCCCACGCTTGCTACGCGCCTGTAAAATCTCACGTGCATTAGCTGGTGTGAGGCCTGTTACCAAACAATTCAGTGTTCCAGGAAGAACAAATAAAATACCAATACCAACAAATATCCAAGAATGATCAGAAAAATAGAGCATCAAATGGGCTGATCATTTGAATTCGGAGATGCTGTTAGTACTCTCTGAATCTATCTATCTAATTAGTTCCAAGTATATTATTATCCAAGTATATTATTATTTTAATTTGCCTTTAGCAACTGTCTGTACCACATGCTAAACATACCACATGCTAAACATTCTCTTTATTGTTTTCCTTGTAGCTCCTCGTTCCCCACACCCGCTACACACTCCACATCAACATCCTGGCAAGAAGTCGCTTGATTTCCGACGATGGATCCATTACCTTGGTACGCATACAGCTTTACATAATGAAACCGTAAAAAATAGATGTTGATATGATCCCTGCTGTCGGGTGGAAACCTTGTATGTCCAAATTCATTCATTTTCAGGAAAAAAACTTGTTTTGTGAAAATATTTCAACAATGCATCGAAAAAACAAAACAAAAAACACAAGTAAGGACTTACTAGGTTTCCATCCGACAGCAGCAATAGAGATATACTATACAAGTATATTTGTAAACAAGGATCATTTTAGTTTCATCTAATATTTGATTATGATGTTAGGTAAACTGTGGTATTTTATACTTTATCCTTTCATTATGTATAATCCTAGAATGCCGGCATTGGTGGAGAGTCATTGTCCGAGTTGCTGAAGCGTGGAACCTCCTCCCTGACCTACAGCTCCCTCTGTCTGCCTGAGAACATCTCTGAGAGAGGCCTGGAGGATGTCCCCAACTACTACTACAGAGATGACGGCATACAACTGTGGAACATCATCTACAAGTATGCTTACCATTGGAAAGTCAGAGTAGGGTTGCAGATTGTACCCCCCCCCCCCTTATGTGTGTGTGTGTGTGTGTGTGTGCGTGTTTAAAAAAAGAGTCAAACTATTTAAATATGATTTCACTGTTAACTTTCACAATGACCTCAGGTATACAGACATTTGTTTTGCAACTATATAAGACACTGAATCATGTGGTCATCTGCAGGTATGTAACAGGAGTCTTGCAACATTACTACACATCTGATGAGCATGTGCAGAAGGACACAGAACTGCAGAGCTGGATCAGAGAGATTTTCACCAATGGATTCCTGGAAAGGAGCAACACAGGTGTGTGCAGTAATACTGTCTTTTAGGAATAAAAAATAACAAATAAAAAAGACCTAACTCTAAAATATATTTTCAAATATATTTTAGTAAATGTCACCCAACACTTTCATGGTCAAAACTGGGGAATTTCATGGTATTTCATCAGGAATTTAGAATGTCAGAACACACACGGATCAATGGCCGCCAATTCCTTGTGCTGTCATGACTGCATGGAGTTCAGTTCATTTTGTCGTCATCTGATGTTTCACAGATGTGAATGCACTTTTATG
The DNA here is from genome assembly GCF_018492685.1 of Alosa sapidissima. Taxonomy (NCBI): domain Eukaryota; kingdom Metazoa; phylum Chordata; class Actinopteri; order Clupeiformes; family Clupeidae; genus Alosa; species Alosa sapidissima. The sequence continues at coordinate 17,576,738 of NC_055965.1, read as the reverse complement.
CTGATGGAGTTGTTTTGTGTTTTGTGCAGATTTTTTATTTACATGTCAATGTCTTAATCCTCCACAGGCATACCTGAGTCTTTTCAGACAGTGAGCGATCTCATCAAGTTTGTTACCATGGTGATCTTCACTGCATCCGCTCAACATGCTGCTGTCAACAATGGACAGGTAAATTCAATTCAAATCATCCTCAAAGGGCAATTAAATGGCACAAAGAGCAGCATATTCCACCACATACAGTACATCATCAATAAAATGATCGCCCCTTTTAAAGTGAACTGAGATTTAGTTGACACTTTTATCCAAAAGCGCCATGGTCTCTCACCAGTGTGTTCAGAATCAAACCCAGGCTGATGCTTTTCAGCTTAACACTAGCAGTTGGATGCCCAGAATCAAACCCAGGCGACCCTTTTCTGTTTAACACTAGCAGTTGGATGCCCAGAATCAAACCCAGGCCGACCCTTTTCAGTTTAACACTAGCAGTTGGATGCCTAGTTAATCTATTGCATTCAGAAAGCCCCCATTGACTTGAGATAGAGCAGGCCATTGCCTTGTTGTCTTTTATTGTCAGGGCCAGTAGGCCAGGATAGCTGATTGGACCCAAACGTAGATTCAGTGGAACCGAAGTGGTATTAAACTAGATTTTAACGTGTCTTCTTTCACACATAAACTTTACAGAAAACTTAACGAGAATACAAACTCTTAGACTGACAATAGCATAATAGACAAGAACATGGCATGAACCTGACAAGAGACGAAATAATCCCGCAAAACACACAAGACAGGGTTTAAGTACACAACACTTAACAAGACTAACAGGGCACAGGTGGAAAGCAATGAAGGCAATAATTAGGGAACATAGCTTAGGTGAGGGGCAGAGACAAGGAACGAAAGCACATGGTACAGAACATGCATGCAGACATTGTCAAGAGTGTGCAGATTAGCTTTGGCATGTTAGCATACGCCATTTTCAAGTATGGCGCCGCATGGAACATTTGGAACCAGCTCTGTGCACAAAAGTCCGTGTTGAGCACGAGCTCTCATGGCCGTGCATGTTGGTTTGCTCAAAAAATCCTCCATAGAAATGCATGGGGTTAGTTTGTAACGCAGTTGTCTACACAGATCACACCCTTTCTGCGGCAAAACGTCAACATTTGAATACATTGAGCCAATCACGTGCTGTGTTATGAATACATTGAGCCAATAATGTGGTGTGTTGTGAAGACATCGTGCCAATCATGTGTTGTGATCTCGCCGCTGGAGCGAGATTAGTGTCGTAAAGCCTTGCGCAAGCGCATTTCTGCCGAAATAGATGCCAGATAAGTGCCCAAAAAGTGTTGCAATATAGCCGCCGAGAGGGGGGACTTGCCTAAAAGGACTTTGGCTACAGCCAAACGGGCGACTCCACTCGGACTCCAAGCGCGTTCCTGAGCAACTTTTTCTTCTTCTTGTTAGGTGGCAAGGTATGTGCATTATCGCCAGCCTGTGAACTGGAGGAAGATTCTCTTTTCACAGAACATCCAATAAAAATCAACATTGGTCCATGCGTCATTTCCAGCTTTGGAAATGCTGTCAGAGCCGACTGGCGCTGGATCCGAGCCCCATTGTTCAATATGGCGTTGACTATGAAATGGCTGGATTTACTAGCCTAGCCTCCGCCATTCATTTGTATGGAGGGTGGGACTTAATCCTTAAATACCTCCACATTGTATAATAACTATTCATCCATGTCTCCAGAACTATCAAACATTATCTCATTATCAGGATCAATAAGTAGGAAGAGTCTATGTTCATATGACATTTTTAGGCTTTGGTATAAGCTCATATTCTCTGCAATTTGCGTGTCTGTTTATTCTAGCCTAAGAGGTGCTGCGCCGCATCATCAGATAATAATCAAATAATGTAGACTGGAGTAACTCAACATTTGACATGTTTAGTGTTCTAAAGACGTCAAATAGCCCGTTATCATTACCAAATTGATAGCCAAGGAGCCAAAAGTGAACACGCATGTATGGCTATAAAAACTGTGCCTTCATTTTCATTAGATAGATAGATAGATAGATAGATAGATACTTTATTGATCCCCAAGGGGAAATTCAAGAACAGCTTTATTAGGATATAATATATTAATTAGAACAGCTAAGGGGGGTTTTAGGCACTTTGCTTGCATGTCGTGACTAACAACGCTACTACAGTAAGCTTTTCTAAAGTCAGTGTAACCTACGGCCTCTAGGGGCTTATTGCTGAAATGGAAAACCTCCCTTTATGCTTCCTGACCACTCTCCAAACCAAGCAATGTTATTTTATGAATCAACATTATGCAAAGATGATCAACACCTTAGTCCATAACACATGAGCTCAGAGACCCCAATGGGCAAAGGAAAACCTCCCTACCATAAACACAGGCCATACACACTGTCCATGTTATAACTTAGGATAGTGGTGCACTCACTGGACTTCCTTGTTTTAAATTTTGTTTTAAATGTCTGACCCAAATGTGACATGTATGCCTCATTTGGACTTTGGCGGACAGGTCATTTAACAACGTCCACATTCCATTTTTCTTTTTTTAACTCGTGTCTTATCGCTCTAGCATCCAATTGGCCCATGCAGTTTGACTTTGTCTTAACGCTCTTGCATCCAATTGCCCCATGCAGTTTGACTTTGGCGGCTGGATGCCCAACTACCCCACTGCCCTCAGAAAGCCCCCTCCCAAGGAGAATGGCCAGACCACAATGGACACCATTCTGGAGACTTTACCTGATATAGGTACGACAGTGAATGCCATGGCTGTCCTGAGCCTGCTGAGCAAAACATTTTCAGATCAGGTGAGTTTTTGTTCATAATCAAACTGCATGTTTTCACTGAAACTGCAAATTCAATTTAACAAAAGTAAAAAAAATCCATCTTTTTAAAATTCTGAATATCTTTCTTGTGTGTGTTCCATTATATTATATTGCATGACGGTGGTTTCCATTGTCTTATTGTTACATTATAACAAAAACAAACTATGTTGATTATGTTCCAAGAAAATCTTTAATCATATCAGACATTTTGCAAACTGTTGCCTTAGCATATAGTGTTGCTGCTGGGACTGATATAATATTAACTATTGTTTACATTTTTATGTCTATTGCTTTTTATGTCATAAATGTCATTATCGACTTGTTTATTAATAACTTTTTTTTTTGTTTTACACCACACTCTAAAAATTCCAGCACATATTGGGAAGTTTCCCAGAAGATCTGTTTGATGAAGAGGTCCCTTGCAAGATCATTGCAGATTTTCAGAAGGATCTGAGAGAGCTGTCTGATCTTATTGAGGAGCGGAACAAGAAGCTGGAGTTTCCCTACATCTATCTGAGCCCCCAAAATGTGGAAAATAGTGTTGCCATTTAAAAAGATTTATTTTTTTATTACTGTAACAGACTTGTCAATACATAGTAAGTGAATATCAAATCATAAGTAAATATAACTGAAGACCAAAGTAAATATAACTGAAAGTGAGATCATGGATAAAGCTGTTCAATGGCTTTCAAAATGAGAAGCTTGTATGCATAATATGCCTTATCATACAATGTGGTTTCACATGAGTATTATGAAGAATTTGGGAAGATGTCCTATAGTGACTATGATTTGTCTTTGTGTTGCTTGTGTTGATACAAGTCACTGTGTAAGGATTGTGTAAAGTGATGCAAGTGGTGTGTTTGTAAGCGCAGGAATGTACACCGTTGAAGTTGGTCAAGTAAAGGTGTGTGTGTGTTAACCTGAGAGTGGGCATTCTTTATTATCTGTGAGAAGGATTTACTAATATGTGTGGAGAGATTATACTGAGATTCTGATGTATAATGTAAACTGTAAATAAGTACTTTGCATGACAGGTTTCTTTCAAAGTAAAGAAAATAAACACACACACAAGAATAGGAGGAGACTCCACACACTCTCACTGCTGTAAGTCAAGAGGGCAGTTTATTGCACAACTTCCTATGTGGTTTACACAAAGCCAAATTTCCCAATGAACACACCATATTAAGCTGCATGTCCAGAGCTCTTCTCAGAGGGCATCTCTTCCTCTTGGTCTGCGTGTACTCCACAACAGCACACATTCTTTTTGAACGAGAGAAAGATATTTCCAAAGGTGAGTCTCTTCCTCTGTCTGTAACTCTGGTGAGTCTGTTTGTCCGTTTGTCCGTCTGTATGTCTCTCTGCCTGCCTGAAACAGAGGTAAGAAATCTAATCGCTTACCAAAATGCACACTAACATGAAGATAGGAAAGGGAACACAAGTTCACTGTAAAATGGGACATTTTAAGCAGCACATACAGTGTAAGTACAACATTTACTCTCTCACCGGCATTCACACACATCATTTTGGGGCACTGTGCATGGCACAATAACATCAGGATATCAGCAGGGAAAAATACTCCCATCCAATTTCAAATGTACACACGTCTGTGAGTGTGAGAGAAGATTTGTTTTGGAAACCACAGATTACTCTTTCTGCTGCTTAATTTAGTATCAAATGTTGGCATGCATCTTGCAACAGCAACTTTGTGTGAGAATGAGGAAAGAGACTCTCTCTCTCTCTCTATGTATCTCTAACTAACTCTCTCTCTCTCTCTCTCTCTCTCTCTCTCACACACACACACACACACACACACATGCATACACACATACTCTCTCTCTGTCATTTAGTGTCTTCATCATGTTAGTTGTCTTCTTTAAGTAATCTGTGTCCACTCCTATGCAGAATAGCCATGGCGAGCTACACAGTGACGGTGCGCACAGGAACCCGCCCCTTTTCTGGCACCACGAGCTACGTTTACGTCCAGCTGCGTGGTGCTGATGCTGAGAGCCAGGAGGAGAATCTACACAAGCGCTTTTTGTCGTTTGGCTTTACCAAAGGATCGGTAAGTGCATTTAAAGCAACAGAAATTAAAAACTCTGGGGCATTTTAAAGATGCCCCGCAGAGTGTAGCATTATAGCTGTCTGGATGCTCTTGCTGCAGCAACTCTAACAAGCACAGATTTTTTATTTGTAAATGCATTTTCAATGAAATGAGTGCATCTTAGTTAAAAAATAATATTTGAAACTTTGCATTTCAAGTAATATCAACCAAACGGAAGTAATTTTGACTAGATTAATTCTGCTTAATCAAAAAAGACATGATTTTCTATGTTTATCTGTCTTTTATCTGTTTTTTTGTAAACAAACTCTTCATATATTTACTTTAATATTCCATTTCCATGTTTATACAGGAGCGAACAATTACGTTGGAGAGTGAAGCGTCCCTAGGCGAACTCATCTATTTAAAGCTCCGCACCCAGGCATTTTTGGGCCTTGACAACCAATGGTTTTGTGATAAGATCACTGTGAAGACGCCTAAGGGGGATGCCATTTTGTTTCCTTGTTACCGCTGGCTTGGCAGCGATGAGACTGTTGTGTTAAGACCTGCCAAAGGTAGGCACTCCTGTTTCAGGGCATGGCCTCAATTCACAAATGTTCTGTGTAAACACATTTTATATACTTTATTTGATTCCACTTTACAAGTCAAGTTACATTAGGAATCAAATCTTCTGAATAATCCAGTAGATTAAAGCAGTTCTATCTATCTATCATGAGTTTACAGATTCAAGGGTACACACACACACACACAGACACACATTTTGTGTGTTTGTAAGAAAACAGATTTCTGTATTAAAACAAAAAGAAGGGGAAAAAAGCACAATAGTGAGCAGTTACTCTTTCTGGCTCTAGTCTATGTCATTCACACAAATGTAACACCTTCATTCAGTCAAAACATGGACAAAGCAGTCAGTCAGTTAATATTGACCTTCATAATGGGATTACATTTCTATTTCAGCTTTGCTTGTGTTCCAGGACATCAACCCAGTTGCCCAAAAGACAAGGACGAGTCAGCTAGAAGGACGACAGAAGTTAATTATGTGGGCAACACACCAAAACTAACTGTGTGTGACATTGTGTCTGTGTGGTGTTAAGTTAAAGGAACCGTATGTAAGATGTAATTAATCATAAAATGGCCCTGATATGTCACTAGACATTAAGAAATCATGTTCATTTCAAATACTTATATCACTCACAACAGTAGTCCGGCCAGGATATTGTCATTTAAAAAGTGAAGTTGCAGCACTCAACTGATGTTGATGTTGTGTTTTGTCATGTCATATTGTGTTTTGGCCTGATGCGCCACCCTCCACCTATCTACTAATCACAAAGTCAGTAGTGTTTCGGCATCCGGGTTGGCAACCTCGAGTCAGGGGGGGTGGGGAGGGGATACACCGCTCTAGAGTAATTTGAAAGTGATTGCAGTACCAGTTTTGGCCACAATCTTACATGGTTCCTTTTGTTGCCCCCGTTGCATTTCTCCTGTATATTCCTTTTACAGGTGGAGTGTGTATGCTGAGAACCTGCCCCGGATTATCAATTACGAATCTGCCATGCTTCTGCCAGAGAAACTCCAATTCTCTTTCTCGAAGGAGACAGAGTTCTCCTATACGGCAAGAACGCAGTGAGTGTTGTGTTTTGTTAACCCATCCTTTTCTTACATTCTGATTGTGGATGGGTGTGCTGCCTCCTTCTACATTAGTAATAATATATATTTTATATATACATATTTTATATATATATATATATTACTACAAAGACACTCACAATTATAACTAGATGTACCGCAGAGCGGTACAAAATATGACCGCCGCCCATTCCAGCACATTTTTTCCACAAAAATAAATCACGCTGAAAGGCCTATATGATTCTAACTGTCTCACTAAATTGCATTATCCACACTCAATTCTCACTGGTATCTGCTAGACAAAAAGTACCAAAACATGATTAGTTCATAGATTTCACATGTAAAAATTTATTTTATACAACCCCACCTCCATCTTGCCTGTTCATAATTCTGAGAAATTCTTGAATTGTGTGCATGTGTGCATGTACATGTTTATGTTATGTGTGTGTGTGTGTGTGTGTGCATGCTTGTGTGTGTGCCTGCGTATGTGCCTGTGCATGCATGCGTACATATGTCTACTGTGTGAGTATTTGTCATACGTATGATAACTGTGAATGTATGTGTGTGCGTGAGTATCTGTTTGTGCACATGTGTGCACATGAAATGGGTTAACATGACCCTTGGAGGCAAACATACGGAAAAAAAATGGTCATCCTAGGCCCTACAGTTCTCAAGATATTCACAGAGAACTGTGTCTGCCCTACCCTCCTTTCGGGGGGTCCAGTCCAGCGGGGGGGGCTACAGATCAAAACGAAAAACGACAATTCCATGCTATCCATGTGGGGTTACATGCCCACCAAGTTTTGTGTACCCCGGTCTTTCAGTGTCCTGGGAATCCTTGTTGGTGTACGTCACTAAATGTACACATAAATTATTTTATTGTAAGGCCCCCCATGATCGAAAGTACACAAAACTTTGCATGCATTCGGAGGGTGTCATAATGATCCTACACTTTTCATTTCGTGCAGTTTTGACCATGTCAGCCAGAGATATTGTGATGAAAACACCTCATTTTTTGGTTTTTAATTTTTAACTAGGTGGCGCTATACATGAAATAAGTGGTAATGGGATGGGTTGACATGCCCCCTTAAGACCAACATACATAAAAATGGTGGACCTCCTATGCCCTACGGTTCTCGATATATTCACAGAAAACTGTCTCCGGCCACCTACAGGCCAGTTGGTGTATAGTAACACAAATTAATAATTAAAAAAATCTGCCTAAACCTATTCGCTTCGCTGCGCGGCGGTCATAATTATAGATCATTATTGTGTGTGTGTGTGTGTGTAGGTTAATTTATCTGAAGCTCAATGGATTAGCTGACAACAGAGAATCCTGGGAAAGCATCGACCAGCTGCGCATGAACCTTTGTGACATCACAAACAAAACCATTGGTAATCATCGTACTTGGACGTGCTATTCAGAATTGCATAATGAGAACATAGCACTGGCTGTATCTGTTGCAAATGTTATTACATGGAATGCTTTGCAGAATACGTTGAGGACCACTGGGACGAGGACGAGTTCTTTGGCTACCAGTTCCTGAATGGCCTAAACCCCATGCTGATCCAACGCTGCTCAAAGCTACCCGAGAACTTCCTCGTCACAGAGGAGATGGTCAAAGGCCTTCTAGGAGAAACCACCTTGAAGGCAGAGATAGCGGTAGGCAACGCATTGGTCAACAGTCTAGCTTGGGGGAAAAATAAGTAGATTTGAGCACAGTATAGCAAGCATTAAGCAAATTAACTGAAAATATCTAATTACATTTAATTTGCTGAAAGGCTTTTTGATAGGAAATATTTCTCTTTTTTTAAGCATAAAAGCATAAGCATAAAAAGCATGAATCCAATAATCCAATGATTAATCCAAGTTGCTGGAAAGGTAGCATGGCCAACAAAGGCCCCTTTGACTGGACTGATTGAAGTGTAGCTTCAATCATGAATGTTTGTAGAAAAAAGAGACCAACACAAATATGTTGTTTTTTCATCTTTGTGAAACTAGTTCATGTTATGTCTGATGCTAAACTCTTTTCTATATTTACTGTCTATGTATTGTTTCTCCACTACACCTAAACCGCTCAGAAAGGGAACATCTTCCTGTGTGACTACAAGATGTTGGATGGGCTTGTGGGAAATGTAGTTGCTGGCAGGCAGCAGTACCTCACCGCTCCCCTGGTCCTGCTCTACTGCAACCCTCAGGGTCTGATGCTGCCCATAGCCATACAGGTAAACACATTACACTTTTGAAATGTAGCAAAATAAAAAGAAAATGTATTATTATGACCGCCGCGCAGCGCAGCGGCGGTCATATAGGTTTAGTCAGATTTTATTTTTTTCTTTTCTTTTTTTTTCTTTTTCGCATGTCCAAATTTCCGTCAAGGATTCCCGGGACACTGAAAGACTGGGTTACACAAAACTTGGTGGGCATGTAACCCCACATGGATAGCATGGAACCATCGTTTTTCGTTTTGATCTGTAGCCCCCCCGCTGGACTGGACCCCCCGAAATGAGGGTAGGGCAGACACAGATTTCTGTGAATATCTCGAGAACCGTAGGGTTTAGGAGGACCTTTTTTTTTTCGTATGTTGATCTCAAGGGGCCATGTCAACCCATTCCATAACCACTCATTTCATGTATAGCGCCACCTAGTTACACACTAGAACACAAAAAAGTAAAAATGAGGTGTTGTAATCGCAGGTATCTGTGACCTAACATAGTCAAAACTGCACGAAATTGGAAGTGTAGGATCATTATGACACCCTCTATATGCACGCCAAGTTTTGTGGAATTCTGTTCATGGGGGGCCACACAATAAATTAATTTATGTTACTATACACCAACTGGCCTGTAGGTGGTCGGAGACAGTTTTCTGTGAATATCTTGAGAACCGTAGGGCCTAGGAGGTCCACCTTTTTTTATGTATGTTGGTCTTAAGGGGGCATGTCAACCCATCCCATTACCACTTATTTCATGTATAGCGCCACCTAGTTAAAAATTAAAAAGCAAACAAATAGGTGTTTTCCAAGTTTTGTGTACTTCATTTCGTTCATGGGGGGCCTTACAATAAAATAATTTATGTGTACATTTAGTGACCGTACAACAACAAGGATTCCCGGGACACTGAAAGACCGGGGTACACGAAACTTGGTGGGCATGTAACCCCACATGAATAGCATGGAACCATCGTTTTTCGTTTTGATCTGTAGCCCCCCCCCCCCCCCCGCTGTACTGGACCCCCCGAAAGGAGGGTAGGGCAGACACAGTTTTCTGTGAATATCTTGAGAACCGTAGGGCCTAGGATGACCAATTTTTTCCGTATGTTTGCCTCCAGGGGTCATGTTAACCCATTCCATGTGCACACATGTGCATAAACAGATACACACGCACACACATACATTCACAGTAATCATACGTATGACACATACTCACACAGTAGACATATGTACGCATGCATGCACATGCACAAACACACATACGCAGGCAAACACACAAGCACGCACACACACACACACACACACACACACACACACACACACACACACACACACATAAACATAAACATGTACATGCACATATGCACACAATTCAAGAATTTCTCAGAATTATGAACAGGCAGGATGGGGGTGGGGTTGTATAAAATGAATTTTACATGTGAAATCTATGAACTAATCATGTTTTGGTACTTGTTGTCTAGCAGATACCAGTGAGAATTGAGTGTGGAAAATGCAATTTAGTGAGACAGTTAGAATCATATAGGCCTTTCAGCCTGATTTATTTTTGTGGAAAAATGAGCTGGACTGGGCGGCGGTCATATTTTGTACCGCTCTGTGGTACATCTAGTTTCAAAATGTTGTGATGTTTTTCTAGTGACCAAAATGGAGGAATGCATACATGCACTAGAAATAGAAGTGGACACTGATTTAAATTGATATTCATTTTAATTCATGTTACAGTCAAAGCCTAGCTGTCTTGGTTTGGTATCCACTGAGCTCAATTGTTTAGGAGAAATTGACCTCAAGTATGTTTAGGAGAAATAGGCAAGACCAAAAAAACATCTAATCTTTTAGAGTTTAAAACAGTTTGTTTGCACTGTGTATAAACGTCACACTGTTCTAGTTTCATGGATTTGTAATTTCTCCACAGTTAGGTCAAATGGCTGGACCCCATCAAACCCCCATCTTCCTGCCCACCGACCCCAAGCATGACTGGCTGCTGGCTAAGATCTTTGTGCGGGCAGCAGAGTTCAGCATGCAAGAGCTCGACTCTCACCTGCTGAGAACTCACTTTCTGTCTGAGGTGTTTGCCATGGCAACATTGCGGAACCTCCCATCCCCGCACCCTCTTTTCAAGGTATTGAATCTGCGGGTGTAATCTCATATGCATTAGCTGGAGTGAGGCCTATTACCAAACAATTCAGTGTTCCAGGAAGAACAAAAAATATCCTAGAATGATTAGAAAAATAGAGCATCACATGGGCTGATCATTTAAATTTGGAAATGTTGTTAGTACTCTCTGAATCTATCTATCTAATTAGTTCCAAGTATATTATTATTTTAATTTGCCTTTAGGAACTGTCCGTATACCACATGCTGAACATTCTCTTTACTGTTTTTACTGTTTACTTTGTAGCTCCTTATTCCCCACACCCGCTACACACTCCACATCAACATCCTGGCAAGAAGTCGCTTGATTTCCGACGATGGATCCATTACCTTGGTACTCATACAGCTTTACATAATGAAACCGTAAAAAATAGATGTTGATATGATCCTTGCTGTCGGTTGGAAACCTTGTATGTCCAAATTCATTCATTTTCAGGAAAAAAAACTTGTTTTGTGAAAATATTTCAACAATGCATCGAAAAAACAAAACAAAAAACACAAGTAAGGAGTTACTAGGTTTCCATCCGACAGCAGCAATAGAGATATACTATACAAGTATATTTGTATACAAGGATCATTTTAGTTTCATCTAATATTTGATCATGATGTTAGGTAAACTGCGTTATTTTATACTTTATCCTTATGAATTCTTTATGTATAATCCTAGAATGCCGGCATTGGCGGAAAGTCATTGTCTGAGTTGCTGAAGCGTGGAACCTCCTCCCTGACCTACAGCTCCCTCTGTCTGCCTGAGAACATCTCTGAGAGAGGCCTGGAGGACGTCCCCAACTACTACTACAGAGATGATGGCATACAACTGTGGAACATCATCAACAAGTAAGCTTACCATTGGAAAGTCAGAGTAGGGTTGCAGATTGTACCCCCCCCCCCCCCCCTCTTTATTTGTGTGTGTGTATGTGTGCGTGTTTAAAAAAAATATATTATATTATATCATTGTTCACTTTAACAATGACCTCATGTATACAGACAACTATATTTAATAGTTGACACTGAATCATGTGGTCATCTGCAGGTATGTAACAGGAGTCTTGCAACATTACTACACATCTGATGAGCATGTGCAGAAGGACACAGAACTGCAGAGCTGGATCAGAGAGATTTTCACCAATGGATTCCTGGAAAGGAGCAACACAGGTGTGTGCAGTAATACTGTCTTTTAGGAATAAAAAAATGGAATTCCAAATAAAAAAAGACCTAACTCTAAAATATATTTTAAGACACTTTAATAAATGTCACCCAACACTTTCATGGGAAAAACCTAGGAATTTCATGGTATTTCATGAGGAATTTAGAATGTCAGAACACACACGGATCAATGGCCACTAATTCCTGTCATGACTCCATGGAGTTCAGTTCATTTTGTCGTCATCTGATGTTTCACAGATGTAAATGCACTTTTATGCTGATGGAGTTGTTTTGTGTTTTGTGCAGATTTTTTATTTACATGTCAATGTCTTATTCCTCCACAGGCGCACCTGAGTCTTTTCAGACAGTGGGCGATCTCATCAAGTTTGTTACCATGGTGATCTTCACTGCATCCGCTCAACATGCTGCTGTCAACAATGGACAGGTAAATTAAATTCAAATCATCCCCAAGGGGCAATTAAATGGCACAAAGAGCAGCATATTCCACCACATACAGTACATCATCAATAAAATGATCGCCCCTTTTAAAGTGAACTGAGATTTAGTAGACACTTTTATCCAAAAGCGCCATGGGCTCTCACCAGTGTGTTCAGAATCAAACCCAGGCCGATCCTTTTCAGTTTAACACTAGTTGCCTAGTTAGTAACACTAGATGCCTAGTTAATCTATTGCATTCAGAAAGCCCCCATTGACTGAGATAGAGCAGGCCATTGCCTTGTTGTCTTTTATTGTCAGGGCCAGTAGGCCAGAATAGCAGATTGGACCCAAACGCAGATTCAGTGGAGCCGAAGTGGAACTAAACTAGATTTTACCGTGTCTTCTTTCACACATAAACTTTACAGAAAACTTAACGAGAATACAAACTCTTAGACTGACAATAGCATAATAGACAAGAACATGGCACAAACCTGACAAGAGATGAAACTAGATATGAAAATATGACCGCCGCCTAGTCCAGCACATTTTTTCCACAAAAATAAGTCACGCTGCAAGGCATATATGATTCTAACTGTCTCACTGAATTGCATTATGCACACTCAATTCTCACTGGTATCTGCTAGACAACAAGTACCAAAACATGATTAGTTTATAGATTTCACATGTAAAATAAATGTTATACAACCCCACCCCCATCTTGCCTGTTCATAATTCTGAGAAATTCTTGAATTGTGTGTGTGTGTGTGTGTGTGTGTGTGTGTGTGCATGTGCGTGCATGTGCTTGTGTGTGTGCTTGTGTATGTGCCTGTGTGTGTGCATGTGCATGCATGCGTACATATGTCTACTGTGTGAGGATGTGTCATACGTATGATTACTGTGAATGTATGTGTGTGCGTGTGTATCTGTTTGTGCACATGGGTGCATATGGAATGGGTTAACATGACCCCTGGAGGCAAACATATGCAAAAAATGGGTCATCCTAGGCCCTACGGTTCTCAAGATATTCACAGAAAACTCTGTTGGTGTACGGTCACTAAATGTACACATAAATTAATTTATTGTATGGCCCCCCATGAACGAAAGTCCACGAAACTTGGCATGCCTTCGGAGGGTGTCATAATGATCCTACACTTTCAATATCGTGCAGTTTTGACCATGTCAGCCAGAGATATTTGTGATTAAAACACCTAATTTTTGGCTTTTTAATTTTTAACTAGATGGCGCTATACATGAAATAAGTGGGATGGGTTGACATGGCCCCTTAAGACCAACATACAAAAAAAGTGGTCCTCCTAGGCCCTACGGTTCTCGAGATATTCACAGAAAACTGTGTACGGCCACCTACAGGCCAGTTGGTGTACACTAACATAAATTAATTTATTGTGTGGCCCCCCATGAACGGAATTCCACGAAATTTGGCGTGCATTCAGAGGGTGTCATAATGATCCTACACTTCCAATTTCGTGCAGTTTTGACCATGTTAGGTCACAGATACCTGCAATTACAACACCTCATTTTTACTTTTTGGTTTTTAACTAGGTGGTGCTATACATGAAATGAGTGGTTATGGAATGGGTTGACATGGCCCTTTAAGATCAACATTAAAAAAAAAAGTCTGTCCTCCTAAACCCTACAGTTCTCGAGATATTTACAGAAAACTGTGTCTGCCCTACCCTCCTTTCGGGGGGTCCAGTCCAGCGGGGGGGCTACAGATCAAAACGAAAAACGATGGGTCCATGCTATCCATATGGGGCTACATGCCCACCAAGTTTTGTGTACCCGGGAATCAGTGTCCTGGGAATCCTTGACAGACAAATCCGACTAAACCTATATGACCGCCGCTTCGCTGCGTGGCGGTCATAATAATCCATCAAAGCGCACAAGACAGTGTTCAAATACACAATATTTAACAAGACTAACAAGGCACAGGTGGAAAGCAATAAAGGCAATAATTAGGGAACATAGCTTAGGTGAGGGCATTTCGGGCCCCCTTTGGGAACTTTCGGGCCTATGGGCCCAGATGTATTAAGGGCCCCCCACTTATTGTCGTATATGTGGGCGGGGGGGGGGGGCGGCGGGGGGTTTGGGGGTCCTCCCCCAGAAAATTTTTAATTTGTTTGATGTGATTTCCTGTATTCTGGTGCATTTTGGGGATGGCCAATACTAAATTCAATCAGATTCATAGCCTACATCTAGAGATGCACCGATAGATCGGCTGGTGACCGGAATCGGCCGATTTTCACGTGATCAGCCATGACCGACGACCGGCCGGTCAGTCTGAGACATGCCGATTTTATCCCGGTCAAATGCACTTGTGCGCCACAATTGTAACAACACCCAGCTGAGTTTGCAAGGTTTGAAGAAGCTAGCAACCAGGCCAACACTCAGGGCTACAAGGAAAGCGCTAATAGGCTACTGAGTTTTTCTATGCAGCAAACGCTGTGCTTTGCCATTGGCCTACTGCGTGGAATTTACTAAGCTGTCACTTCATTAGGCTACATAAACATCGCTCATCACCGCCCGTCACTGCCGCTAATTGCGTGCCCACAGCTGAACCACAAGCGCTGCTGAACGGAGATAACCGATTGCGACATTAAACATAATCAAAGTTTAGCGATCATAGGTTACATAGTAAGATGTCAAGAAGCAGCAACATATAGTAGCCCTAGTAGTTCTACTCCACTTAAAAAAAAAAAATACTCGGAACTATTTACTGCACGTAGACTAGGGCTATGCCTTAAAATACCCTAGTAGATTGAGAAGTGGATGTCGTGAAAGTGAACAAATGATAGCCTATTAGAAAGGCAAACAAACGTTAAAGTTGCTTTTGACATAGTAGCCTACAATAAAAAGGCTACTTTATTTTATGAAATCTTGCCAGATATGTGTAAAAGGTTTAGACAAGCAATAAGCCACTCAAGTCTGTAGGTTGCACTGATTTTAGAACAGCTAAGGGGGATTTTAGGCACTCTGCTATAAGCTGTTCTAAAGTCAGTGTAACCTACGGCCTCTAGGGGCTAATTGCTGAAATGGAAAACCTCCCTTTATGCTTCCTTACCACTCTCCAAACCAAGCAATATTATTTTATGAATCAACATTATGCAAAGATGCTCAACACCTGAACCCATAACACATAAGCTCAGAGGCCCCAACTGCCAAAGGAAAACCTCCCTACCACAAACACAGGCCATACACACTGTCCATGTTATAACTTACGATAGTGGTGCACTGGACTTCCTTGTTTTAAATATCTGACCCAAATGTGACATGTACTGTATGCCTCATTTGGACTTTGGCGGACAGGTCATTTAACAACAACTACATTCAATTTTCCTTTTTTTAACTTGTGTCCTAACGCTCTTGCATCCAATTGGCCCATGCAGTTTGACTTTGTCTTAACGCTCTTGCATCCAATTGGCCCATGCAGTTTGACTTTGTCTTAACGCTCTTGCATCCAATTGCCCCATGCAGTTTGACTTTGGTGGCTGGATGCCCAACTACCCCACTGCCCTCAGAAAGCCCCCTCCCAAGGAGAAAGGCCAGACCACAATGGACACCATTCTGGAGACTTTACCTGATATAGGTACGACAGTGAATGCCATGGCTGTCCTGAGACTGCTGAGCAAAGCATTTTCAGATCAGGTGAGTTTTTGTTCATAATCAAACTGCATGTTTTCACTGAAACTGCAAATTCAATTTAACAAAAGTGAAAAAAATCCATCTTTTTAAAATTCTGAATATCTTTCTTGTGTATGTTCCATTATATTATACTGGATGTTGGTTTCCGTCTTAGACACAAAAACAAACTATGTTGATTATGTTCAAAGAAAATCTTTAATCATGTCAGACATTTTGCAAACTGTTGCCTTAGCATAGTGTTTCTGCTGGGACTGATATAATATGAACTATTGTTACTTGTATTGTCATACATGTTGTTATCAACTTGTTTATTAATAACTGCAATGGTTTTACACCACGCTCTTAACATTCCAGTACCTATTGGGAAGTTTCCCAGAAGAACTGTTTGATGAAGAGGTCCCTTGCAAGCTCATTGAAGATTTTCAGAAGGATCTGAGAGAGTTGTCTGATCTTATTGAGGAGAGGAACAAGAAGCTGGAGTTTCCCTACATCTATCTGAGCCCCCAAAATGTGGAGAATAGTGTGGCCATTTAAAAAGATGTATTTTCTATTACTGTAATAGCCTTATCAATACATAGTAAGTGAATACCAAATCATAAGTAAATATAACTGAAGACCAAAGTAAATATAACTGAAAATGAGATCATGAATAAAGCCGTTCAATGCCTTTCAAAATGAGATCAGCTTGTATGAATATGTCTTGTAAAAGGGCTTGGAACCAGAGGGGCGTAAGTGACATTTCACCAACTAGGAGGGCCAAAATTACTTTAAAAAATATGTTGTCCATTTGCTCATAAATATGTTTCATTTGATGCATGTATCCCAAAAATGTCACCTACGCCCAGGGCTCCGAACCGGTTCAAGGAACGAAAACGAAAACCGAAAACGAACGGAATTTTACGGAATTTTACGAGGAGCGGAAACGGAAACGAAAACAAAATGGTCTTCAACTGTTCCGGAACAGAAACGTTATTCTGAAATCCACAAAACCGGTTAATAACGGGTTTTTTTTTCGTTCTCTATATAACAGCTTAATAATTTGATTTCTGCAGTTTGAAATTTAAAAAAAAACGAATAAATGGACCTTTGGTCCAAATGGGTATATTTTGTCTTGCTGTTGTAGTGTAACCTATCCGTCTGCCACTTCGGATCTTAGGCCAGCTCGTAGCGTAGGCCAGTGTTTCTCAAAGTGTGGTCCGCAAGCTATCCCAAGTGGTCCGCGAGCTGTTGTAAAAAATAATATAGATGCGTTGTTTGCAATATTGAACCAACTTGTATGTAAATCCAAAGTTCTGCAATACTGCCTATGTAAGCTATGCCAATTTAAATCATATGAATCCTCTGACACAATAAGCAAGGTGCAAAGACAATAAGCAAGGTGGGTTCAGTGAGTAGGCCTATTGTGTCTATTAGCTATGTGGTCCGTGAGGTTTTTTCTAATGGTTAAGTGGTCCTTGGTCTGTAAAAGTTTGAGAAACACTGGCGTAGGCTACTGAAACTGATTTGGAAATTGTTTGTAGCCTATGCGTAATAGCCTATTTTGCCTGTCCACGCCTTGTCGTTTTAAAGTCGGGATTTGAAATGTTTGCGCAATTATAGCCTATTCTATGTAGCCTAGAAGAGTTAAACAGGAAATTTGAGAGAGGCCTTGTCAGCAACAGACGTTTATAAACAGGGTTGGAATTATAGCGCAAGCCTTAAGATCTCCATATGGATAAAACTCCAAAAGGCTACAACCAGGTAAGGAGTTTAGCACGTATCCAGAAATATTTTTGATAAGAAATTATTTATAGGCATAGGTTAGGCCTACAGTAAGTCTGTAGGCTATGGGATGGATAGCCCATCTGAATGTTTTTGGATGCCGCCTGTGATTTATTATTTTTGGCCATAGCTACGGTATAGGCTAAATCAAGGGGAAATAATTAGTAGCCTACGTCTATTCTAAGGTAAAGTCCACAAAAATAGACTTGATAGGCCCGCCAAACACTGCCGGAACTTTAAGAACGAACAATATTTTGCGTTCCGAACCGGTTCAGGACCGATATGTTGGTGGCGGAACGCATGCAAGAACGAAAACGTTAAACATAGGCCTATCTGAACCGTTCGGAACGGAACGTTTGAAAAATAATTTCGTTTTCAAGCCCTGCCTACGCCCCTCTGGTTCTCACCCTTTGTGTGGTGACACATGAGTATTATGTTGAATATTGGGAAGCATAAAAGGGGAGATGTCTTATAATGTGAATATGGTTGGCTTTGTGTTGCTATTGATACGTGACCACGTACTGTAAGTGTAACCCACTCCTGGGTAAATACACCTTTGCTCTCGGTTCGTGAGGAGGGGAGTTCAAGTGCAATAAGCAGACACACACCAGGGTTAAAGTTACTTGTGCTTTAGTAACCAAATGTATAATTGAACCAGGTGCAAATACATTTACACATGTAAGAAAATAAAACGGGCCCTTTGAAAATAAAAGAAATTGTCCTTTAAGTTGACTGGCTGTGTTTCCTTAAATGTCAATGAGAGTTCCTTTTCTAATCCTTGGTTTAAGTGTAAAGTCAAGTTAGTCAAGTCAATAGTCGGTGTGTGGATATCCGAAGAGTGATGACCAGTGGAGTGACTGGTACAATCCTACCACAAGCAGATAGGGCATCCGGCTCCTTCAGTGGACAGGATTCAATGACAGAAATCAAATGGGTTGGCTCACCATCTATTGAGATTGATGAATCTTCTTCCAAGATTTTCAAATCCAACAAAAAACTTGACCGAGACAGGGATGCAACAAAGAAAACTCGACGAATTCGGCACCCGTCTTCATCAAACACAATTCAACAATTACAGTCCTTCTATTAAATGTTCTCAAAGAAAACCTTCAGTGTCTTCATTAACTTTTCATCACTTTTCTAAAAGTTCAGTTCCTCCAGAAACAAATAACATGGCACTTGCGAAAAATGGCCGTCTTTCTTCTCTCTCGCCTACAGAGCCCCGGATATGTCTTTGGGAAAAAAAATAATAAGTTGTGGCCACAAAATAGCAATTCGTTCCCACAAAGTACTAATTTGTGACCACGAAATATTAATTCGTTCCCACGAAATAGTAATTTGTGGCCACGAAATATGTATAATCTAACGTGCACTGGACAGCTGGGTGAGCAAATCGAGCGCCAGTAGAAAAGCCTGTCGTGTCTTTTCTCATCACTCCCCACCAGCTCTCAATTCTCTGGTTTGCAGTAGGGTACAACCGGGACGATGGAAACGGGGGACGAATGAAACATTCTGGTTTTCTCCGAGTGCAACGATGATAGACAGACATCATTTGGACAAAACATAGAGCATATTAACCTCCGTTGCTCAGCCAAATGCCTTCCTGTTACGTCCTGTTATCACGGAGTTACAGGCGATAAACGATTTCTGATGGTCACAAGTTTACTTAATTAGCGGTTTATTTATTTTTTTATTATTAAAGAGTGTTTTTCATTTAAAGGTTTGACTTCATGCTTATTCAGTAGAGCATTTAGTGCTCTCCCCAATCCCAGACATTCACATTGCATGTTTGTTTGTAATGGATGCAAAACAGCCTATAATGCTAAATTTCTATGGGGGGACGATTGAAACACCCATTTGTCCCGACCAGGCAGTAAACCCCATTTATTCTAAGTCAATGCACACATATCTGTGTTTATTCTATATTTTATGCAGGTGAGACATGGAAAAGCAGTTTTAGAAAGATGCAAATATCAGGGGCTATCAGGTAGGGTCGAGTTTTGCCATGTTAACCTATGGAGACTGACGGCCTGTGGGTCATGAAGGGCACTTATTTGGATGTGTGGTGGCTTTAACCACATAAAAACAGAGTGAAATAAGATTTTGTACTATAGAAACATTATATAATTCGAAACATGCATTATTCTAGCTATATTAATGGCATAGTGCATGCTATTTCCATAACCGCGAAATACGCGCATCACCATGACGGCAATGAGTTGTTAACAGACATGAACCAAGATATATAGCCCAGCAGCAATCTATCTAAAATAACACATACTTGAAGTACCATTCATGGTATGTTGTCAAATATTGAAGTTGTGGGAAGTTTACATAATTTAAGCTGTATGTTTCATTCGTCCCCCATGCTGTTTCATTTGTCCCAGCCAGGAGGGACGAATGAAACCTAACGCACGTTCGACTTCTCCTTAAATAACTCTTGAACGGTTTTGTTCAGAGCTGTAAATGCAACGGTATTTGACAGAGGACAAATGTAGGACAAAATATTAACTTTCAGTGTTTTACAATGTCTTTGTAAATTACGTTTCATTCAATTCATTCATTTCATTCAAGTGTTTCATTTGTCCCGGTTCTCCATCAGCCTCGGCGTTGCTCCTGACCGTCCATCTATCTCGGCACAGGTCCTCGGGTCAGCGCACCTCTGCGACGCGACGTTTTACAAAAGATAGAAGTGCCCAATATATGATTTCATCAGCGCGCGGTGTATGCAAATAATAACTAAGAAATGGAACGGTGATGGGTGTGTGGGTAGAAGGCGTGAGATGAGATGAGGATGGGGAAAAAGTGAGAATGAGGAGGGGGGGGCGGGGAATGAAGATTCACCTCCAGCTATCTGATGCATGTTTTAATGGAAATGTTCACGGCCGCCTTATAAAAAAACACAAACGAGAGAGACACGTTCAAGTCGTACCTACGCCGGTGCAGCGACTTGGCTCTTAACAGTCTGTGGAGATGCCTCTCGCTAATAATGAATCCCTCCAATGCCAGGCTTTTCAAAATGTCTTTGTATTTCATTCCCAGCCTAAAATAGCACTCTACCATATCCCTGTCCATTGTGTGACAGCGACTGTTCCTGTTTGAGGAGTTGCGCTTGATTTGCTCATCCAGCTGTCCAGTGCACAGCCTATAGGCCTACCTATTTCGTAGTCACAAATTACTATTTCGTGGGAACGAATTAATATTTCGTGGCCACAAATTACCTATTTCGTGGGAACGAATTACTATTTTGTGGGAACAAATTAATATTTTGTGGCCACAACTTATTATTTTTTTTCCCCATGACATATCCGGGGCTCCGTACTCGCCTGGGGTGCGTTTCCCGTACAACTACGGAGGTTAGCTTTTTACTAACGTGGTACGATGCATCGTTCAACTAACCAACATGTAAGTTACGACTGTTTCCCAAAACCGTCGTACTTACATAGTACTTTGTTAGTTTGAACCATGTTGGTTTCAACCAACATAGTTCAGACTACAATGGTTGCAGATGTGTTCGGAGAATGTCGGGCTCTGTTGGTTAGAGCTGAACGCATGAAGTCACGTAAAAGTAATGAAATTTGACATTGCATGACGTTTCCTGGGCCCAGCAGTTATAATATCAATAATAATAATAATAATAATAAATATAACCGCAAGCGGTGATTTACGGGGTCCGAGCCAAACGAACATGAGGTAGCATAGCTTTTTAGTTTTACATATGCTTTGATTGTTTGGGCCCAATTGTTTAAAAGAAACGTGATCGGATTTCGGTTATCGGATTTCAGTTACCGGATTGGATCAAATCTTGAAAATGGCTTGTTCAAAGGGAAACAAGGATCCTGAAATTGGATTAGATCACATAATCTATTCTTGGTTTTGATCTGGATAAAACCTTCACTTTGTGTTGTTCAAAACTTTTGAGTTGGATTGGAATAAATTTTATGCATAAAATTAGGATTACCCTGTGCTATAACGTTATAGTGTGCTAACCTCCACAACCAAATAGTATTCTAACAATACCCTATTCTAGTGTGCTAACCTCCACAACCCAACAGTATTCTAACAGTAGTATTCTAGTGCGCTAATCTCCACAACTCAATAGTATTCTAACAATACTCTATTCTACAGGACTATGCATTTGTCATGGATAAGATGAAGCGTCTGTTAATGGAAGGCAGTGTTTCCCACAGAATGGAATTGTATTTGTGGCGGTAGGTGAAGGGGGGTGGGGGTGGGTTCTGTGTTGGAGTCAATAAGATGAACAGCCTATAATTATGCAGTTATACTTGCCTTGCACGACAAGTCCTGACAAGTAGCTGTAACGTTATAGTGTGCTAACCTCCACAACCCAACAGTATTCTTAACAGTATTCTATTCTAGTATGCTAACCTCCACAACCCAACTGAAGGAACTGTAGGGGGCGATGTGGGTCGAGGTAGAGTGAGTGTGTGGCGAGCAGGCAGAGCCTCGGTCAGAAGGCTCAATGGTATGAAGTGATGACACGGAGATGGCAGGTTTCGGTGCAACACAAGTGAACTTTATTTGAGTTTCAATTCATCTGTTCTTTTGTTCTTTACTTGTATGTGTGCTGCATCAAAGAGCAAACAAACAGAAAATGGAGTAATCAGTGAAATGGGGTAAATCAGTACAGATCCCAACTCACAAACAAACCAATTGACATTTGAACAATAAACTGAAATCATATGGCTATATAAGGTACAACTAAACAATACTTGACATCCCAAGTCAACCAACATCACCTAATCATCTCTCACATGGGACTCCAACACACCAAACCAACAAACAAAGACCTTAACTTTACACATGATGGCAGAGCTACTCTACAAACTGATAAACATCACAAAAGTCATAGTGAGGGTCATTAAAGTGATGACTTACGTTAACTCAAAGACGCACACAAAGCAGGACACACTGGAGTGCTGGGTTGAGATGAACAAAAGAGTGAACTGAGGGCGAGCAAACAATTTATCCTGGTCTGAGCCCCTGCTCTGGAGCTACAGGGTTTCCCAGCAGGTAAACTGGGTGTGGTTAGGTGGCAGAGCCAAACAATCCTGCAATTTCTCCACAGTACTTTCACCTCAAGCCCTCCTTACACTGACAGACTCTGGAAAAGATTTTTGAAAGACTACAGTCTCAGACCCTCTCACATCTAAAGACAAGTAGTAGAGTTTTAAGTCACAGACTATGATTTTGTAATGACTAGGGATCTTGCAGGGTCACTATTTACAAGACTGCAACACGATTCCTTTAAATTATTACTCATCGTGCAATAGATAAACAGGAACTGAAAATTATAGCCTACTAAACTCAAAGTCGTATTTTCGTGTTTCTGCAGCATTGTTTCATGCGTGACATCCTTAACCGATACAGAGTTGTTCTGTCAAGTGGAAGAGCCGACTAAATATGTATAAGAAATGACAAATATTATAAGAATAACAAATAACTAGACTGCATTTCCGGCAGGAACTGCAAAAGTGTGCTTGCCCTGGTCCGGTCAGCAACGTGAGCAGACAGTGGCATACGCTATGCTGAACCTGGCTTGATCCAAGCATTCTAACAGTGCCTTTCAGTGTTGGAGCAGTGGCAATACCGCAAAAGCTCTAGGAGAGGGCTATTCAACTATTGGCTTGCGGGGTGAATGCGGTTCGTTGGATTTTACCTGTGGCCTGCCTTTGAATTTAGCTTCTATGACTAAGATCAAATCAATGAAATAAAACAACAGCAGTGATTGGCTGCAAAAATAAATAATGTCACGTGTCTTGCACCTCTCAAACTGGGCTATCAGGTAACCTAGAAGAATTGAAATTATGAAATATGACTAAGGAATTCAAATGCTGCTTGTTTGTCAGGATACTTTTTCACTGATTTATTTTAAAAATATGAGCTATGAGTGTGAATGTTATATATTCCATCCCCTAATTCTGTTTTACTGGTTTATTTGACAAATAATCTATATGGATTTGCTCTATAAAGACCTTATGTCTGTTTAGGATTGTTTTGAGAGCCTATTGATGTATCTCAGAATAAAGTAATGTCCACAACATTAGTGATGTTTTTTTTTTAGTGTGAATGTATTTTACTTAACTCATTAAATGTAGCTGAATACTCATGAACGCATGTCTCTAATAGCCACAATAGGAGTAATTTTAGCAACACCGTATTTTGTGTGGCCCATAACGACCCAGTGGATCATGAAAACGTGCCAAAATTCACATTCCTTGCTTGATGTTGGTACATTAATCCCATTCAGATTGCCACTTATCTGAGATGTAAGAGTTCAGTATTGGTTTAAGGTCTGGGGCACGGATTTGACATTCTGTGACTTCTTCATTGAGGACTTGCTTAGCAGCACTGTCCACTTTCTTATTTCCCCTCAGACCAACATGGCCTGGGACCCAGCAAAAAACTACACTGAAGTTCTGGTTCTTTAGACGTTGTAGTTGATCAAGCTCAGCTTTGGTTGTACTTTTTGCGTGACATTAAAGCCTACTGAAAAGCCTACTTAAATAAAATTAATTTATCCCTCTCACCCATAGTTTTCTATTTATTTACAAATGTACATAGGCCTACTGTAATTACATTTATACATAGTTATTCTATTCTACTGATCTTCATACCATTCATCATAGACTTATTCTTACTACTCTTATGATGTTGTTTCTGCACTACAATGACACTGTTTCCACACTGCACATAGCTGTATGTTATGTACATATCTGTTATATTTTTGTCATATTGAATATCCATAATTATTCTGTTTTATTATATTCTGTTAATACACTGCATATATCTATATTATTATTTCTACTATTATACTGTTATTGCTACATCTACATACATTATTCTACTTATTGTATGAGGTAACTGCTAATACACTGCACATATTTATATTTAATTCATATTACTCTAAACCACCTTCTGTAAATCAACTGTATACTACTGTCTACATTGCACTATATTTCTTGACCTGTCTCTGTATATTTCATCACTTTTCTATACTTTGCATCACATTGAATGCATACTGTAGGCTACATGAATCACAGCTAAGATCTTTGGTTGCTATGAAGGCCAGTCGTTCTAAATGGATGGTTGCTATGGCCAAAGGCCAGTTCTATCTCTGCCGTTGTCAAGCGGGCATATCCTAACCATCTTATTTGAAGCATCTGTATTTTACTTAGCCTACTTCAATACAGCGAGTCCCATTAAGAAGTGGCCACTTCATTCACACTTACCGTGATCCACGCAGCAACATTATTAAATTAATCTGTCACCATATGCCTATGCCAACGTTTGCAAGGAGGAGAACATTTTAATTTGATTCACAATGAAACGTTACATTTAATGTACATGTTGACAACGAGGAGGCTAGTTTTGGTTGTTGTTGGTGGGGTTACTGCATCCCTTAGTTATGCCTACAATGCAAAATTGTTCCCTCGCGATTGTTAGCTCCTGCAGACGCATTTCAAAACATCGCGACGAGAAATGCCACCACAAAAAATTGTTCGGTCTTAGTGAGTTAGGAGTCTTCGCGACTTCTTTTAAGCTGTCACAGACTCAGGCGCTACTTTTAGGGCTAAAATGCTTCCTGAATTACTCTTAGTAAAAAAAAAATAGGAGTCCTAAAGTTAGGAGTACAAGCATCTCATATCAAATGACCATGCATCACGCTAAGCAACATAAATCCCATACAGCAACATCTCCTCCCTAGCTTCTAGCCACACAAGAAATGAATAATGTTAAATCTCTGCTTAGCATGCTTCTCCGCTTAGCATTCTAATAACAGAAGGGGCACATTTGTGTTGACCACTACCATATGACTCATTATATCTGTAACTGTATAAAACACTTACTTTCATAAAGGACGCACACCATCCAGCACATACACATGGAAACCGATATTTTAGGCACTTGACCACAAACTCAAAACGTGTCTCTCTGAAGCTCTGTTCTAGAATCTTTGCTCTGTTGTTCCCAGAGTTGCTAGGCAACAACAAATAAACGAAATGACAGTCTTTGGTATCAAAAGTGTACGAGTGATTACGAATGGATGTGTGTGGTTTGCAATTAGAATAAACAAGAAATAACATTTCCAATAATTTCCCATGATAAATTACATATTTGCACCTTCCTTACTTATGAAGCTCACTAATGCCACCGTATTTAGTAAAATGTAATACAACGTTGCCACCTAGCGTTCAGATGTATTTAAGATTAACTTGAAATTGCTTGCTTATTCTTTCGTCAACTCCATGCTTTTAGGAAAACAATCTTTTTATCATAGTTCCCTCTTCAATGAGCGATTACCAGCTCGTTTTTGTAACAGAGATAGCCGTTTATTGTCCCTAGGTTTACAGAAACACCTATTCATATTAATACGTAGCCTATGGAGTGCTGCCGACCACTATTCATTACGGCCCAGAATGCCTTGCATGTCTTTATAACAAAACAACACAGTAAAACCTAAATGCCCGTAAACATATGCATTTGCATACTTGTAACATTTTTAATAATACTCTCCCATCATGATATTTAACAATAATGAAAAATTTAATTTGAATACCGTCAATGTGAAAACAACTCTATTATGTAAGCTATATATAGCTACTGTTCTACTTGCTATTTCAGTTTCTAAGTCCATACTATCCCATGGCAGAGCAAGGATTTCATGATTGGGCAAAGTTGCCAGGAGACATTGTGGCTGCCCAGAGACGACATTGTGCATACTTGGAAGGCATTGTAATAGATGTACCAGAACAACTGCAAATGTGGAAGGTGATAGTTATCAAAAACAGGTGGGTGGTTTGCTAAATGCTGGAAACCTTTGGAATGTTTTTTTTTTTTTTTTAGCTTATGCACCCTCACATTGGAGTCCCGAGTTCATAAACAAAATTTGGTATCGATATGTGACAGTGTTCCTGAGATATGAACGACTTCCTGTTTCGGAGCTTCGCCGCCGATTTTGTTTGGCTGTGACGGGCAAACGCTTTCGAAAATCAAAAATCCTTAACTTTTGTGAGGCTTGGTCCAAGGATAATGTACGTCAAGTTTCGTGGCGTTCGGACCAAATTTGTGACCTGTGAAAATTTAGTTTCGCTTTCTGTTCAATCCAATATGGCGGACGAACGACACGCCCACCTGATGTCATCTTCGTGACCAACTTACACCGGTACTGTCCGGACGTTTTAAAGTTGGAACGGTGTCTCTGTCTCAAAGGGCCTAGGCGCTAGAGCTGACAAAAAATTAGGGAGACGGGAATAATAATAATAAAACTTAAGAAGAACAATAAGTGTGCTGCTTTGCAAGCACACTTATGTAACAGAGTTATAAATGTAGTTTAGTGTTTGTATGTGATTTTCGCCGTAATTAAGCAGCTGTATTGAGATTGGTGTTTTGGAGCCCCCTTTGGAGAAACGGTGTACTGCAGCTCTGCTACTTTTTGTCCATGTGTTGTTGCCGTACCCGATCGGAAGCGTTATGCTTTGCATTGGA
The DNA here is from genome assembly GCF_018492685.1 of Alosa sapidissima. Classification (NCBI taxonomy): domain Eukaryota; kingdom Metazoa; phylum Chordata; class Actinopteri; order Clupeiformes; family Clupeidae; genus Alosa; species Alosa sapidissima. The sequence continues at coordinate 17,549,310 of NC_055965.1, read as the reverse complement.
TGCTGTTTTACGTACGCCAGTGCCTGAAGGCATATGTTGTTTTGGTTTTTCCAAAGGAATAAATGTCATAAAAGCCCGTTTTGGTCTCAGTCCCTTCACCGCCTGACCACCGTTACACTGGTGCCGTGACCTGTCGATCTCCCAGATCTGCCCGACGCCGATCGCCGTGGATGCTGCGTTGAAGTCCAGCTCAAGTGTGCGAGTTCAAGTGTGGTTAGAGTTGTCCTTGTATATGGTTAGGCAGTATAGGGCTGTGTTTATGTTATTCCAGTGTGGGGAATTGTTTATTATCCTTGATATACAGTAAGTTACAGTGTACTTTCTCTAATATTGTTATCTTATATCAATTTTTTTTGCATTTGATAATACACAACGCAGATACTTGCCATTATGGCTGAGAAATATAGTTACAGTAATGTGGGAGATAATTTTGCTAGTCCAGTTCTTCCTAAAGGGAGGGGTATTTGGGGTGCATGGCGGGGTTCTGATAGCGGTACTGTTGGACATGGGTTGGATAGTGGGGAGGTAGGCTATTCCCAGTCATTAGCTGACAGCGGTAGGGGTACAGGGTCAGGTCAGAATCCAGGTTGTACTCCTGTTGGCCAGTCTATGGGGGAGGGTCCTCTCACATCCACACCCAGCAGTATTGATTCTGCCGCCATTAACCACCTCACAAGCTTGGTGGGACAGTTAGGTGCCCAAATTGGTGAGTCTATTGTAGCCAAGTTAATGTCTGCTGGCGTAGTGAATACTAGCAGTGAACACCAGGGCGGCTCATCCCCTGCACATCACATCGCACACATGCAGAACACATCACCTACACATACAGGCACTGACACTAGTACTGTAAGACAGACAGACTCACACGTTACTGTACATGTAAAATCAGACAAAGAGCCTAAGTTGTTCAGAGGTGACGGTTCTGACAAATATCCAGTCCAGGACTGGATCGACATGACTAAAGCTTATCTGAGAAAGCAGCGGTGCCCTGTGGATGAGCAGGCAGAAGAGATCATGGGGAAGTTGATGGGCAAAGCGAGAGATGTTGTGAAGGTTGCCCTGCGTAGTGATCAGACTCTCGATGTGAAACAGAACCCTGGCCTCATTTATGATATTCTCCTCCAGTATTTCAGTGATGTGTCCTCATGTCTCCCACTAGCAGATTTTTACTCCACCCTGCCCAGACCTGGTGAGAGCCCAGTTGATTACTGGTTGAGAGTGAACAGAGCAGCTGATCTGGCTGATGAAGGCCTCAGCAGACAAGGTAGGCGGATGGAGAATTCCGGTGAAGAGGTGGCGCGTATGTTTGTCAAGCATTGTCCCGACCCAGAACTCTCCTCTATCTTTAGGTGTAAGCCCATTCACGAGTGGAGTGCTCGTGACATACAGTTGAGAATTGATGATTATCAGAGGGAGCTAAGGGCCTCTGGAAGAGCCTGTGCAGATGTGCGGGTAAAGAGCCACACCACCACCCTTGCTAACATGCAGTCTAACCCAGCGGCATACAGTCAGCCTGTGCCTGAGCAGTGTCACACTCAATGCCCCACCCTCATTACTGCTCCAGTCCCTATTCACCCGCAGCGTCCCCCCTCTGTCACAGTTTCAAGTCAGAGCCACGCCTCACATCAGACTCCATGTCCCCCCTTGTGTGCCTCTACACCAGCTGTATCACAGAATACTCAAGAGGCTGAGGATAGGATTCTGTCTCGTATGATGGCCATGTTAGAGCAGATGATGGGTAAAGTGCAGCAGCGCAGCAGTGCTCGTGGTGGAAGATTCCAGGGTGGTAATCGTGAGAAAGCTTGTCGTGTCTGTGGTGACAGCAAACACACCACCATCACCCATTGCATGTCAGAGAAGTTGTGTTTCACCTGCCTTGCCCCGGGCCACACACGTGTGGGATGTCCCACCAGGTCTTCCCCTGAGCCTCAGTCTAAGGGAAACTAGTTGACTCATATTCAGAGGGAGACAGTATGGGTCATGATTTAAACTCCCGCAGTGAAGATCTTTCTAATGCAGAAACTGTTTACGCAATGAGCAAGATTGCTTGTAATGACGCTCAAACTGTTGTCTTTCAGAATATACACAAAGTTGTCGGCAGTGACAGTCTTTTCTATACTCCTGTGATGATTGGTAATACAGTGACCCTGAACGCTATGCTAGACAGTGGCTCTATGGCTTGTACTATCAGTGAAACTGCGGAATTGAAGCTTAGAGAAGCTGGAGCTTTCACAGAACATGATCAGTTCAGTACAGATGTTGTCCTCATTGGCTGTGGTGGCCGTCACGTCATGCCTAAGTCAGCTGTCTATCTGCAGATGGAGGTGTATGGCTGCAAGATCATAGTTCCTACTCTTGTTGTCCAGGGCCAGCATGATGAAATGATATTAGGCACTAATGTTATCAAGCATGTTCTTCGTCAATATAAGCAGTGTGATGCCTATTGGAAAGCTGTGTCTGCCCCTTGTCCTGCTGGTGATTCAGAATCTGAACAGTTCCTCTCCATGCTTGCTGGTGTGGACCGTTGGAGAGGTGAGGAAGTTCCCTGCAAGATAGGCACTGTGAGAAGCAACTCAGCTGTGTGCCTTGAACCTGGTCGTGAGTACTTGATGTGGGGAAAGCTACCCAAGTCTGCTGCTGTATCTCCTGGTAGCACTGTGATGGCCGAACTCACATCATGTCGCTCAGCTCCAAGGGGAATCCTGGTAGCGAGAATGGTGACGTCTTTGTGGGGAGACAGATGGCTTCCGTTAAAGCTGATCAACACTTCTGATAAACCCGTCTTGGTGAGACGTAACGCTAAGTTAGCTGATGTTTTTCCCTGCATTGCGCTCGAAGATATGGATGACACACACACTGGGGTCTCAATGGCCAGTTGTTCTCTAGTAGCTAGTGGTTCTGAGATTGATGCATGTTCTGTTGATGACAAACTCAAGGCAGTTGGATTAAGTGAGATTGACATAAACTCCTGTGATGTGACCGAGCAGTGTAAAGGCAAGCTGACTGAACTGGTTGTGCACTACAATGATATCTTCTCACGTCATCATCTGGATTGTGGAGAGGCAAAGGATTTTGTCCATCGTATTCACCTGTCAGATCGCAGGCCATTCCGACTCCCTTTCAGGCGAGTGCCCCCAAGTCAATATCAGAAGCTGCGCCAAGTGTTGAATGAGATGGAAGAGAGAGAAATCATTAGGAAGTCCACCAGTGAATATGCGTCTCCATTAGTCCTCGTATGGAAAAAGAATGGGGATCTTCGTATCTGTACAGACTTTCGCTGGTTGAACAAGCGAACTTTTAAAGATGCTCACCCTCTCCCTCATCAGGCTGACTGCCTAGCAGCACTTGGGGGAAACGCTCTTTTCAGTACTATGGATTTGACTTCTGGGTTCTATAACATGCCATTGCATGAAGATGACAAAAAGTACTCTGCCTTCACCACTCCAATGGGTTTGTATGAGTACAATCGTTTACCACAAGGTCTCTGCAATAGCCCTGGCAGTTTTATGCGCATGATGACTAGCATTTTTGGAGATCAGAACTATTTGAGCTTGCTTTGCTACTTAGATGACTTGCTTGTCTTTGCTCCTGATGAAGAGACTGCTCTGCAACGTTTGGGGGTGGTGTTTAGCAGATTGCGTAGCCACAACCTGAAGTTAGCCCCCAAGAAGTGCTTTTTCCTCCGAAAGTCTGTGAAGTTCCTTGGGCACATAGTCGATGAAACTGGTGTGTCAACTGATCCCAGTAAGGTTGAGGGCATCATGAATGTGACAAGTGCTGACCTAATGGAAGCAGACGGTGTGACTCCCTCAGCGAAACGGGTCAGGTCTTTTTTGGGAATGATCAATTACTACCAACACTTTGTACCCAATTACTCAGCCATCGCTAAGCCCCTCTTCTCTCTGTTGTCAGGCCAGAAACGAAAAAGTAAGCAGAAGCTGATGAGTAAACACAGGTCTCAGAGCAGGAAGTTGAGTGCTGTTGACTGGACCCCTGACATGGAGCAAGCTTTCCAGAAACTAAAATCGTCACTGGCCGAAACAGCTGTCCTTGCTCACCCTGATTTCACCCGCCCGTTCATGTTGTCTGTAGATGCTTCTCTTGATGGTATTGGCGCCGTTTTATCACAGGTCAAGGAGGGAGAAACCAGGGCAAGGCCCATCGCATTTGCGAGCAAGTCACTTTCTCAGTCTCAGAAGAATTACCCTGCACACCGTTTAGAATTCTTGGCGTTGAAGTGGGCCATCTGTGACAAGTTCAGCCACTGGTTGAAGGGTCATGTGTTCACGGTATGGACAGACAACAATCCGTTGACTCACATCATGACAAAGCCTAAGTTGGATTGCTGTGAGCAACGTTGGGTGGCCAAGCTAGCCGGCTACAACTTTGATATCAAGTATGTTCCAGGTCCACAGAATGTTGTTGCCGATGCCCTGAGCCGTGTGCCTTTTGTGAAAGAGAGAGTCAGTCTCAGATTACTTCAGGAGCCTTATACCACACTTCTCTCTGAGGTCCAAGGTTTGACAAGTGACTCTGTTCAAGACACCTTTCGCTGCTCCAGTGCCCGTAATGGGAATCCACGGCAAGGTGATGATTGTGTTGGGAGTATGTCTGCTACCTTGTGTGTTCACGCTCAGTCCATTGCTATGGACGATATATCTGCTGTCCTGCAGTCGCACAGTGAGTGGGAGACTGGAGCAAGAACCCGTGCTGTTGCCGCTTTGCACCATGTCCCACAGTTGGTCCCAGGTGGTCAGGATTCCCTGCCTGCTTACACAGAAAAGGAACTTCGTGATGAACAGCTCAATGACAGAGCCCTCTTTCGAGTCTTGTATTATGTGGAAAGACGTCGCAGACCCTCCAGGAGAGAGCGAGTAAAAGAATCAGTCACAGTCTTGAGATACTTGAAGCACTGGGAGAAGCTTGTTGTGAGCAATGGGATACTCTACAGAGTTTCAAGAGACCAGACCACAAAGTCAAAGCGTCACCAGTACGTAGTCCCTGAGTCACTTAAAGCTGTTGTCCTGAGAGGTGTTCACAACGATGCCGGTCACCAGGGTCAGTTCAGAAGTCTTGGGCTGGCCAGGCAGAGGTTCTTTTGGCTTAGTCTTGACAGGGATGTGAGAGACTATGTCCGCAACTGCAGGCGTTGCATCGTCAGCAAGACAGCCGAACCTGCTGGCAGGGCACCCTTGGAAAGCATCACATCCACCAGGCCACTACAGCTTGTTTGTATTGACTTTTGGTCAGCGGAGGATGCAAGGAACAAATCGGTCGACGTGCTAGTGGTGACCGACCACTTTACAAGAATGGCCCAGGCATTCCCCTGCAAAGATCAGTCAGCAAAGCAGGTAGCGAGAGTCCTCTGGGACAAGTTTTTCTGTGTATTTGGGTTTCCAGAACGTATCCACAGTGACCAAGGAGCCAGCTTCGAGAGTCAACTGATCAGCGAGCTACTTAGAGTCTCTGGTATTAGGAAATCACACACCACCCCTTATCACCCTATGGGTAATGGGAGTGTGGAACGTTTTAATAGGACCCTTGGCAATATGATCCGTGCACTTGCTCCAGACACAAAAGCCAACTGGCCGAGACGTCTTCAGACCCTCACATTCATGTACAACAGCTCAGTTCATGAGACAACTGGATACCCACCTTTTTATTTGATGTTTGGACGTACTCCTCGTCTGCCAGTTGATGTCCTCTTCCGTACTGTTCTGAATGATCCGGCTGTGGTCAGTTATGACAAGTATGTGGCATCTCTGACGAAAGATCTAAAAGATGCTATGTTAATAGCTCAGGAACATGTCAGGAAAGAACAGCACCGTCACACTGAGATCTACAACAAGAGAGTTAAGGGCCCTACCATTGACGTTGGTGACCGTGTATTGGTGGCTAACAAGAAGGAAAGAGGAAAGAGAAAGATTGCAGATCGCTGGGAATCCACTGTGTACACTGTAGTTGACAGGAACACTGAAACACACACTTACAGGATACGTGACACAGTCACTGGACAGGAGAAAGTCGTCCACCGTAATCTGTTAATGTTGGTGAATTTCCTGCCTGTCGAAAACACAAGTGTGATCTCTGACTCAGTCTCGTCTTCTTTTCAGCGGTCAAACCCAAGTGATGACTCTACGTCAGTAGTGAGACAAGGTTCTTTGCGTGATGACATGAGTGAGGATTGTGATGATCTGATTTCTAGCCCGGGATCTCAGGGAGCGCAGATGGGACGAATACAGACAGAGAGAGTTGGATCTGATTCCATAACTGTTCCAGAGCAAGTGGATTCTGAGGGACAAACTGTAGAGTGGATTGCGCGATCACCATTCCCGGAACACTCACAAGCTGAGTCAGCTGACAGTGGAGGGACAGGATCAGCTCCTCTTGTCTCTCGGAGTGACCCAGAGGAGATGTCTGAAAACCAGACAGGAGACCAGTCTGTCACCTCTGACTCTAGACCTGTGACTAGCACTGATGTTAGTACAGATGTTGCCAGTAACATGGATGGACAGACTATCAGTTGTGACATAGACGGACTCACACACACAGAGACTGATGGACAGACTGTTGTGACACAGACAGACAAAGCTAATGACATGAACAATGTTGACACAGTAGCTTATGTCTCACAGTCTGACAATCCTAGTACATCCACACAGGTGAGGTCTAGATTTGGTCGTATTCTCAAGCCAGTTGACAGACTAATTCAAACTATGTCGAGGCAAGATATTGTTCACACACATCCGTCTATGCAGGCTATCTGCAGGTCAGTGTTTCAGATTTTTCATGATTAGACACAGTTAGAGTTGAGGTCATACACACGTTTGGTGACATGTTATGTGGTCCAAGCTTTCTGATTAGCTTTATGGAGAATTTTGTCTGTTTTTGTTTTGTTTTCTTCTCTTTTCCTAGTGGCTTTAGTACACAGTGTATATGGGTCTTGTGGGGTGTATAAGGCACCCTACTGCCAGTGGTTGGTTGGAGAGTTTGCGCACCTCTTCTTCCACTTCATCCTTTTTTGGATACCTTTGTGGTTGGCTGTCCTGTAATTGGTGGCCCTCTGTCTAGTTTTAGAAAGTAGTGTACTTTTTGCCTTCAGAAATACTGTATGGTTGCTGCTCGAATTTGGCGAAATTCAGGGGAGGTGGGTGTAACAGAGTTATAAATGTAGTTTAGTGTTTGTATGTGATTTTCGCCGTAATTAAGCAGCTGTATTGAGATTGGTGTTTTGGAGCCCCCTTTGGAGAAACGGTGTACTGCAGCTCTGCTACTTTTTGTCCATGTGTTGTTGCCGTACCCGATCGGAAGCGTTATGCTTTGCATTGGATGCTGTTTTACGTACGCCAGTGCCTGAAGGCATATGTTGTTTTGGTTTTTCCAAAGGAATAAATGTCATAAAAGCCCGTTTTGGTCTCAGTCCCTTCACCGCCTGACCACCGTTACACTTAATTATAGGCTACAGCTGTGTCGGAGTCAATAAGATAAACAGCCTATAATTATACAGTTATACTTGCACTACAAGTCCATATTGACAAGTAGCTGCAATGTTATAGTGTGTTAACCTCCACAACTCAACAGCATTCTATTGTAGTATGCTAACATCCACAACCCAACAGTATTCTAACACTAATGCTTCAAGTGGGATTTGAACTCTCAACCTAAGGATCACCAGTACAAGGCATTATCCCACTGAGCCACTGTCAATCCTACATGTTGGCTAGTCAACAGTGAAAATGTGTATTGGTAAACACACAACAAGAAAAACTCCAAGCATACATTTGACAATAAAATGAAGGGCTTTCCTAAAAGAATACACCTGAAAACTTCTGGGGAAAAATTCTGGGGCAATAAGACATTTGTAGAGAAGAATACTGATGGATGAAATATAAATATTATAGACTTAACCCTTAGAACCCGATTGACGCAAAGTGCGTCAAAAAACACACCCTTTCTTCTCTGTTACATTGCTCCGCGACTGTTCATCGCAACGAGATAAAACCTTTATTGCATGACAGAGAAGAAGTGGGGCTTTCCAAAGAGACTACGCACTTGTCTGTACGATCAAGTATGAAAATTAAAAAAAATCATGAAATTAAATCAAATTGCATCATATTTACAGTCTATACTTCTCTGCGTTCACCTGCGCACCCATTACTCTCGTTTGAATTACTCGCGAACCCGTGATCGCATAGATATAGCAAGCATATCAGATGAAAGAGGAGAAACAGGGCTATCCATTGGTACCATGGATATCGATCTTTCTGGCTTATAAAAACAGACGAAGTGACTGCAAAATATTAACTTCATGTACACAAACCAACGCTGCACACCCATTACTCTCGGAGTAATTACTCGCGGACCCGTGATCGGATATATATGCCACGCATGTTAGATGAAAGAGGAGACACAGAGCTATCATTTGATACCAAATACATCCTTCTGGGTTATAAAACAGACGAAGTGACAGCAAAATCAGAACTTCATATAGCTGGACTTAACCCACGTTTTTGTCTGTTTTTGTGGCAAAGCATGTTTATAATCCAACGCTATCGTGTGTTTCTCTATGGCAAAACATGTTCATAATCCGGTTTTGAGATCCTAGCAAATTCCTGCATGGCATCCAATTCAAGGCTCACATTGCATCCCAATTTGTTCAACAAAGAAACACCTTTTTTGCCTTTACTTTGTTCATGGCAATGCAGTAAAAAGTTGAGAATCATCATGAGTGCATACACCATAGTCACACATGCTAACAGGCAAACTTGGGTCAAGTCAGGTCAGATCAGTTCGTGTCACAGATATGGAGCGCAGAATAGTCATTTTTCGCTAAATAAAAAATGGCATTTATTTCCGTAAATCACACACCACATATTTCTGTAAATTGCTCAGCCCCAGAGTATCCCTCCAACATGGCAATTATATTGCCCGTTTCAGGACAGTCAGCCCTACACACACATGAAATGCATGTAGAGCTATGAGCTTGCTGTGGTGAGATACAGGTTAAAATATAAGAATTTTTATAATATGATTTTTATATTTTAATTCTTTAAAAATCAAAATAAAATCAATGCTAGTACTAATACATGAATACGTGAATACGTGTGTGGCACTTACAATGACCAGAATAAATCCTTATGAATAAAGGTAGTGAAAATGCCCTAAAAACAGCTTAGGGTTCTAAGGGTTAATGATGAAGGAAAAATAGTGAACAAAGAAGTTCCCCTAAATGTCAGAGTGTCTCGGCGTTCTGATTCTTGGCAACTAATGACTGTGTATGTTGATTGCCTGATGTCATTTAGGTGCTGTTCAATGGTGTGAATCTTCAATAACCAATAGCATGTGCAGATTGATCCTAAAGTGTTTGCCTGAAATTGCACTGTGCCTATTTACAAGGGCATTGTTCCCACCTCTTTTGGGGCCTACCATCAAATGTTGGACCTCTTCCTGTTGGACATTCTTTATTCTCCATGAGAAGGATTTATTGCATGCCTAATGTGTGTGTGGTGCATTTTAGATACTGAGATTCCGAGGTATATTGTAAACTGTTAATACGTACTTTGCATGACAGGAGTCTTTTAAAGGACACCGCGCGCGCACACACACACACACACACACACACACACACACACACACGCAACTTGTTTATTAACCCTCATGTTATCCTTGGGGTCAATTTGACTCCAGATAGATAGATAGATAGATAGATACTTTATTGATCCCCAGGGGAAATTCAAGGTCACAGTAGCATACAGACAACACACACACATATTCACTAACAGCAGAAAGTAATTAAAAGTATATAATATAAAAACACAAGTAAGCAATAAGGACAGTAGAAGATAAATATATACTAAATACTAAATATACTAAAATACAAATTATACTAAATAACACAATTCTAAAAAAACAGCATCCACATAGTGGGTGATTAATCAAACAGGATACGCTTGCAATGACTGAGGCAGGGACTGAGCCTGTGATTCTGTGTGCATAAGGTAAGGTAAGGTAAGGTGCTCTGTGTGAATGAGTGTCATGGTGATGGTGCAAATGAGTAAGTCAAACAGTGCAACAGTGCAAGAATAAGTCTATATATCTATATAACTATATTAAGGAAGGTATAAGTGTGGTCACATTTCGGCTGTGGCATGGAGGGAGGGGTTCTGCATATGTGCTAATATAGCACGCAAACAGTGAGGCAGAAGACAGTGGTAAAAAGTGGCTAGTGGACAGACAGTTCAAGCAAGACATGGAGGTGGTGAAGAGGCAGACAGACTATGCGGAGAAGTCTATTTCTCCTCTTCCTTTAAGTGAAGCATTGAACAGTTCAATGGCCCTGGGGACGAATGACTTCCTTAGTCTGTCTGTTGTGCAAGGCAGTGAGCAAAGTCTCCAGCTGATCAGGCTCTTCTGCTTAACAATAATGTTGTGGAGTAGATGACACTCATTGTCCAAGATGTTGATCAGTTTGTTCAGGGTCCTTTTGTCAGATAGTGAAGTGATGCAGTTCAGCTCCCACTACAGAGCCAGCTTTCCTTACCAGCCTGTCAAGTCGCCCCGCATCCTTCTTTTTTGTGCTTCCTCAGCATTAGCCTAGAAATCTAGACGCACCCTAGCGGCAGGGCTAGTCTAGCAACTCTCCATTGGCTTGTGAACTGGAAAAATGAAACTTTTATCAGGCCAATCAAATTGTGTATAGAGACGTTAGGCGGGCTTAACGCAATGATTGATGGCAGCGAGTTGCAACGGTTTGGCTTGAATTCCCTGATACTTGAAAACAAAGACGATGGATGTTGCTGTTTGTGAACAGCGTGACACGAGTTGAGCTTGAGTTGGCAAAAGTTTGAACTAGCCAACTAGCTCCGCTGGTGGAAAAAACACATGGGACTCATAGCGCTGTCCTATTGCGTGCAGAGGGAATGTGAAAGACAACCGATTATCCCGACCCTCAGACTGAGCACTGCCAATGGTGAGTGCCCAGACCCTACATTTTAATGTGGGTGTGACTAGTCAGGCTACCCCAGCATACCACTGCATAGAAGAGGACGCTGGCAGTCTACAGTCAAAACTGCTTTTTTGGACAGTGGCCATATTGGAATTGGAGGATTAAGTGGTCCAGATATACTGGGTCATAAATATAAACATTCCTATGTGTTTCCCATGATCAATTAAGATGAAAAAGACATCAAGTTTGTATTTGTACCTTATGTGGTTCAAAAGTTATAGAACCCGGCCCCAGCCGTGGCGCGGCTGGCTGGGGCACCTGCACCATACGCCGGCGACCCGGGTTCGATTCCCGCCCCGTGGTCCTTTCCGGATCCCACCCTGACTCTCTCTCCCACTGGCTTCCTGTCATTCTCTACTGTCCTGTAAATTAAATTCATAAAAGGCCAAAAAATATATACTAAAAAAAAAAAAATTATGGAACCCTTTTCGGGTAGCGGCCATATTGGATTTGGCCGCCATCTTGGCCCTGAGGGTCGCTGGCTCCGGCGCCCTAGCTAAATCATTTCAGTATAACTTGAGCTACATCTGTGCCAAATTTGGCACTTTTAGAAGACCTATTTATGTGCTTAAAGGAACCATATGTAAGAAATGTATTTCAATTAATCATAAAATGGCCCTGAAATGTCACTAGACATTAAGAAATCATGTTCATTTAAAATACTTATATCACTGACAACAGTAGTCTGGCCAGGATATTGTCATTTAAAAAGTGAAGTTGCAGCCCTCAACTGATGTTGATGTTGTGTTTTGTCATGTCATGTTGTGTTTTGGCCTGATGCGCCACCCTCCACCTATCTACTAATCACAAAGTCAGTAGTGTTTCGGCATCTGGGTTGGCAATCTCGAGTCAGGGGCGAGGGGGAAGGGGATAAACCAGTCTACAGTAATTTGAAAGTGATTGCAGTACCAGTTTTGCCCACAATCTTATGGTTCCTTTAAGGCCCCCCACTAGCCGTCATTATGTTAAGCCCGTACACTGACTCGATACACTGTGTGATTGGCGTGATTGAAGTTTGAAATTGAAACGTGGCGATTTTCTAGTATTCCAGCGTAATAATCAAGGAACATGGGCGCATCGGCACAATGATATAATGCAGCACCTGAAAATAGTCCCGTATAGGCTAACTTCCAGCAACAAGGTTTAGCTGCAGCAGAAGAATTGGTTAGTGACTGGATTATTACGCCTGCATGAGAGTATAGTTCCATGTCAAATCAGCCTAGAAAATCACCACGTTTCATTTTCCATTGGTCTTATTACTCTTTCTAACTTGAGAGGAGACAAGTTTTAAATAGGAAAATTGCCGGAAATCTTAGTCACTTTTAAACGTGATGCTAGCAGGTCAGATGCTAATGGTCTAATCCAATTTAATGATCTATGCTAGGCTGGAGCTAAAAGTGGTATCACCAGACTCGGAGAATGGCTGAAGGAATTAGAGAAAGGCAAAAATCAATTGTTTAACTCAAGTGTATGAATGACAAGGTTAGGGATGAATGGCACAGAGGTCAATGAAAGTGGTTATCAGTTTGGTTACTCATTGACAAATACTGACCCACTGTGTCAATAAAAAAAAAGAAAAATTGCATTTGTTTTTAAATAACCTCATGATAACGTGGACAATCATTTTCTCAATAATTTGCCAATATACTGTTCTTCAGAACCAGGGTTGTAAACAATAGTATTCCATGACACTCAAACTCCCACATGCTTACCAGCCAGGGTCAGCAGTATAAAATGTCCGCTAGAAAGTAAAGCATTTCACTCCTGAGGTTTCACTGCTTGACCACAGTCACTTGTTTCTTCAGCTCACACAGAAGAGGATCCATCTTCTCATTTGGTCCATAAAGGTAAGTCATTTTCAGTTATATTGTTTTTTTCAGTTATATTGTATATCAGTGAAATATCTCCCTCTCTTTTTCACAATGTTCTATTTTGTTTATGTTTGGATGTATTCATACATTACCTTTTCTTAGGTGATCGTATCAGAAAATTAACAAAATGTATTTCAGGAATAAAATAAAAATGTTGACCTACACACTGAACCTGTATACTGGTGACCGGCTTTTTGCCAAAACCATCTACAGCATCTATGTTCTACTCCACGGAACTGAAGGAGCGAGTGAGAAAGTTAAAGTGCATGGTAGTACTCTTCATTCCAACAAGGTGAGTCTATTTGTGCAATGAATTGTATATGCCGTAATAAAAACATTTGGTGCTTTTTAGATTAGATTAGATTAGATTCAATGTTATTGTCATTTTGCAGAGTACAAGTACAAAGACAATTAAATGCAGTTTGTGTCTAACCAGAAGGGCAAAAAAGCAAAAAAGTGCAATGTGATATACAATGTATAGACAGGTCAATAAATATAGTTCAGTGTAGGCAGTGTATGTGGTTTAAAGTAATATGAATGAAATATAAATATGTGCAGTGTATTAGCATTATAAGAGCAGAATAAATGTATTATGAACACTTGTATGAACAACATGTACAGATATGTGCAATGTAGTAGCAGTGACATTATAATAGTAGTATAGAATAATATAGTAGAAAGAATAATATAGAAGAATATATGTATGCATGTACCGGTATGTATGTATGTGTGTGTGCGTGTGCGTGTGTGTGTGTATCAAAATCCTTAGAATAGCTGTTATTTCCATAATATCAATGCATTGGGAACACTGCACATTCAATTTCAAATCAAAACATGACCAAAATTGATCAAGTTTGTGTTATACCTTTACAGAAAGTGAAGAAAAAGGAATGTTAGGCTGTTCAAAAAAATAGCAGTGTTTGCATTTTTCTTTACAAACTCAAACATTTACTGCATGAACTGAAAAATGTCTCAAGATTTTCCTTTACTTCGAATCACTGCACTAATATCTAGTTGCATTACAATTGCTTCACATCTGTGTTGCATGGAGTCGACCAACTACTGCCACCCAGAGATGGCAAAAGTACTCACTTCCCGTACTCAAGTAGAAGTATAAATATTTGTGTTAAAAAATACTCTGGTAAAAGTAGAAGTACTGATTTAACTTCTTTACTCAAGTAAAAGTAACAACGTATAGGCTTAGAAATGTACTTAAAGTATAAAAGTAAAAGTAGTCTTGTGAATGACAACCATTTTTTATGCAACGGTACCTAGACCATACAAATGTTACTACAGTGCAAGAGTGCCAGTCTCTCTTTTGAAATCTTCCCGTAACATGTTGGGCCATTTCTCTCTTGTGGTACCTGCCTGTCACCTGTCTTTGTCTCCGCCCCATCTCCTTATTTGGTCTGTGCTTCCTGTCTTGTTAGTTTTCCCTCCGTTTCTGTTTCCACACCTGTTCCCCGTTATTGTCTTGTTGGTCTCGTCCAGTCCTCTGTCTTTCTGTTAATTAGTCTGTTTTATTTAGTTTAATTATGGTTTCCACCTGTCTTGTTTTACCTTGATCATTGTCCACCTGTGCCCTGTTACCCCTGTGTATGTAAACCCTCTGTCTCCTCTCAGTCTTTGTCGGTTATTAGTCTTATTGTGTTGTGTTACACACGGTTTGTCCAAGTACAGAATAAAGAATCTTGTAAATTCCAAGGTTGTGGTGCCTTGCATTGTGTTTCGGCTCAGCTCTCCCCAGCTTACTGTGACAGCATGTGGGTCGTTGGACAAACTGTTTGCGGCCAGAGCGCTATACAGTTGAGAATAGGCAGAGAGAGAAGGGCAGAGAGGGGAGAGGAGGGGTTGTATGGTGTGGCACATGAAAAGTCCATGACCGCACTATGCTATAGCAGCATAAGGCATGGTGAAGGGTAGTCAACACTAGCACAGGTATGGTCAGTGACCACCGTCGCACGCATGACTGGGGTGCCAGTCACAAGAGGACACAGCAAAAATCCCTGAGGTGGTTGAAGTTTTTGAGATTCTTGGAATTACAAGAAGTCCAATATTCTGTGATCGTAGCGGTCTAGGTGGGTTGTATGGGACTAGGAGATCTTTAATATATTCAGGTGTCTGGCCATTTATGGCTTTGTATATTAGAAGTAATATTTTTAAGTCAATGTGACTTTTAACAGGTAGCCAGTGTAAAGATGCTAGGATGGGGGAAGTATGTTCTAATATGTCTAATCATGCAGATGACTCCATGTCATATCCATTGCACTGCTTCACTGGGGGACCTTGTCATGGTGGAAGTGCACTCTGACGTCAGGCTCTTTGAAGACCAGTGGTTCTGTGACAAGATCTCTGTTAAGGCACCAGAGGGTGAAGAACTTATGTTCCCGTGTTACCGCTGGCTTAGCTCCAAGGCAGGGCTGTATTTAAGACCTGCTTCAGGTAAGACCCATGTTTATTCTTTATTGCCATGTTATGGTATTTTGTTACACTGCTGAATCACTGCTGAATGTTCCATTTAAGATGATGTGCTTAACCCTTGTAAGGTACACCCCCCCCTCAACACACATATTACATATGAGGTCAGGTCTGCAAGTGTAATAATTGTAGGTGCTATCTTAACTGTGTCCTCATCCTAACTGGGCCTGGTGTGTGTGTGTGTGTGTGTGTGTCTGTGTGCGGAAGTGTTCTCTTTCTGCACCAGTCCTGCTATTCCCACACAAAGTCACATAATTGTTACATTTAAATCACTTTCACCTGTTCTAATTAAGTTCTACAAAATAGTCACCCATAATTATCAAAAATCTTTTTATACCTTTTTATAATGGAATTTCCTAATTGTCTCACAAAAAACAAAAATGATCATATGATAATAAATGTGATTATTACCATATGTAAATGGCAAATACGGACCATACGGACCATCATTGGTAATTGAGGTAAAGTAAACATATGTTAAGTATTTTTACATACATTCTTATCCACCAGACCTGGGAACATGTGCTGTGTAACAAAAATAATATTTTATAACATGTTATGAACACCATACAAGGGTTAAAATTCTACCTGGCACAGAACACATTTCTTTTTCATCACCATCATTTTACTGCATTCTACCTTGAGAAAGCGACTCGCAAACACATTTCTGGCTCAATTTTAGGACTTTCCAGAATATTATGGGTGCCACTCAATAACTCAATGTGTCCAGTAATCAGTGAATAAGCTAGTCATTCACACATAGAGACCTTGAACTGAAAAACCGAAAAGCAGACCTAGCGACGTGACTGAAATTATGTGTCCTTTCATAACCAGTAAAAACCAGCATTCTAAAATCATCTCTGTGTCTTTGACCTTCAAGGGAAATTGCCATTCCAGGATACTCACCCGATAGCCTATAAACAGAGGCAGAGACAACTGGACGAGGCTCACAACAACTTCAGGTCAGTCTATTGAGAGATCTCTTTAATAAATGGAAAAGGCTTGCTCTCTGAAGTGCTAAACCAACATATACTTTGCACACTGTTCTTTAAATGGTGAAATCTATTTAGTGAAGGGAAAGGGCTGTGATTGTTCTCTGTTTTCCTGAGTACAGAACACTCACAGAGCTCATGTCTCTATTAGAATTGGAAACGGTCAAGGCCGGTGAGGCCAGGTATAGACTGCGGACCCAAAAGAAGACTCGGAGACAGAGAGTAGATTAAATGTAGACAAACACAAACTCTGCAGATCAGGGAGAATCATTAGGTAACAGAAAAGACAAATAGGCAACTCAAAAAATGTCAAAAACCACAGCGGAGGTACAGGCAGGGTCCAGTCAGACCGCCAAAGACAAGAGAGGCAGAGAGGTCTGTGTATCGTTAGGCAGATAAATACACAGGTACCTGTAGCCTTTGGCCAGAAAAAACAGTTAATCCAACAGGAGCAGGACCATTTGCAAGAATCCGCTCTGAAAGCCACAATAATCTGCCAAAGGGTAGGTTGCACCAACATGGGTTAAGTTTTAACCTGGATTAAATCAAGGTTTTTCCATTAATGAAGTTTAAAGTTAATCAGGTTTACATTTAAAGCTTGGTTGATGCAACCCACCGGTCAAGGTTTTAATCACAGGTTAAGGTTTTAATCATGGATTTGTTAAACCAAGCTTAAAATGAAGTGGTGCAACATAGCTCAAATTAAATTAAAACCTAAATCTACAAATCCTTGATTAGGCATAAACCAAGAATAATTTAATCCTTGGTGGTGCAAGATACTTTGGTATTTTCCTCCTGACACGGCCGAGGCTAATGAGGTTGAACCCCTCCCAGGTATGACGGGTCACGGACTAGGGAGTGGTGTTTCTGGGCCGGACCGTGACAGAAACAGACATTGCATTGCAGAAACACTTGACGTCCTTTAAAAATGGACACAACTGTTATCATCCAGAAGAGCTGTTGTTGTTATCCACAATAGCTTTCTTTTTTTTTCTTCTTTTTTTTTATTGAGTTTTTTCCAAACATATTAACAAGACCCAACAAACCTTACAAAACCCAACTAAGTGTAACGGATCGTACAGTATACAAAGACTATTTGAGATTATTGAAATTCTAGATAGAGCATGTGAACACAAACAACATGAAACAAATAGAGACAGTATTTGACAAGACAATACGCTAAAGGGGACCGATTACAATGGGGGTGGAGGAGGGGCATGTGTGTGTGTGCATGAATAGCTATGTCCGTGCATGAAGGTGTGTGTGTGTGATGAATGTTTCTGTGTTGAAATGTTAAAATCCACAATAGCTTTCTGTCCGGTTTAAGTCGCTGTGACATATGTCTTAAATTGCATACTTCTGTACTTACAATACCTAATTTTAGTGCACATGTACATTCACTTGTGCACTAATATTGGGTATTGTAATTACAGAAGTATCCAGTTTATGACGTGTCTCTGTTGTGTGTCCACAGATGGCGTGTATACGCTGAAGGTTTGCCTCAGACAGTCGACGCTGATTCATCCTGCAAACTTCCTGCAGAGGTCCAGTTCTCATTCAAAAAATTTGTTGACTTTTTCTCCACTGCAGCCACTGAGTAAGAAACCATCCTCCTAAAAAAAGTTTTTAAAAAGTTTTTTGTATGTCCAAAGTTTTTTATTTAATTTTTTTATAAAATTTAAGTGTTTACAACTTGGTGTTAAGTAATAATTGTTGCAAATTGGAACCCAACAAAATATTAGTGCATTCCTGGAACTGGGCGTCGTTAGACTACATCCTTATGCATCGCTTTCTGCCAGGACTTTTACAGTCTTTTCCCAAATCTCGCGCAAGAGCAGTAGAAAATGGCAATTTATAAGTGTAATTACAATACATTTATAAATAAATATAACACTATGGGTGGGATAGGGTAGCACAATGGGCACAATGTCCGCCTCCTTGTTGTCCCTGTCAAGGTTGCCATCAATAGTGGCCTACGACATTTCTTTCAAGAAAGAGTAGGCTATAGCTTAGAATGCAGAAGTCTCGCAGTGATCACCTATTTACTGTAAAAGCTTTGTGAGAGAACGTGAGAAGAAGCACAAACGCCTACTTTGATGTACTGTCATGCTACGCATTGCACCACCACAGAAAGCAGAGAGTAGCAAGATTCCTAGAACCACACACAGTAGTTGGATTCTCCCAATTTCATTCCAGACAAACTTGGAGCAGTTGGAGGTCAAACATTCTGACCTCCTACTGGGGAAAAGTACAATAGAACACCACTTGAGTTATCATTTCTGAACTCGGGGGTAAGTCGATCTGCCCCAACTGGAGTTTGACCTCAGACATCCAAGTTGTCTAGAATGCCGCATAACTACCTTTTTTTTTTAAAAGTATCTAATGTAGTTTTGGGTGTTTTGGTGAATCTAGAAGTCAGAAAATATTTATATTTTACCCTGCCATTGCAAACTGTTCCATTGCCATTGTTCCCTCTGTAGATTATGTGCGTTGGGGTTAAAGAAGTATGTACATTGTACCAAATCGTGGAGAAGCTTGAGCAAGCTGGAAAAAATGATGTCAGAATCCTTTTCACCTAGCCAAACCTACGGTACTCGCCATAACATGAAGGGCAGCTGAGTTGCTTTTTTTGCACATCAAAAGCACTGTAGTGTTTTTTTTTTTCTGACACAGCATGTCTTGCAGAATACGTCCTGAATCACTGGAAAGAGGATAAATTCTTTGGCTACCAGCTGCTGAATGGTCTTAACCCCATGATGATCCAGTGCTGCTCAAAACTGCCCGAGAACTTCCTCGTCACAGAGGAGATGGTCAAAGACTCTCTGAATGGGAGCAACCTGGAGCATGAGATTGAGGTAGATTATATACTGTATCAACAAGCAAAATATTAAAGATATTTGCAAGACTTGTGAAATGTAGAAGCTTGGAGCAGGAGATGATGGTATGCGTTTGTCAGCAGGTTACAGTCAGGACCTCTAAAGGCTTCAGTGCTTTAGCACTGCATGTAATCAGCTAATCATGCACATAGCATCTTTTTCCTTTAAGGTCTTACTAAGAGTTTATACATTCACAGTAACTAAAACAAATCTTAAGGGTGTTTAAACATCCCTATAGGACACTCCAAGGCCAACACATAAAATTGTAAAAATTACACTGGTCACAAACACTCAATTCTATATTTCAGATATAATTAATCACACACAATATTGTTCACTTCTTGATCGTTTTGGTGAATCAATTTACAACATATTCAGAATGAATTAGGATTAACAGAATAGAGTGAGAATTGGTGGATGTATTAATATATTTCCCATTTTAATCTGCCTCGCAATCCTATAGAAAGGGAACATCTTCCTGTGTGACTACAAGATGTTGGATGGGCTTGTGGGAAATGTAGTCCATGACAGGCAGCAGTATCACACCGCTCCCCTGGTCCTGCTCTACTGCAACCCTCAGGGTCTGATGCTGCCCATCGCCATACAGGTAAACAGTTTGCATTTATTTTACCTTCCTTATCCATGATATTCATCAACCGACACATTTCCCATGATTCATAACGTACAAATGACTCTATACTCTTTACTATTTACAACTTCTGACTCCATGTATAAAACACTCCTGCCTTAAAAAAAAAATCCTTTAACTTATTTGAGTTGTTTGTACAACCAGCCATGGAACTCATTTTTACTCATTTCCACAGCATTCGCTGTCGACAGCTGTTAATGTTACCGAAAGTTTAAAACGGTATTGGTTGTCATGGCGGTGCACATACTGTAGATCACGTACGAATAAGGTGCTTGAGCGTCTGACGAGAATTGAGCATCTGACGAGAATTGAGCATCTGACTGTCTTTTATACTTTTTTTCTTTACCGTCTCTCTCTCCACTGTATTTGGTACCCAAGTATTTGGTGCCATGTATAACAGACCATTTTTGTAGAGAGAATTACCGTACTGTACTTCTAATTGCAATTCATCGTGACAATCTTGCAGGATTTCATTCTGATGCATTCCTTTTGTCCACTTGACTGTTCTGCTGTTATTCAAAGTATGATCAGAGACTTTCTAATGAGGAGACACAGCACTCAATAAATCCTCCATAGAAATGCATGGGGTTAGTTTGTAACGCCAATATGGCGTTGTCTAACGCCAATATAATAATAATAAATAATAATAATAAAGCTTTATTTGTATAGCACCTTTCATACACAGAATGCAGCTCAAAGTGCTTTACATTTGAAGCATGTAACACAATAATAGTCAGTCATTATCAATCACTTTTCTTTGCTGTTTATGATATACTCAGCAACATATCAAAAATATAGAAAATGACGTCATAAGACTGGCAGCCTTAACCCTCTTACCCCCCACAAGCACGCCATATGGCAACTGTGGCAAGGAAAAACTCCCATATTCCAGGAAGAAACCTTGAGCAGAACCTGACTTAATAGGGGGAGCCCATCTGCTTTTGGCTGGCTGCGCCCTCCAATAGTAGCAGATGTAGAATAATCTGAAAATGTAGTCTACAGGATAAGATGAGTTAACTAAAAGCTTTCCTGTACAGGTATGTTTTCAGATCTTTTTTAAAAATATTTACTGAACTCGCCTGCTTGATGTACAGAGGCAGGGTGTTCCATAGTTTGGGGGCATAATGGATAAACGCAGCTTCTCCACTTTGTTTGTGGAGCACTTTGGGTACGATTAAAAGATTAGAATTGGATGATCTAAGTTTCCTTTGTGGTTGATAAGATATTAAAAGCTCAGAGATATATGAAGGTGCTATGCCATTCAGAGCTTTGTAAGTAATTAACATAACCTTAAAATCAATTCTATAGGAAATAGGGAGCCAGTGCAGTTCAGCCAACACAGGGGTGATGTGTTCTCTCTTCTTAGTCTTAGTTAAAAGTCTAGCCGCAGAGTTCTGTATGAGTGCCAATTTCTTTAGATGTTTTTTGGGAAGACCAGTGAAAAGTGCATTGCAGTAGTCTAACCTGCTAGTGATAAAGGCGTGAATTAGTTTTTCTGCATCTTGTTGAGTTAAAAAGGGCCGCACTTTGGCAATGTTTCTCAAGTGGAAATAGGCTGTCTGAGTAACTTTACTGATATGGGGCTTAAAACTTAACTCTGCATCTAAGATGACACCGAGGCTTGTTACTTTTGGTTTGACCTGGTGTGCCAAGTTCCCCAGATTACTAAGAATAATATCTCGCTTTAGTTTTGGTCCAACCAGAAGTACCTCTGTTTTGTCATCATTTAGTTTCAAAAAGTTTTTGCTCATCCACTGATTAATGGAGGTTAGGCATGCAGTGAGGGAGCAAAGGCCATCTGGGTTAGTTGGCTCCACAGAAAGATACAATTGGGTATCATCTGCGTAGCTGTGGAAGTTTACATTATGTTGACTTATGACGTTTCCCAATGGAAGCATATATAGAGAAAATAGCAGGGGACCAAGGCAGCTCCCCTGGGCCACACCAAAAGGCAAGTCTTGTTTTTCAGATACATGATCTCCTAGACTGATATAAAAATCTCTGCCAGTAATGTAGGTTTGAAACCAGTTTAGAGCATTATCAGAGAGACCCACCCACTTCGCAAGGCGGTGAATTAGGATGCTATGATCAATGGTGTCAAATGCCGCACTCAAATCCAGAAGAATAAGGATTGAGACTTTGTTTGAGTCGGTAGCTAGTCTGAGATCATTGACTATTTTTACTAGAGCCGTTTCTGTGCTATGATTTGATCTAAAACCTGATTGGAATTTTTCAAGGATACTGTTTTCGTTGAGGAAGGTATTTAACTGATTACAAACAACTTTTTCAAGTACTTTGCTCAAAAACGATAGATTTGATATAGGCCTGTAGTTGCTCAGATTGGTATGGTCAAGATTTGACTTTTTAAGTAAAGGTTTCACAACAGCGGTTTTAAAAGCAGTTGGAAATATACCTGTTTCTAATGAGGTATTTATTACCTTGAGAAAAAAGGGAGCTAAGCCATCATATACTTTTTTGAGGAATGTAGTAGGGATTGGATCTAAAACACATGTTGAGGAGCCGGTTTGAGTTATAATTTGGCAGTTGTCTACGCATATCACACCCCTTCCGCAAAACGTCAACATGTGAATACATTGAGCCAATAATGTGGTGTGTTGTGAAGACATCGTGCAAATCATGTGTTGTGATCTCGCTCGCTGGGGCAAGATTGGTGTCGTGAAGCCCTGCGCATGCGCATTTTTAGGGTCGCATTCATTCATCAGAATGTTGCTTCCAACTTCATACTTTCACCACTAACATGTATGTCTCCCCTACACAGTTAGGGCAAACACCTGGACCTGAGAACCCCATCTTCCTGCCTACCGACTCCAAGCATGACTGGCTGCTGGCTAAGATCTTTGTGCGGGCCGCGGAGTTCAGCGTGCACGAGTCCGACTTCCACCTGCTGAGAACTCACCTGCTATGTGAGGTGTTCACCATGGCAACATTACGGAACTTACCCTCCATACACCCGCTCTATAAGGTATAACACCTGGAAAACGGGTGGGGAATCATGGGAAACAATCTAATCATTGAAAGACTATCGGTAATTGTAGAACATATTCATATGTACATTTATGGGTTTCTCCCCCCCTTGCAGCTCATCTTTCCGCATATCCGGTACACGCTTCACATCAACATCCTGGCCCGGAATCAGCTGATATCTGAAAATGGGGTCCTTACCAAGGTATGTACATACAGCATTGTTCAACAGGCATTAACGATACTGTTCTTACGTTTAATCCAATATAGGGCAATTCCATGGAAAATTACATTTTTGTAACATCCATAACGCCAATAAAATGTGATGGTATGGTATGATGTGAATGATTACATGAAATTTGAGCATTTGCTATTTTTGGCTGAAGAATGTAAATGAGAAAAAATGCACAAAAAAATAATGTTATCATTCACATCATACAAATGCCAAGGCATTTCACTGGTGTTATGGATGTGACAAAAAATCAATTTTCTGTGGAATGGCCCATAATTGTTTTGTTTTTTTTCAGTTCAGCATGTCTGTTCTTACAGCATCTCTATGATATACCAGCCAGTCAACAACAGAGTGTTATGTTGTGTTGGGATTGCTGTTGAAGTCATGTCATCATAACAGTATTCTTGAGTTTAGTTTTAATTTGCCCTAGCAAATGTATTATAACAAGTAACTTGCCTTACAAACACCAGCAACAGGCACTGAACCTAGCTAACTATATATACATATATATATATACATACACATATACATACTAGTGGGCAGCCGTGGCCTACTGGTTAGCGCTTCGACTTGGAACTGGAGGGTTGCCGGTTCGAACCCCGACCAGGAAGCGGCTGAAGTGCCCTTGAGCAAGGCACCTAACCCCTCACTGCTCCCTGAGCGCCACTGTTGTTGCAGGCAACTCGCTGCGCCGGGATTAGTGTGTGCTTCACCTCACTGTGTGTACACTGTGTGCTGAGTGTGTTTCACTAATTCACGGATTGGGATAAATGCAGAGACCAAATTTCCCTAACGGGATCAAAAGTGTATATATACTTATACTTCGTATATATATATCGTAAAATTGTTAAAAACATGCACAATGACGCTTTGACCTCATGGATAATTCAACTTTTTCATTGTTTGTTGATTTACTTTGGCGGGGCATTTCCATCAGATTTATGGTGCTCGGTTTTGTCTCTGTTAACGATACGACTCTCAGTATTCAGGAATGGGCGGAAAGTCATTGTCCGAGTTGCTGAAGCGTGGAACTTCCTCCCTGACCTACAGCTCCCTCTGTCTGCCTGAGAACATCTCTGAGAGAGGCCTGGAGGATGTCCCCAACTACTACTACAGAGATGATGGCATAGAACTGTGGAACATCATCTACAGGTAAGATTAGAAATTGATTACCAAGTGATAATTATTTATATATTCGTGGACCGCTTGTTAGAAATCTGACGCAAATAAAGTTGAAGATGTTTTCAAAACTAACATAGAAAGAAAACATAAATGTCTACAGGCTGTAGGTCTAAGCCATTTGGTTGTTGACCAGATATTTTGAAAAATGGTCTAGCCTGTTTCACTTTGGTTGGGCAATGGGCCCATACTATGCTGCTGCTCTAACATAAGGCCATGTGATTGTTTGCAGGTATGTCAAAGGAGTACTGACACACTACTACAAGTCTGATGATTATGTTCAGAAGGACACAGAGCTTCAGGGCTGGATCAGAGGCATTTTCGTATATGGGTTCTTGGGAAAGGAATGCACAGGTGAGTTTGAGGCCCTCATCATGTTCATACTGCACAGTAGTACACACTATTGAATCAAAGATCACACCCTGTGAGCCCAAGATATCCAAATGAGCACCAGGTATCCAAAGTGTACAAAATTAGGAATGCCTATGAGTGACTCAGTAGGGCAAGGTTACTTTTGTAATTTGTAATTATTTCTTAATTGGTAGGTTCTAATGTTCCAACTACAAACCAAAGTGGTGACTTATCCACTTGTGTCAATGTTCACTCTACTAATATGGTAAAGGTTCAGTCAGCGATCGTACACGTTTTCAGGTGTATAACTTTTTTTTTGTTGCATTCAACAATCTCCTCACAATCAGCTAGCTGGCCATTCCGTCAGTACAATGTAAAAAAAAAAACCTTAACAAACTGGAAACAAACCAAGTGGGCCTGTCCCCAAAACAAAAACAAAACCCTATAAGCAGTTTCTCTGCAAATACTTATGGGCAGAGCCGGACAGTAACGGAGTACATTTACTTGAGTACAATTTTGAGGGATCTGTACTTTACTCGAGTATCATTTTTGGAGAGTACTCATGACTTTACTCAAGTACATTTGAGAGCAAATATTTTACGCTTTACTCCACTACATGTCTATCCATAACCGTGAGTACCCGTTACTAAAAAAAGGAAACCCTCAATTTGTTGTTTCCCTCTCAAACGTGATTGGATTGTGCAGGCACCACTGATTGGGACAGCCTATCAGCAATCACCTTCAGCTTTCCGCCAAAGTCAACTCCATGGTCAGATTTAGATAAGAGACGAAACAATGGATGAAGACGCAGCAGGTCCATCCCGGGAATGTGCCAACCCGTGGCCCCACCTCGCCAGACTATTTACATTTTCTGAACAAGTTAATGATAGTTTTAGCTTCAAGTGTTTCAATTACAAAATAGTATTTCGTATTTGAAATACGTATTTTAAATACATGTATTAGAAATACTGCCCATCCTTGGCAACATGGTAAAAAGATGAAAATGACTTGATTTTACTTTCAATTCCTTTTACATCAACACAACTTCATGTAGGATGTTTCTGTACATACATGTAAGCACTGTGGCAGTAGTAATGCAATATTTAGAAAATGTAGGCTACACTTGTACTTCTAAAAACAAGTACTTTAGTACTTTTACTTAAGTAGACATCTGACTGTTGTACTTTTACTTGTACTTGAGTAAAATTTAGCAAAGGGTATCTGTACTTTTACTCAAGTAATGAAGCTGTGTAGGCCTACTCTGTCCGCCTCTGCTTATGGGAGGGGTGAGCTACATCTCTGCATGGTGTTTAATCCTTGGTTAAAATATAGTGTATGTTGTTTTGAAAAAAAGTGTCTACTAATAATTGTAAATATAAACTTAAACACAACTTTCTGCACAATCGCTGACTGCATCAATAAAGAGGCATGGGTTCTCCGTGATATTTTGTTCAACATTATTTAAATGCTGTTTCCCTCTCCTTTTTCAGGAATACCACAGTCTTTTAATACAGTGACAAATCTCATTAAGTTTGTCACCATGGTGATTTTCACTGCGTCAGCCCAGCATGCGTCGGTCAATAGCGGACAGGTAATTTAACAACAAGACGGAAATATGATGCCGTTCTTTTGTAGTGCGTCTAACGTTCTTATGTCAAATTCCCCCCAGTTTGACTTTGGCGGCTGGATGCCCAACTTCCCTAGTGCGCTGAGAAAGCCCCCTCCCAAGGAGAAAGGCCAGACCACGGAGGACACCATCATGGAGACCCTGCCTGACAAGGGAACGACTGTGAACATAATGTCCATCCTGAAGCTCCTTAGCAAAGATTCTTCAGACCACGTGAGTCTCTTTGTACTAGATCTGAGCCACAACTACATCTGACTAGGTATGATAGTTCAGTAATGCTATTGTTTGAAAGCACGTTTGTAGGCCTACCTACAGTGTAGCCTAGCAATGGGTCCGTATTCACCTTTGTGTTTAGGTTACAATTATGAAAATTAGCCTACTATCTGCCCTTTGGTTTATTTACATAATGACTGTGTATAGCTGAAGTGTACGACGGAGTATTAGGGCCACACATGAAGAAAAAAAATATTTTTGCCATGGCGAGATTAAACTCGACATGTTGACTTTAAAGTAGACATGTCGACATTAAACTACATTTCGAGAATAAAGTTGAGGTCATCACAGTTCATCCATTGCAACTGGATTGATGAAAGGTCACTTATACCTGTAGGCTACATTGTATTTGGGAAAAGCAAAAGGTATCAGCATAATGTTTGTATTTATTTATTTATTTATTTATTTATTTATTTATTTATTTATAAACAAAAACATCTCTGTCAGTTCCATGCCGTTTTCAACAGCTATCAAAAACAAAGGTCATTTTTGGATGGATTTTTTGTGAATGTTTCTTCTTCTACATAAGATTTTAGTCATCTTTAGTTCACGTGATACTTTATTGTCAATGCACAAATTAAGTAACAGTAGTCTGAAACGTTATTGTTAATGCACAAATTAAGTAACAGTAGTCTGAAACGAAATGCTGTTTTACATCTAACCAGTGGTGCAAATAACTGACATGTCCAAATGGGCCTTGATGAAATGCGTCGCTCGACTGTTTATACACATTTTAACGGGCCAAAGTTGAAGAGCTGTTGTCCGTTATTGTTCGTGCAAATATAGGCTGATTCATGTTCCCTTGCATTGTGTAACTGAGGTCCATGGCTAGTCTGGCTTTCATCAGACCAAGCTCAATCTTTTAAGAAATCAAAAAATAAATAGCGGGCAGATCAGGCTGGGTTCACCCAGCCTAGTCCATAGGCACCCGATATTGTTTAATTTTCCGATTGAGATATCCACGCTCTGGCTATTCTAAATGCAAAAATGCATCAGGGAGTTATGACAAAACTGTAACTAACAAACTAGATGCTAATAGAAAGCTGTTAGCTTCCCTAAGCTACAGGTAGGCTTATAAGGTAGGCCTATTTACAACATAAATTGTCAATGGGCTATGCTGGCGACACAAATAAAATCTCCTTTGGAAACCAATGGCTTACGCCTTACCGTATCAAGCGGACTTAAACTGCCGTATCATGGCGAAAAGTTGTAATAAAATTCACGCAGCTCCATGAGTCAAGGAAAGCGCGAATGAAGTAGCCACTTCTAAATAGGACCCACTACACAGTAGCTTAAGGTGTGTTGCTAAAGCAGCCATAATGAAATGAAGGTGTCATTGTTTGGATACTTCACACACACGTGCTTTTTAATTTTACAGACTACAAATACCAAGCTGGAATCCAAGCACATCGATTCCCCTCTCACACCCTGCACGCAATTAAAACAAATAAACAGGCGTCTCAGTCTCACGCATGTATAGGCAAAACTGTATCAGACCGGTGTAACGTTGGTAAATCTTCCATTGCACAGAATGATTTTTGTAGCACGTGCAACAAATGACAGTCGAAAGATACATTTACAGTGCTGCTATCAATTTGCTAGGTAAAACCGCATTTAAAGTTTTCTACAAATGCAATCAATCAAATTGGCCTCCATCACTCAACCAACGCTAACGGTAACATTATTGTACCTAGGTCTTTATTGATATTATAAGATTAACCTACCTGCAGTAAAAACCAAGCATGTCCGATAAACATCCTCAAATTTATTTTGGCTTTAAGAAGAAATGGGAATTACATTTCATGTGAACATCGTCCTATCCTTATTAGCCGTTCTCTGCGGTAAACTACAGTCCTTGTAGGAAGCGTCCATTGTTTTTCCAACCCACTTTTAACTTCCAACAAAATTACAAACGTCTCACTGCAACGATGCGCCATCTAGTGGACAAACTACGTATCGCCAATACTGGAAATGCAGCCATGATGATGATGATGATGATGAATATTTGGCTTTCTTTTAATCCTATAATTTGTAATTATGTATCGGCCGTTCTAATACCGATAGTATGTGCGTGCCTGTGTGTGTGTGCATGTGTATATGTATGTATGTATGTGTGCGTGCACCGCCATCTACAGGCCAATGAGTGTACAGTCACTAAATGTACACATAACCTAATTTTTTTTAGACCCCCCCCATGGATGAAATTCTACGAAACTTGGCATACCCCCAGAGAATGCCAGGTCAATCATACACATAAAATTTGGAAAAACTGCTTTTTTTGCGGATCGGGGGCCCAGCACCGGGGGGGAGTGGCCCCCGGGGACGAAACATAATTTTTCCGTAAAAGTCTAGTGGGGCTACATACCCACCAAAGGGGGACCTTTGACAACCATAATAATAGGCTTCATAGGTGTTATTTCAGATAGATTGCATATATTCAGATTGAGTCTTGTTTGTTAACTAGGTAGGCTACTTGCTGTCATCGTGAAGCACTGTATCTCGCTGTTATGGAATACCATGCACTATGCCATTTATATAGCTAGAATAATACATGTATCCAATGATATAATGTTTCTATACAAAATGTTATTTCAGTCTGTTTTACGTAAGGCCACCGCACATCGAAATAACTGCCCTTCATGACCCACAGGCCGTCACTCTCCATAGGTTAACATGGCAAAACTAATTTTTCTAAAACTGCTTCTCCATGTCTCACCAGCAATAAATACTGTATAGGCTAACACAGATATGTATAGGCCTAAGTATATATACTCTTTTGATCCCGTGAGGGAATATGTGTCCATAGCCTACTTTATTTATGCCTGTGTGCATGTAGAATACATGGGGTTGCCTGGTCGGGAGGACGGCTTTATTCGTCCCTCCAGCAATAGGCTGTTTTGCATCCATTACAAACAAACAAGCAATGTGAAAGTCTAGGATTGGGGAGAGCACTTAGTATGCCTAGTCTAGTGCAAGCATGAAGTTGAACCTTTAGATGAACAACACTCTTTAATAATAGCCTACAATAAATAAACCGCTAATGAAGTTTACTTTTGACTATCGCATTTATCGCCTGTAACTCTGTGATAAGGACCTAACAGGAAAGTATTTGGCTGAGCAGTGGAGGTTAATATGTTCTATGTTTTGTTCACATGATATAGGCCTATGTCTAATCATTGTTGCACTTGAAGAAAACTGCAATGTTTCATTCGTCCTCCCTTTCAATCGTCCTGAGCAGTCGTTCTCTCTAACTTTATTCTCAAAATGTTGAGTTTAATGTTGACACGTCAAGATTAAAGTCAACATGATATTTCAACTTTATTCTCGAAATGTAGAGTTTAATCTCGTCATGGAAAAAATATTTTTTTTCTTCATGTGTGGCCCTAATACTCCGTCGTAGAAGTGTTTATTTAAGAGTGTTTTCAAATATTTCACAAGTAATCACAATGACTGCAGGCCAAACATACCTCTGATGCTATTTAACTTTGTCCATAGTATCCCCTGGGTAAATTCCCTGAGCAATGGTTTGTGGGTGATGTTCCACACAAGTTCATGAAGCACTTTAATAAGGACCTGGAGAAGTTGAAACACCACATTGAGAAGAGGAATGCTGAGCTTGAGCTGCCCTACATTTTTCTGAACCCCACAAATGTGGACAACAGCATTGCCATCTGAAGAATACTTTGCATTCTGCTTTTTGTGGAGGAGTTGTCACATTGTGCAAAAAAAAATAAAAAAATAAATTGAATTACATAGATATTGGGTATGGCAATTCTTATAATGATTTATTATCATATTGTGGGTAATTTCGAACTGGGTAACTGTTTGATTACTTTTAGATTACTCAGTTTTTTTCATTTAGGGCTGTATTTTGCACACCAACGAATGGCGTAAAACTCGTTATTCACCCCCGCAAAGTTTAATTCGGTATTTTGCATGTTTATTTTTTAAACATTGCGCCCAGGGGTGTGGCAATTAACAACCTAGGGAGGGGCCTGGCGCGTTGTCTAAAAAAAGCTATCGTACACCACCTAAACCTGGTCAGAAGTCAATGGTGAGTTGTTCATATGCTATTTTAAGAGCGCATGTCAACAGTCATATTGGCAGGTCCACGCACCATCCTTCTATCATTCATGAACGCACACCAGCGCACGTCCATGCAAAGCATTACAAATTGCACAATGGGAAACATAATTACAATAAAGATATTACGAAATACTGTACATGTCATAATGAGTAGTTATTCACCATCATTTGCAAATTGGTAATAACGGTTAAAAGTGATTAGGGGAGAGGCGAGAGACCCGTATGGAGCGATATAAGCAACTCCTCTGCAGGATAAATGTTTTATTCAGTCATTTGAGCAATATTAGGGTAAGTGTTGCTTTTTCCAGCCTACTGTATGTTTTCCATGGTAACCCATTGTCAGTCAATAGTGAAAGTAACTGCATATAACTGTAACTGCATATAACTGTCTTCGTTGACTGACACCTTGGTGAAGTTAGTTTCACTTTGCCAATGAGTTCAAATAATAGACGAGTGCAAATGCGTGAAGGCTATGCTAGGTTTTAGTAAAGCATGGTTTAAGAATGACTATTTCATACGGTCTCGCAAGCAGCCTCCTTCAAATGCGCCGTTGAATGCCAAAATACAGATGCATTTATTTGACATATTGCACTTTGCGCCGTTGTGTGAGATGTCATTCTCATTGGTTTAAATGATGTTACGCCCCAAACACACCCATATGACTGATTTAAAAAAGCTAGGAACACCTTGTTGCGCCATGCGCTCCACGTTTGCGCCATGCGCTCCATGTTTACTTGAATGTTATGTTTGTGTGTGGACCTAATTGGTAAAATATGTCTTGTCTCCACCGTGGGATAGTGGGAAACGTAATTTCGATCTCTTTGTATGTCTTGACATGTGAAGAAATTGACAATAAAGCAGACTTTGACTTTGATAACAAAACCCCTCCCAATGTGAACTGGACATCCTACTAAATTTGAATAGACTTTTGACGAGTGACGATGCACTTTAGAATGTTAGGATGGGGCCCTTAATGTTGAAGGAACTTTGGGGTGGAGGGAGCATAGGGGGTAAGGGACTGAAGGAACAGGATGGAGGGAACATAATGTTGAAAGAACATCAGAGGGGACACACTGTGGAGGAAACATAAGACGTAAGGGACGTAGGTCAGAGGGGACACACTGCGGAGGAAACATAAGACATAAGGGACGTAGGTCAGAGGGGACGCACTGCGGAGGAAACATAAGACGTAAGGGGACGTACACTGCGGAGGAAACATAAGACGTAAGGGACGTAGGTCAGAGGGGACACACCAATTAGCACTATTCATAGTTCCTTTCTCCAAATGTAGCCTATACAATGCTATTTCTTTGATTTATACAAAAACATATGTTCATATTCAATGCTGGAATTTATGAAGGGTGGGCCGGTGTGGTCAGTATTTTCCCGGTGGATTTTAGTGCCCCGCTCCGCCCCTGGTACCAACCTAGCTCCAGCGTGGAGATCACACCACATGATTGACGCAATGTCTTCACAACACACCACATGATTGGCTCAATATATTCACATGTTGACGTTTTGCTGCGGAAGGGGTGGGATATTAGCCTGGAAACAGTACGTAGGCAGGCCGAGGCCAGGCTAGTGGGATATGTGTAGACAACTGCCATATTAGCGTTACAAACTAACCTCATGCATTTTTATGGAGGATTTTTTGAGTGCTCTGCCTCCTCATTAGAAAGTCTCTGTCTGTAGTCCATAGTGGCAAATGTTGATTTGCCAAATGGAGAAGGATCATAACAGCGGAAGAGAGTAAAACAACAGCTGGAACCACTGTTAGTTACTTTCTACCATTAGCCTATGGTAGTTTATTTTAACGTTCCTGTGTTTACTAACCGGAGATTCTAGAGCGCTACGCTCATTCCACAAAGTCATGTCTAGTGAGACAACTCTCTC
The DNA here is from genome assembly GCF_018492685.1 of Alosa sapidissima. NCBI lineage: Eukaryota > Metazoa > Chordata > Actinopteri > Clupeiformes > Clupeidae > Alosa > Alosa sapidissima. Next base: position 17,516,816 of record NC_055965.1, on the reverse strand, counting down.
TCGAGGCAGCGAACCGCTGCCTTCCGTTTCTAACAGAGCCATAGTGTTTTGGGGAACATAGGACAGAGGGGACATAGGACAGAGGGGGACATAGTGTTGAGGGGAACATAGGACAGAGGGGACATAATGTTTAGGGGACATGCTGTGGAGGAAACATAGGACAGAGGGAACATAATGATGAGGGGACATAGAACAGAGAGAACATAATGATGAGGGGACATAGAACAGAGAGAACATAATGGTGAGGGGACATAGAACAGAGGGAACATAGGACAGAGGGAACATCATGGTGAGGGGACATAGAACAGAGAGAACATAATGGTGAGTAAACATAGGACAGAGGGAATATAATGGTGAGGGGACATAGAACAGAGGGAACATAGGACAGAGGGAACATAATGGTGAGGGGACATAGAACAGAGAGAACATAATGGTGAGGGAACATAGAACAGAGGGAATATAATGGTGAGGGGACATAGAACAGAGAGAACATAATGGTGAGGGAACATAGAACAGTGGGAATATAATGGTGAGGGGACATAGAACAGAGAGAACATAATGGTGAGGAAACATAGGACAGAGGGAACATAATGGTGAGGGGACATAGAACAGAGAGAACATAATGGTGAGGGGACATAGGACAGAGGGAACATAATGGTGAGGGGACATAGGACAGAGGGAACATAATGGTGAGGGGACATAGGACAGAGGGGACAAGCCTGTGTGTTGAGAGGACATACTGTGGAGGAAACTTATATGGACAAAGATGGTACTAATGTAATGCCTTTATTTGTCCCCCAGTGGGGCAATTAGTTTTGCAGCAGTACGAGCACACAACATTACAAAAAATACATAAATACACATAATATAATAAATAACATGGTGCACATCATTGTCATAGGTGAGTAAACTACCTTTTCCTCCTAGTGTTTAGAAGGGAGACAGCAGAAGGAACAAAGGAGTGTTTGAATCTATTTGTTTTAGCAACTGGGAGTCTGAGCAATGAACCTGATGGTAGAAACTGAAACTGTTGATGTAGAGGATGAGAACAGTCAGACAAGACGGAGTTTGCTTTCTTAAATAGCTGTTTGTTGTAGAGATCCTGTAAAGTTTCTTGTCCAAGCCCAATAATTTTGCTACTAACAACCTTGTTCAGCAGGTTCCTCTCCTTTACCCTCAAGGACTGAAACCAACAAATAAAGGAGAACATAATAACAGACTCAATAAAAGAACGATAAAACATAGTCATCAGGGTAGTCAACCTGGAATTTGGAGAGTTTTCGAAGACAAGAAAGACTCTGCTGGCTTTTCTTATAGATAGAGTCAGTATTTTTCTCAAATGTCAGCTTGTCAAGAAAAGTGCCTAAGTACTTATAAGACTCTACAGATTCGACTGTCTGACCATCAATCACTACGATATCCGGAAAAGGCTGCACAATTCTAAAATCAATGCACATGTCCTTTGTCTTTAAAACATTTAAGGATAAAAAAGATTCCTGACACCATTTTAAAAAGTAATCAACCACAGGACCATGCGATGTTTCCGTGCTATTTAACAGGCTCACTATAACTGTGTCATCCGCAAACTTCAATATATGGACCGTTTTCAAAATTGCTACAGCAATCATTTGTGTACATTATGTACAGCAGGTGAGAGAGAACGCACCCTTGAGGTGAGCCAGTAGATGTTAGATAGATCAGAGAAATGGCCATTTACTCTGACTCTTTGTGTCCTCAATGTAAGAAAATCCAGCCAACAATACTACCTTCCAGACCAAAGTTATCCCTTAGTCTCTGGATTAGTAGGTGTGGCTGAATAGTATTGAAGGCGGATGAGAAGTCAACAAACATCAATCTAACATGATTTTTTGGACTCTCAAGGTGTTTATAGATGTAATTCAACAGAGTTATGGTGGCATCCTGAACCCCTCTCTTGGTCCTATATGTGAACTGCAGTGGGTCCATCAGGTGTTCAGTAGTTTTCAGCAGTTTGGCTTTGATCAATTTTTTCGAATGACTTCATAACTAATGAAGTCAGGGCTATAGGCCTGAAGTCATTTAATGATTTGGGATGTTTAGTTTTGCCAACAGGGACTATAGTAGACATTTTCCACAGGTTAGGCACCTTCTGCCAAGACGAGGTTAAATTAAAGATATAGTTAAAAATAGGGCCTAATTGATCAGCACAGTTGGAAAGTATTTGACTACTGATATTATCTGGACCAGCACTTGTTCTTCTTTTGCAGTGTTTGAAAGTTTTAACAACAGAATGTACATCAAAAGGAGGAGAAGCTTGATGTTTAGATTCCAGTGCTATATTTTTCAGCATCATTATTTCGTTATTAAAGGAATGCACATCTGGAGTAAAAATTTGTTTAGCTCTTGTGCCAGAACCACATCTGAGGTGAACCCATCTAGTGAGACCCTTTTCTTCACATTGTCAGTCAGACCGACCAAAGACCTAATACTGTCCCATGCTGAACCCATATTATTGTTGCTAAGCTTGTCTTCTAGTTTTCTTTTATAGGATAATTTAGCTCTCCTAGTTTCCCGTTTAATTTCCTTATGTACAGACATTAACTCAGCAGAATTTCCCTGTTTAAAAGCATGATTCTTTTTATTTAGTAGCACTTTAAGGTGTGTGCTCACCCAAGGTTTACTATTTGGGTAAGTTTTAACAGACTTTACAGGAACAACAATGTCCTCACAGTGAGTTATCCAGGAACTGACCACATCAGAGTTCATCAATGTCTCTAGAGGATTCAATAAACACCTCCCAGTCAGTGCTGTTCAGACAGCCCTGGAGTGTGAGAGTGGCCTCTTCTGACCACACTTTGATGGTTCTAGTTGTCACCTTCCCCCTCTGAAGACATGTCCGATATGATGGAACCAAGAACACAGTTATGGTCAGCTGAGCCGAGGGGGGGTAATGGAATTCAAAGTCAAAGTCAAGTCAAAGTCAGCTTTATTGTCAATTTCTTCACATGTTCCAGACATACAAAGAGATCGAAATTACGTTTCTCACTATCCCACGGTGAAGACAAGACATATTTTACCAATTTAAGTCCACAGACAAACATAACATTCAAGTAAACAAAAAAGTAAGTAAATAAGAGGGCACATATAATAATGAAAAAAATAAGAGCAGCAAAATTTGGTTGAAATTGTGCATAGACAGTCAATAAAATACTAGTGCAAAGTCAGGCCAATAAAAGGCTTGTGTAGTTCTGTTTGACCTAAATGAATTGATGTATATGCATTTTTTATGGGCCCATAACACTTGTCCAGAATCCTGTCTTTCCTGGTGGGGCAGGAGACGTACTGATTAAAGCTCCTGAGGGGTTTGTCCAGTGAGCAGTGATTTAAAATCTCCTAAGTAAGTATAAGTATATATACTCTTTTGATCCCGTGAGGGAAATTTGGTCTCTGCATTTATCCCAATCTGTGAATTAGTGAAACACACTCAGCACACCGTGAGCACACAGTAAGGTGAAGCACACACTAATACCGGCACAGTGAGCTGCCTGCTACAACAGCGACACTCGGGGAGCAGTGAGGGGTTAGGTGCCTTGCTCAAAGGCACTTCAGCCGTGCCTACTGGTCCGGGTTCGAACCGGCAACCCTCCGGTTAGAAGTCCAAAGCGCTAACCAGTAGGCCACGGCTAGTAGTACTAGTGGGGCCAATTCTGAAAAGGGCTCCCGTTAAGACTTTTGCGGACATGTTTTGGTACAAGCTGTCACCCTATTTTTTTAGTTAGACGACACCCACAGGTAAGATGTCTTGCATAGGCTGCAGCATTAAAAAGACTATTAAAAACTCCTTCACCCTCTGGCTGCTCTGACATGGTGCTAATTAGTGCTAATTACAAAGTTAACAGTTAACAGGTGCTATGTGATTTGATGATTTGAACAACAACACGCTCTTCTCCCGCCTGAAGTGGGATGCGGGCAGGGCTGTAGTACTCGAGTCCGGTCTTGGACTCGAGACCGTTTTTCTACGGTCTCGGACTTGTCTCGGACTCGCTAGTATTTGGACTTGGTCTTGTCTCGGTCTCGGCCACTGGTCTTGCCAAATATGGCTTTTGGTCTCGACCGAGTCCAGGTGTCTTTAGGGCCATCAAAATTAACGTGTTAATCGCCGCGATTCATTTTGAAATACATAATGCGTTACAAAACACTCAATAGTGTTTACCTTTGTGGGGGGCTGATGTCACGTAACGGAAGCCGCAAAACCTAAAACCGCAAGCCTGAGTTTATTTTACTGTCTGTGGAGTTAGCTGAAGATAAAGAGGAACCAACATTTAGCCAAATAGTAGCTTTACTGCAAACTGCTTTTCACTCTTGTTAGATAACGTTTACAATGTCAAAATGCACCAACAGCAACAGTTACATAAAGACGATACTTTTCGGGTCCTCTCCATTAAGATCCAACTTGAACGTACTCCATTTAATTGAGAGCGCGTCTGAGCGCACACGAGAAGGAGAGAAAACGATTGGCAGGCTCCAGCTGGCTTGGAGTTGTTGATGATAATTGATATCTCCTTTTTAATATAAGAAACTTATTAAAGGAAGGCAACAAAGACGAGGTTAGAGGAGATTGCGGATTTATCCGATTTCCACTACTGACCAGTTATAAACATGTATGACATGTAGGCTGCACTCACTGTGATTTGAAAAATGGACAAAAATATGAAGAGATGTCTTTGCCTTTGTGTAATGGACCTGGTGAGTCTTGAAGTCTTCAATAATTTGTTTACATGAAGCACATATTATGCCGATTGAAACACATTCCATTCAGATAGCTAGGTGACTGGCTCAGGCTCATCATTCACTTTTAATTGCAAACAGAAAATGTCTAGCTAGCATCATGTCATTACATGCTTCTATTTCCAAAGGAATGAAAACTGTTTATACCAACTTAATATCATGCTTATCATTGTTAATATTGTGCAATACATGTGGTACAAACAATATTAGAGCTTGTGGACTAGCTATAGTCTTTAGGAACTTTTTAATTGCGGTTAATCGAGATTAATTCATTTCAAAATATATATTTTGAATAGTTTGACAGCCCTATAATAATATTGGAGAAGGGGAATGGCTACACTTACAAATCCTGGGTGTGTTCACACTGTTTTTGCTTTTAGATAATAATAATAATAACCCAAAATGATTGTCTTGATACTGTCATGCATAAGACTTTTTTTCCTATCCTGGACTCGGTCTTGACTCGGACTCGAACCTTTTTGGACTCGGTCTTGTCTTGGACTCGAACCTCTTTGGACTCGGTCTTGACTTGGTCTCGACTAGTCCTGGTCTTGGACTTGTCTTGGACTCGACAAAGGTGGTCTTGACTACAGCCCTGGATGCGGGCCTAATTTGCATAGCAATACAGATATCTCTAACGTCATTTTGCCTAGTCAAAACTCTCATTCTGCCTAGTCAAAATGTAATTATAGATATCTTGAATTAAAGTTATAGATATCTCCAATTTCAGATATCTCTAATCAAAACTCATTCAAGGTATCTATAACTTGATAATAGATATCTACAATCAAATTATGACTATCCCTAACTCCAGTTTGAGATATCTACAACGTCATTTTGACTAGTCAAAATTCCATTTACAGATATCTGCAATGTCATTTTGCCTAGTCAAAACTTAATTCAAGATATCTGAAAAGGAACATGTAGATATCTTGAATTGAAGTGAATTAAAGATATCTTCAACTGGAGTTATGACTAGTCAGAATCAAATTGTAGATATCTATAACTGGAATTACAGATATCTACAATTAAATTGTACATATCCGTAATTTACATAGTGGATATCTGCAACTGAATTGTAGATATCCGTAATGATAAACCCCATAGAAATGAATGGCAAATGTGGCGTCATTTGTCCTAGGAAGAATGTCTTTGTGGATATCTGAAATGACAATTATGGATAGGAAGAATTCAATTGCGGATATCTAAAATGCTCGTTTTGACTAGGCAAAACTGAATTACAGATATCTGCAATACATATCCAGTCTAGCGGGTAAATGTTAAAATTGCTTGCCATAGATATCTGCAATTGCCATTTAAGATGTGTGACGAGTTGAATGTTGTTTTCAATGACGTGATGACAGATATCTGTAATTCAGTTTTGCCTAGTCAAAACTAAATTACAGATATCTCTATCTGACGTTTCGACTAGTCACAATTACGTTACAGATATCTTGAATGACAATTCCAACTATCCAAAATGTAATTGCGACTAGTCAGAAAGACGTTGTTGATATCTACAATGTTAATTCCAGATAGTCAAACTTAGCGGGTAAATGTTAAAATCGCTTGCCATACGCGCACACTTCATGCATGAAAGGAAAAGGAGGGAGTAACGCCCCACTAGCACGCGATGCGAATTCCCCAAATCATGACGCTACCCTCCATGAAGACGCTTTGATGGGCGTCCCCTTTTGTAGATGTGTGGTAACGGCAGGGCAAGAGCAGGTAGCCTAGTAAACAACCAAACAAAATGTTTCCCTCTACTATTTTGAAATTACCGAGGGAAAGTCACATCTATAAATTAGTTTGCAATTTGGGCAGACATTTCAATCATGAAGTTATCCATGTAGGTTTCTAGCCACACATCATACAAACACGGAAATGTAAACACTGCTATGATTATTTTTTCTCATCTGACATGTTTCTGTACGTTGGCGGTAACCACACTACCGGACAATTAGGTTTTGTTTAGGCTACGTGATGATGGACCTCCCCTGCGTTTTGCTCTACTATTGGATACTCGCCTCGCGATGGACGGATTCATTTGCATAAAGTTGGGGATTGCTGAACTTTTTGACGCGCCGCAGCCACAGCACTCGTCGCACCGCATACCCAGAGTCCTATGCGGGTGCGGAATTCGCTTCTCATAGAAATTAATAGGGATACTGCGTCGCGGTGTTCGCATCGCATGCTAGTGGATCAGGGGCGTAAAGGGGCAGTGCTTAGTAGTTTTCAACAAGGTCCTCTCTGAGGAAATAAGTACGAGTTGCGAGCCAGTACTACTTCATATTCGTACAACTCAGCCAGCCACAAAAAATCTGAAAGATGTCCGGCAGAGGCAAAGGAGGGAAAGGTCTTGGAAAAGGAGGCGCAAAGCGTCACCGCAAAGTTCTTCGTGATAACATCCAGGGGATCACCAAGCCTGCAATTAGGCGTCTGGCCCGCCGTGGTGGTGTGAAGCGTATCTCTGGTCTCATCTACGAGGAGACCCGTGGTGTGCTGAAGGTTTTCCTGGAGAACGTGATTCGCGATGCCGTCACCTACACCGAGCACGCCAAGAGAAAGACTGTGACCGCCATGGACGTCGTCTATGCTCTGAAACGCCAGGGTCGTACACTTTACGGTTTTGGTGGTTAAAGATCAAATCTCTCTCGACTTAAATACTCAAAGGCTCTTTTAAGAGCCACCCAGATTCCCATAAAAGGCTTTTGTTCCTGTATGTATAGGGTAATTTGAATATTGAAAAAGCTATACACAAACCAATTCCATGCAGTTGCCTGATCGCAACAAGTAAGTAGTCACACGATTTTAAAGACGAGGCATTGCCATCTCATGAAACGCTTATAGTGCAGTCTTCATCCCATGATAGCTATGAGAGCCATGTATTCATATGAAAATCATTTCAACACCACCAAGAAGCGCCACAACAGTTGCTATAATATCTCATATGTATAAAGTGCGACACATATAGGATCAGAGGGTTCACAAATGATCAAACAAAATCGTCTGCAGAAACAAACAAAGCAAAACGAAAATAGGCTACAGGGCGTCGCTAACTATTTAAAACATTCGGGGCTAGAGCCCAGAACTTAGAGACCTTTTTGTCCGGGGGTTTCACCCCCGAGAGATTTTGTTTGCCAATTGCAATGACTCACGTCACGGCATTCTGAATATTTTGATGTTTAAAGACCGTGTAAGGAGAACGTCTCTTCTGCCAAAGTACACCACATACAACACCCAAAATATGACATTAAAATAGCCTGTAGAATAAACATCGTCATGCACCTCTGTCAAGTGCACAGGTGTGAGCGTTGGTCTCGGGATAAACATTTGGACGTCATCCCCTTCCATTAATGGGCTATGGGTGCCTTGAAAGCAATGCATTTGGGTTGTGTAGGCTATCACAAACTTTTGCCCAAAGAAAAAGTTCCATTCTGTAAAAATCAAGCCCAACATGCATTGCTTGGAAGCCCCCTCAAACGAGGTCAGGTTTACCATATTTACTGCATGTGATTCAATAGTAAATCACGATATATTTAAACTGAGCTGATCGAAATGTCTCCTGGGTTGCGGGAGATGATGACACACTGTGAGTTTCCACTTCTTGTCCCTGCTCTAATATCCATTTGTCCTTCTGTACACTTATTTCGCTAAGGCTAGTTAGTAGAAGCACGAAATTGAAATTGCAACATTTTGCAACAAATGATTCTAAACCTGCCCAGATCACGTCAGATTTTCTTGCGCTGCTGTTAATGCACACAATGGACACAAACACAAAAGTCTCTTCTATGGGGCTATTTATTTCATTCACGATTCGAGTTTTTGTTGTTGTTGTTGACGGCCCATAGATCCGGGGCTATTCCCAGAGGATCCGGGGCTATAGCCCCGAATGCCCAGGTCTAACGACGCCACTGGGCTTACATGCTGAAAAGTCGCGTGTGGCCTGTACAAAGTCTTAAACAACTTAGTTGGTGTCATAATCTGTCAAGCATACACGTGGCTTGACAGACAGGAACGTCAGGATGTATAGAAAGTTTTACTGTTAGGCCTACTTTGCACAATGCTGTAGAAGCCTTGGCTCATGGGAAGCCTGGGTTTTCCTCGATGCAGAACAGTTTTTTTTTCTTTTAGGCTAGTTTTGTTGATTTATTAATAAATTGTTAATCATAATTCGAGAAATGCCCCAAAGGGACTGAGAATAACTGTAATTGTGATAGGTAACGCTTAATGTTTTTTGCGCAGTTGGTATGAAGTTGGTATTTGCCATACATTTCGAAGGATTTCTTTCGTTCAGAAGAAAAGTGAGGGACATGAAACAAAAGAAGGGGGCGTGGTCTACTGTAAACCGACGATCTGTCGTTTCTGCCCCCTTCGATTCAAAACGACCAACCGTGTCTGGATATTTGATTTCGGAGGGAAATTACAAAGAATTCTGGCTGTAGGTGTGTAAAGTGACGCAGTCCTCTATTTGCATAAAACGTAATATACCAGGTAACTAGTGAACAGTCAAATTATCGAACATACAGTCTAGACGTCAACATGCCTGATCCAGCCAAGCCTGCGCCAAAGAAAGGGTCCAAGAAAGCCGTGACAAAGACCGCCGGCAAGGGCGGCAAGAAGAGCAGGAAGGAGAGCTACGCCATTTAGGTCAAGTCAAGTCAAGTCGGCTTTTATTGTCAATTTCTTTACATGCACTGGTCATACAAAGAATTGAAATTTCGTTTCTTACTTTCCCATGCAGACATAGACATGCTTTAAATACAGACATAGACATACTATGGACATAGCCATAGACAATAAACATTAAATTAAAGTGCAAGACTGAAATATAGAACATGTATGTATCAAAATAGAAATATAGGACATATATATATAAAAAAAATAGAGGTAGTTGTGTTGTATATTTCTATAGTCTTAACAGTTACATGAAGTTTAAACTTGTGCTTGTGTGACCTGTATATTTACATTGATATGCAGTATGCAGTAATTCAAGTATATCAGGCTTGATGTGAAGCAGCAACACGTTTGGCTGCGCAGTCACAGTGCAGTTCCACATGGCGGTGTTGGGGGGTTTGGTAGACAGGATCCTAGTTTCCTAGGTTCCTGGTTGGCTGGTGGGTGGGGGGGGCTGTCAGTGATGGGAGAGTGGGTAGAGTGTTCAGCATCCTGATTGCTTGGTGGATGAAGCTACTTGCCAGTCTAGTGGTGCGGGAGCGGAGGCTCCTGTACCGCTTTCCAGAGGGCAGGAGGCTGAACAGTTCGTGTGCAGGGTGGGTTGTATCCTTGACAATCATTAGTGCTTTGCGGGTGAGGCGGGTGGTGTAAATGTCCTGCAGGGAGGGGAGTGGTGCTCCAATGATCCTCTTAGCTGTGTTAACAGTGCGCTGGAGGGTCTTCCTGTTCTGATCTGTGCAGCTTCCGCCCCACACTGTGATGCTGCTGGAGACGATGCTCTCGATGGTCCCTCTGTAGAATGTAGTCATGACAGGGGGCGTGGCACTTGCCGCCTTCAATTTGCGCAAGAAGTAGAGGCGCTGCTGGGCTTTCTTCGCCAGTGATGCTGTGTTGGTGGTCCAGGAGAGGTCGTCGCTGATGTGCACCCCCAGACATTTTGTGCTGCTCAGTCTCTCTACAGCATCTCCGTCGATGGACAGTGGTGGCAGTTGTTTGTGGCCTCTCTGAAAGTTGACAACAATCTCCTTGGTCTTGCTGACATTTAGCAGGAGGTTGTTGTCTTTGCACCATTTAGCCAGCAGGTCTACTTCTTCTCTGTAGTGAGCCTCATCGCCCTTAGTGATGAGGCCCACCAGTGTTGTGTCGTCCGCAAACTTCACCAGATGGTTGGAGCTGTGAGTGGTTGTACAGTCATGTGTTAGCAGTGTGAAGAGCAGAGGGCTGAGCACACACCCTTGAGGGGCCCCCGTGCTCAGGGTCAGAGTGCTTGAGGTGTTGTCCCCGACACGTACTGCTTGTGGTCTCTGCAACAGGAAATCCAGCAGCCAGTTGCAGAGGGAGGTACTGAATCCTAGCTTGTCCAGTTTGCTGATGAGTTGTTGTGGTATTATGGTATTGAATGCTGAACTGAAGTCTATGAACAGCATTCTCACATATGAGTCTTTATTGTCTAAGTGGGTGAGGGCTGGATGGAGGGCAGAGCAGATTGCATCCTCCGTGGATCGTTTGGCTCGGTATGCAAACTGGAAGGGGTCCAGGGTGGGGGGTAGGGTGGCTTTGATGTGTGACATGACTAGCCGTTCGAAGCACTTCATGATTATGGGCGTGAGTGCTACAGGACGGTAGTCATTGAAGCATGATGGTGATGATTTCTTTGGCACGGGTATGATGGTGGCAGTTTTGAAAAGTGATGGGATGACTGCTTGCTCCAGAGAGGTGTTGAAAATGTACAAAGGTGTACAAAATGTACAAAGTCTTGAAGCAGGTCCACCCTGACACCGGTATCTCTTCCAAGGCCATGGGCATTATGAACTCCTTCGTGAACGACATCTTCGAGCGCATTGCTGGAGAGGCTTCCCGCTTGGCTCACTACAACAAGCGCTCCACCATCACTTCTAGGGAGATCCAGACCGCAGTGCGTCTGCTTCTTCCCGGTGAGCTGGCCAAGCATGCCGTGTCCGAGGGAACCAAGGCCGTCACCAAGTACACCAGCTCCAAGTAAAGCCAGATTTTAATCCAAACGCGCTTTAATCTAAAGGCTCTTTTAAGAGCCACCCACGTTCTGTTTGAAAAGTAAATCCAATACCACACTGATTACACTGCAAACATTTGAATGAAATAATTACCCGATAAAGCTTAGGCTCTGAAAACAAATATTGAAACCAACAAAACTTGTGTTTTGCACCTCTCGGTCCAGATATGGACAATCCATTTAGTTTGCTGGACTGAATTTAATTTACTTGCTGTGTTCTTTTTTATTATTATTTGCCATTTTCCACGGCTGCGTCAGTTAAGTCCTGCGTCAAGGAAGATTGCGGCTGTGTTGTGCTGGTGTCATTTGTGTATTTACTGCAACCTATTGTATTTACTATATATACACACCGAAATGTTGAGTTTAACTCCATGGCAAACACATTTTTTCTTCATATGTGTGGCCTTAAAAAAACTCTGTCATAGAGAAACCCTGTCAAGGGGAGATGACCTACACCAACGTCCTTTTAGGCAAGTCCCTCCACTCGGCGGCCATATGGCAACGCTTTTTGGGCACTCGTCGGGCATCCATTTCTGCAGAAATGCGCGTGCGCAAGGCTTCACTACACCAATCTTGCTCCAGCGGCGAGATCACAACACATGATTGGCACGATGTCTTCACAACACACCATATGATTGGCTCAATGTATTCACATGTCGACGTTTTCCCGAGGAAGGGGTGTGATATGTGTAGTAGGCTAACGGCGTTACAAACTAGCCCCATGCATTTCTATGGAGGATTTTTTGAGTGATGTGTCTCCTCATTAGAAAGTCTCTGGTTAAAGCCTACAAACAACTGCTTGTTTATAAACAGTAAACCCCAAACTACCACTACTGATATCCTTTATTTTTCATACATCATTGACATAACGCAATTACAAGACTGCGTCATCACCTTGAACTACGAGGCCCCAGGAACATCTCACAGCCCACATGATTAAATAACAGTCCGGCGTGATAAATGAAAGAACAGTTTACATTCTTCAACCAGACTTATCAGACATATAGGCCGCCTACTTCTTGACATTTTGTGGGGGCAAGGGTGGTCAGGTATTGGCAGGAAAAGGGAGTCGGTTTCCTCAACTGCTTTATACATGTGTATGGTGTGTGTGAGTAAATATTTTTGACGTCATAAAAAACAAGTCAATGCCGAAGGCATCTTGGAATGATTTTTTTTATGGGTATTTGGGTGGCCCTTAAAAGAGCCTTTGTTTCAGAGACTTAGAAGGAGCAGGTTTACTTGGACTTCTCAGTCTTCTTGGGTAGCAGTACAGCCTGGATGTTGGGCAGCACACCACCCTGAGCGATGGTCACTCCGCCAAGCAGTTTGTTCAACTCTTCGTCGTTACGCACAGCCAGCTGCAAATGGCGGGGAATGATACGGGTCTTCTTGTTGTCACGGGCAGCGTTGCCAGCCAACTCCAGGATTTCAGCAGTCAGATACTCAAGTACAGCAGCCAAATAGACCGGTGCACCGGCGCCGACACGCTGAGCATAGTTGCCTTTACGCAGCAGCCTATGCACACGGCCCACGGGGAACTGAAGTCCAGCCCTGGATGAACGAGTCTTAGCCTTTGCTCTGGCCTTGCCGCCGGTTTTGCCTCTTCCGCTCATTTTTCAGTAGATACAAAGAATTCGTCCAAATAGTCTAATGCTAAGAGAGGGCAAGGCATGTGTATTTATACCACACCGGCGCGGTGCTACTTCGTGCCTCAGTGGCTGACATCACAATAGTGAGAGCCAATCAACGTGTAGTTTGTTGTGTGACATCATTTCAAAATCTATTTGGCGCGTATAACCAGAGACTTTCTAATGTGGAGACACAGCACTCAAAAAATACTCCATAGAAATGCATGGGGCTAGTTTGTCACGCCAATATGGCCGTTGTCTACACATATCCCATCCCTTCCTCGGCAAAACGTCGACATGTGAATACATTGAGCCAATCATGTGGTGTGATGTGAATACATTGAGCCAATCATATGGTGTCCTGTGAATACATTGAGCCAATCATATGGTGTGTTGTGAAGACATCGTGCCAATCATGTGTTGTGATCTCGCCTCTGGAGCAAGATTGGTGTCGTGAAGCCTTGCGCACGCACAGTTCGACCCAACGACTGTGCCCGACGAGTGCCCATAAAACGTTTGTATATGGCCGCCGAGTGGAGGGACTTGCCTAAAAGGACTTTGCTAATGGTAACCTGGGGAGAAACAAAAATGGTAAAAAAGACAAGTTTTACATAAAGTCGACTTTTTGTAGAACATTACTGTAAGCTAAAGTCTGATTACTGTAATTTTCCTTTCAAAGTATCTGCATTGGTCTCCTGAACATATCAACTGGAAATCACCAACTAGGAGCAGATTGAAAGGGTCCATACCTACACAGAGTATATCTATAGTCTCCTGAGAACCAAGACAAAAAAGTGTCCAACAATTTATTTTTTGTTGTGATTTCCTTTCTATTTATGATTTAAAAAAAAAACATCTTACAATTTTTACTTTTTAAAGAAGTATTTTTATTTTCAATTTTATAGCATGTCCCCTGTGGTGGACAAAAGGACCGTTTTATGAAAAGGTAGCCATGAAAATAGACAAAAATGGACAAATTATGCTTTTAGTGGTATTAAATTAAGGGTAAACGTAACCAAATGTAAGGGGAAATGTTATTTATCCTTCTAGACTACTTTATTTGCCTTTTTGGACAGTTGTATTTCTTTTTTCTGGATTGTTAATTTCATTTTCATGTTTTTCTTTCATCTGCGATAATTCATTTTTTAGTCTTACTCTTCCTCGCTATCTTTTTGAGGCACAGGTTCATAGTCCTCATCTCTGTTTCACTCACTCATCACCTGAGAGCTCCAAATCTGACCCCCCCCCCCCCCCCCCCGCCCCCGCCCCCGCCTCCGCCCCCGCCCCCGCCTCATTCATCCTATACAAATGATCTCCGAAATTTCCCAAAAAATCAAAATATTTTGGTCCTGGTGTCCATTATAATGGACATCCATAACGTCAATATTATTTCAAAATGTAAATAACTTAACTTCTTTCAAAATTAATCATATGATTCCTGACATTTTCATTAACAAGACCATATATTGCCATCATAATGAATGCTTAATAAGAAGACACTATTTGACTTATCTCTCCTCATTCCCTAAAATGTGCTTGTTTTGATGTCAACCATTTTTGAGAACAAGAAAGAGGAAGTTCCCAGCAACCCAGCCAATCACATGATATATCATTAGAAAGCCCAGGATGTCCTCTTTAAAAAAAATTCTGAATGCTTAAACACAACTGTGATTCTTATAGCAAAATTCCTAAAACTATTAATACTTATAGCAAAACCACTCACTGAGTTCGCAAAACTAAAAGCACAAAAACTGCTTTGCACACAGTTTGCAATTTTGTAACACACACTTTGCACAACTGTAGGCACAATTCACTGCACAGCACTCTACAGTTTACAACTGTAAACACAACTCATGCTTTACACTCAATTTCCAAATGATCAACACACTCCTAGCAAATCTATACACATGTATGGCTATTATTTTCACTATTTTGCCAACTCTCTGGCACACTTTCTCATGTGAAAACTGTTTTAGATAATTAGTACACTTTGCAATCAGCCTAAGCACTATAAATAAGGCACATGTAATTTACAATGGGTACAATGGAGGGAGCAGGAAGAGTGAGAAGAGTAAGAATTAGAGGAGGCTGAAGAATACGACGTGGATGTGAAGAAGTAGGAGGAAAAAGAGGAGGAAGAGGATGCGGAGGTGAAAAAGTGAGAGGGAGAGAATGACAAGGACAAGGAGGTGAAGTTAGAGGAAGAGGACAAGAAGGAGCAAGAGGAGGATGGGGAGGGGAAGAGGAAGGGTAAGAAGAGAAAGAAATAGCTCTTTTACAGGCAAAAAAATCAGTCTACATGTGGGGATATTGTCATGTCAGGCCGGGATACGGCATTCCAGAATATATTTTCCCTGGTGCCTTGGACTAGGACATTGCATGTGATGTAGACAAAATTTTGAGAGAGACGACCCGATGTAGACTGATTTGTTTTGTCTCAGTGAAATGCTATTTTGTGTTTTGACTTGGAAAAACACACTTGTGTTTGTTTTGATGTGTGTAAATAAACACTAATACTTAAAGTTTGGATCCCTGTATGTTTACAGAACTATGACAAAAGTATGACCTCAAACTTACTGTGCCAACTTTGTGCACAGAGAAAGCAAAAGCCAGATGTGTTTTTTATTCATACCATCAGTGTGTTGTTGGCACATTATGTGCTTACTATTGTGATGGCTTGTGTTTACTGTTTGATACGAAAACATCATTTTTACGAAGGTGTGAAGAGTTACAGTTTTTTACAACTGTTTACACATGTTTTCAAAACTCTGTGTCTATTTTTCAAAACTCCACACTCAAAATCCACAATTGCTCACACAAAATGCAAAATGCCTCAAATCTCCTGCAAAATGACACACAACAATCAAAATGTCGCAAACACATCTTTAAACCAAACATTTGCCTCACATTACAACACTTTTTCATAATATGACATTTTGGATACATCATGTACACACTGTTGCTCAAAACCTAAAGCTCTTCTGTCTTAGGCTTTCTATATGTATTTCCATACAAGAGTGAAAGTTACGGTATCAACAAAGAGAAGTTTAAATACACAGTAAAAATGCAAGCAATATTGACACCAAAAATAGTGATTTTTCCCAAAAAATTTGCTGTTGCGAATACAGTATTTTACAGCTAACAAGAAAACAAGCAAAGCAGAATACAATGACCACCAGATGTACATGGAGTTTTGAAAACGCTGGAAGATGGAAATGACTGACTATACTATCAAATTGCTTTGCTTTTTCCAAAGACAAGTGTGTGTGTGTGTGTGTGGGGGGGGGGGGGGGGTCGTGTACAGTATGTATTTATAGGCCTATAGACCATTTCAACTGCAGAAACAAACAATCCTAAGCGTTCCTAAGGCATTTCTGGAGGCACAGAAAAATGTATTGAGCTAATGGTACTGTAACATGGGGACAAACAAAAATAGAGTAAAAAGACAAATTTTACATAAAGTCAACTTTTTGTAGAACATTACTGTAAGATAAAGTCAGATTACTGTAATTTTCAAAGTATCTGCATTGGTTCTGAATATTTCAACCGGAAATCCTCTAGGAGCAGATTGAAAGGGTCCATACCTATATAGAGAGTATATCTATTCATAGACCTATACTAAGGCAATGATTGGATGGTGTTCAGTAAAGTAAAGAGTGTTTACACATGTGAAAATAGAGAGTGATGCACTGGTGATTTAGTGTGGCATTTTGATGGGTTTTGTTTGAAAAACGAAATCAAGTTAATTCCTGTTAGATTTTTGTGTGTTAGGTAGAAAATTGTGTGTGGCGTTTTGCAAAATGTGTTTTAGTCAATTGAAAACTGAGTCAAACACTGAGAATTAGTGTATGGTTTTTCAGATTCTGTGTGGGGTTATGATGTTTGGAAGACATGTTTAGAAAATTGTGTGACAAGCAAAGATTTAGTGTGTAAGCAGTTGAAAAAAACTGTAAGCAAGGTGTGTTAGCTTTTGCAAGAGAACTACAATGTTTTGCTGATTGGGTGAAAGGTTTTCCTATTTGTGTGTAAAGTTTTGCAAAAAAAAGCCATAGTTACAAAAAATGTGGTTAAGCAATCAGAAAAAAGAGTAAGAAATTGAGCAAGGTTTCAGGATTTGCGTTTTGCAATTGAGAAAAACTGCAATATGCTACGTCTTACAGAATTGAATCAACTGACAAGGTTATGGAAACAACCAAAAGCGCCAGAATTACATCTATGGTATAACACAATAGAACACGTATTACAAATGGAAAAGCTTACATTCATAGCCAGGAATGGCTTAGAAAAGTGGAACAAAATATATCCCAAACATCTAATAGACAAAATAACAAAGTATGTGGATGGCTTGATGTAGGATAATTGTGCTTCCACACAAAAACATCCATTACACACACATATATACGGCCTTTTTCTGTGTTTTCACTGTATGCAAAGTAAATATGTCGGTCCTACTTTGTTTCGTTGTGAGATGGGGTGAAGCTCAGATGTGGGCGTTTTTTGGTGACGTATATTCTGCCCGCGCACACTCTATTCATAAAAATGGAGGGAGAGTGAAGGGGCAGTGCTTAGTAGTTTTCAACAAGGTCCTCTCTGTGGAAACTAGAACGATTTGCGAGCTATTGCCGTTACACATTCGTGCAACTCTGAGTCTCAAGAAGATTTGAAGATGTCCGGCAGAGGCAAAGGAGGAAAGGGTCTTGGAAAAGGAGGCGCAAAGCGTCACCGCAAAGTTCTTCGTGATAACATCCAGGGAATTACCAAGCCTGCAATTAGGCGTCTGGCCCGCCGTGGTGGTGTGAAGCGTATCTCTGGTCTCATCTACGAGGAGACCCGTGGTGTGCTGAAGGTTTTCCTGGAGAACGTGATTCGTGATGCCGTCACCTACACCGAGCACGCCAAGAGAAAGACTGTGACTGCTATGGACGTCGTCTATGCTCTGAAACGCCAGGGCCGTACACTGTACGGTTTTGGTGGTTAAAGATCAGATCTCTCTCAACGTATAGGTCTACACAAAGGCTCTTTTAAGAGCCACCCAACTTCTCATAAAAGTTTGTGTTCCTGTATCTATAGGATCAAAGTCCTTTTAGGCAAGTTCCTCTACTCGGCGGCCATATACCAACGTTTTATGGGCACTCATCGGGCACAGTCTTTGGGTCAAATTGCGCGTGCGCAAGGCTTCACGACACCAATCTTGCTCCAGCGGCGAGATCACAACACATGATTGGCACGATGTCTTCACAACACACCATATGATTGGCTCAATGTATTCACATCACACCACATGATTGGCTCAATCTATTCACATGTCGACGTTTTGCCGAGGAAGGGATGGGATATGTGTAGACAACAGCCATATTGGCGTGACAAACTAGCCCCATGCATTTCTATGGAGTAGTTTTTGAGTGCTGTGTCTCCACATTAGAAAGTCTCTGATAGGGTCATCTGAATTATAAAAGGGCTATAAATAAACGACTTCCATGCCGTTGTCTGACATAAGTATAGTATGTTGTCACACGACCGAGACTGGGCCATTGCCATCTAATGAGACGCTTATAGTGCAATCATCCCATGGTAGTCAAGAGAAAGCCATGTATTCATATGAAAATCATTCCAAAACCAAAAAGCGCCAGAACAATTGATATAATAATCTCTCATAAAGTGCGACCCATGACTGCGCTGTAGAATGACATCAGATAAGGGAAAACTCACCTCACATCAAACAAAGCGAAACGAAAATACATGCTGAAAAGTCGCGTGTCATAACTAGTGTTTTAATAATCTGTCAGGTTTGACAGACAGGAACGTCGGGATGTATAGAAATAGTTACTTTTACAGTAAAGGAGTGTTTCCTATATTTTACTGTTCACTTGCAATTTCCCTTTGCACAATGCTGTAGAAGCCTTCGTTTTTTTTTTTTTTACCGTAGATTTGTTGAATGCATGGTTAACCATAATTCGAGAAATGCCCCAAAGGGACTGAGAAAACCTGTAATTGTGATATGTAACGCTTAATGTGTTTGGCATTTGGTAGCCTATTTGCCATACATTTCGAAGAATTCCTTTCATTCAGAAGAAAAGTGAGGGAAATGAAACAAAAGAAGGTGGTGTAAACCGATGGTCTGTGGGTGGTGCTAACCTTCTAGATTCTGCCCCTTCGGTTCAGAACGACCAACCGTGTCTGGGTATTTGATTTCGGAGGGAAATTACAAAGAATTCTGCCCGTGGGTGTAAAGTGATGCAGTCCTCTATTTGCATAAAACTTGACACATATACCGGGTAACTTGAGGACAGTCAGATCATCCAACAGACAGTCGAGACATCAACATGCCTGATCCAGCCAAGCCTGCGCCTAAGAAGGGCTCCAAGAAAGCCGTGACAAAGACCGCCGGCAAGGGTGGCAAGAAGCGCAGAAAGAGCAGGAAGGAGAGCTACGCCATCTACGTGTACAAAGTCTTGAAGCAGGTCCATCCTGACACCGGTATCTCTTCCAAGGCCATGGGCATTATGAACTCCTTCGTGAACGACATCTTTGAGCGCATTGCTGGAGAGGCTTCCCGCTTGGCTCACTACAACAAGCGCTCCACCATCTCTTCCAGGGAGATCCAGACCGCAGTGCGTCTGCTTCTACCTGGTGAGCTGGCCAAGCACGCCGTGTCCGAGGGAACCAAGGCCGTCACCAAGTATACCAGCTCCAAGTAAAGCCGGATTTTGAACGCGCTTTAACCCAAAGGCTCTTTTAAGAGCCACCCACGTTCTCTTTTAAAAGTAATTCCAATATAAACACTGACTACACTGCATTGATTGCATTAAATAGTTATCTGAAATAAAGCTTACAACTAATGTGTTAACACAAGTTGCGTTATTAAAACCTCTCTGTCCAGATAGAGACAACATTTGTTTTGAGAGGGCAGTTAGGGTTTCGGCCCAGCAATCAAATGGTACTTCCTGGATTAGGTAGAGTTTCTATCCTACTCTTTATCAAAGTCCTTTTAGGCAAGTCCCTCCACTCGGCGGCCATATACCAGCGTTTTATGGGCACTCATCGGGTACAGTCTTTGGGTCGAACTGCGCGTGCGCAAGGCTTCACGACACCAATCTTGCTCCAGCGACGAGATAACACGTGATTGGCACGATGTCTTCACAACACACCATATGATTGGCTCAATGTATTCACATCACACCACATGATGTTAACAGGAAGGTGCGTCAAGGAAGACTACACAAAATGAGACCACAACACTTATTTGTGTAATAGCCTACTATTATACTTAATGAGACCACAACATTTATTTGTGTATTAGCCTACTATACTAACTAGTTTCGAATGTCAAGAATAAATACGGAGTGTCGAGATTAAAGTTGACCTTTCTTCCCGAAATGTTGAGTTTAATCTCGTAGTCACGGCAAAAATGTCCCCATGGGTGGCTCTAAAACTCCGACGTAGACAAGCGCGAAACTTAAAATTGTGAGGGATCACATGAGCGTATAGATGTTTAACTTGCTAGCATTGATCTCTTGCACCTGTTGCCATTACATTTAGCAACGATTACGCGACACCTACTTATTACGAAGTACAGAGCAATGCAGATTATGTTAAAGAATAGTAAGATTAACCAAAAACCAATTCAACCAAGACATTGGAAACCAGCTTTTTTCATGTTTGGGTGGCTCTTAAAAGAGCCTTTTAATATTCGGTTCCTGACTTCAAATCACTTAAGCACGCTCCCCACGGATACGACGAGCCAGCTGGATGTCCTTGGGCATGATAGTGACTCTCTTGGCGTGGATGGCGCACAGATTGGTGTCCTCGAACAGACCGACCAGATAGGCCTCGCTAGCCTCCTGAAGAGCCATGACAGCAGAGCTCTGGAAGCGCAAATCGGTCTTGAAATCCTGGGCGATTTCCCTGACCAGACGCTGGAAGGGCAACTTGCGGATCAGCAGCTCAGTGGACTTCTGGTAACGACGGATCTCTCTCAGAGCCACGGTTCCAGGCCTGTAACGGTGAGGCTTCTTCACGCCACCGGTGGCAGGTGCGCTTTTACGCGCAGCTTTGGTGGCGAGCTGCTTCCTCGGAGCCTTGCCTCCAGTGGACTTGCGGGCAGTTTGCTTGGTTCTGGCCATTGCTACGTATTTTTCGGAATTGAACAGTATGAACACGATTGCGGAACTTGAGTATATAAGGCCTACGGTCTCAGCCTCCCCCTGTGTACGTCAGGTTGTTGGTCTCCGCTGATTGGTCTTCCGAGTGCCGCCTGAAATTCAGAATACAAAGCCCACCCCCGTAATGGCTGTCATTGTGTTGATGGACTATTCATAAAACCTCTTAATTTAAATGATGCTTAAAATAAATATACTGAAACATTCCATCGGTCAGTGCATATAGGCTGTTATAGAAACAAATAATTGACTTATTGGTCGTCATGTACAAACAAAAATAATGACCTAAGGTATAGCTTGTATTTGCTTCGTTAAAGCCTACAAATAACTGCTTGTTTATAAACAGTAAACACCAAACTACCTCTGATATGCCTTATTTTTCATACATCATGGAGATAATGCAATTACATGACTGCGTCATCACCTTGAACTACGAGGCCCGAGAAACATCTTCGTGATTAAACAGTCCGGAGTGATAAATGAAAGAACAGTTTACATTCTTCAACCAGACTTCTCAGACAGATAGGCCGCCTACTTCTTGACATTTTGTGGGGGCAAGGGTTGTCAGGTATTGGCAGGAAAAGGAGTGTTTACTCAACTGCTTTATACGTGTGTATGGTGTGAGTAATTATTTTGACGTCACAGAAAACAGGTCAATGGCGAAGGCATCTTGGAATGATTTTTTTTTATGGGTATTTGGGTGGCCCTTAAAAGAGCCTTTGTTTCAGAGACTTAGAAGGAGCAGGTTTACTTGGACTTCTCAGTCTTCTTGGGTAGCAGTACAGCCTGGATGTTGGGCAGTACACCACCCTGAGCGATGGTCACTCCGCCGAGCAGTTTGTTCAACTCTTCGTCGTTGCGCACAGCTAGCTGCAGATGGCGGGGAATAATACGGGTCTTCTTGTTGTCACGGGCAGCGTTGCCAGCCAACTCCAGGATTTCAGCAGTCAGATACTCGAGCACAGCAGCCAAGTAGACCGGTGCACCGGCGCCAACACGCTGAGCATAATTGCCTTTACGCAGCAGTCTGTGCACACGGCCCACGGGGAACTGAAGTCCAGCTCTGGATGAACGAGTCTTGGCCTTTGCTCTGGCCTTGCCGCCGGTTTTGCCTCTTCCGCTCATTTTTCAGTAGATGTTGAGTGTTCGTCCAAATACTCAAATAGTGAGAGTGGGCAAGGCATGTGTAGTTATACCACACCGGCGCGGTGCTACTCCGTGCCTCAGTGGCCAACAACACAAGAGTGAGAGCCAATCAACGTGTAGTTTGTAGCGTGACGTGACGTCATTTCAAAATCTATTTGTCGCGTATAACACTTCCACCTTCCTTTTAGACCATCAGCTCAATCACAAAAAAAGTTACCACATGTTATAGCAGAAAAGTAATATCCCACGTAAAGTGACAGCGAAGTTTGCCTTGGGTAACCTTGGGTTTCGCTGCCTTTGCTTTCTTGGGGCTCTTCGCTGCCTTCTTGGGTGCAGCGGGTTTCTTGGCTTTCTTCGGGCTCTTCGTTGCCTTTTTTGGTGTGGCGGGCTTCTTGGCTGCTTTCTTCTGAGACTTTTTGGCGGCCGCAGGCTTCTTGGGCTTCTTTGCCGCGGCAGGTTTATTCGCTGCAGGCTTCTTGGCTTTAGGAGCTGCCTTCTTTACCGGCTTTTTCTTTTCCACTGCCTGTTTCTTGTTCAGCTTGAAGGAGCCGGACGTGCCGGTCCCTTTAGTCTGGACCAGAGTTCCCTTGGTGACCAAACTCTTGATAGCCAGCTTGACGTCGGACCTCTAGGTGGAGAGGTTGCAGTCAGACGGAGTTTTGTGAGGAAATCATGCACACAATCATAGTAAAACCGCGCAATACGTCGACAAAGAAGTACCTTAGACCAAAACATGAGTCTCTGTCACTGCTTTTACGTGTTACAATGTGGATTTTGCGAATGTGTACTTTCCAATCGGGAGCTTTTTCTGCGAAACACAATTGACCAACACGAAACACACGGATACATACCACATACTGTAGGTCTAAATTATAGTACAAAGTTATGGGAAACATATGTGGTGTGGCAATATTTGCTAAGGCTGCTTGTGTGTGTGTGGGAGAGAGAGAATGTGTGTGAATATACAGAAGCACAGATACTGTCCATCTGATCAATAGGTATGTGACTGGAGTCAGTTTTATACACTGACCAATTTCTCACCCATTAATTTCTAATGGCCGGCCATTTTGGCCAGGAATACACATGGGTGTTCTGAACTTAAACAAAACACCAACATTGTTATCACAGTTTTTTTCTGAATGCTTACTGTGATTCTTATAGCACAATTTCTAAAACTATTAATACTTATAGAAAAACCACTCACTGAGTTTGCAAAACTAAAAGCACAAACACTGATTTGCACTCAGTTTGCAATTTTGTAACACACACTTTGCACAATTGTAGGCACAATTCACTGCACAGCACTCTTTTTGCGGAACTGTAAACACAACTCACTGCTTTACACTCAATTTCTCGTGTGACTGGCACCCCACTCATGCGTGCAATGGTGGTCACTGACCATACCTGTGCTGGTGTCCACTACCCTTCACTATGCCTTAGTTATGCTGCTATAGCATAGTGCTGTCATGGACTTTTCATGTGTCACGCTGTACAACCCCCCCTCTCTCCTCTCTCCCCTCCCCTCTCTCTCTCTCAACTCTCCCTCTCTTGCCTATTCTCACTATGGTTTAACACTACATAGCACCATTGATATACTTATTGATATTAACCACTTTGCTTTAATACTAACCCACTCTACATCTCCCTTTCTTCCCCCTTACCTCACTTGTGAGGTATACCATCACCAGTCATCAGTCATCCGTGTTTTGGTGTGGCTCTCATCTCACTCATCTCACCTGAAGTCCCATCTCTACAACTGCCCTATCATCGCCTATTACTGTGCCCTATGCCCGGATTCCTGGCCCGTACGTACAGCCTAGCGACCCACCACTTGCCCTATAACAACTCCTAATCCCCCTGGACAATTCCATTTCCTACAATGGACTATTTGAACTTTGACACTAAATAGGATTCATGCATTATCATACCGGATATGCAACCATCCCACCTCTTGTAACATACACATCAGGTGGCTTTAAACACCATGTTCTATTCTCTACATCTGACTAACTTTTGCATTTATCATGTATACAGACCTTACTGTTCTGTAACTGACCCTAGGCAGATGGGTCAGGCCCTTGAGTCGTGGATCTGCTCGAGGTTTCTTTCTATATGTATCTCCAATTATAGGCAGTTTTTCCTCGCCCCTTCTTTTCTTTTCTCTCATTGTCTAACACTCTGTAAAGCGCCATAAACATGTGTAATATTTTTGCGCTCTATAAGTGAAATTAAATTGAAATTGAAAATATTGTACCAGTAGTTCTTCGGTAATGAAAGAGTTACTTTGGGTCCGCGAGAGATGGTACAAGATGTTATCTAAACCCGATTAATAGATTGCCTACTCATAATGACCAGAGACTCATATTGTTAATTTAATCTGACTATCATGAGGCTCCATGACTCTGTTAACACAGGGCATCTGAACACACAACACATTTTTTAATAACAATGTTGGTGTTTTTGTTTCAGTTCAGAACACCCATGTGTATTCCTGGCCAAAAATGGTCGGCCATTAGAAATGAATAGGTGAGAAATTGGTCAGTGTATAAAATTGACTCCAGTCACATACCTATTGATCAGATGGACAGTAGCCTATCTGTGCTTCTGTACATTCACACACATTCTCTCTCTCTCTCTCTCACTCACACACACACACACACACATATTGTATCAGGAGTTCTTCGCTAATGAAAGAGTTACTTTGGGTCCAGGAGAGATGGTACAAGATGTTATCTAAACCCGATAAATAGATTGCCTACTCATAATGAGCAGGCAAAATGCAACTGCGTAATGTCCTCCCCACAATCACTTACAGCATATGGGCAGTCCAAAGAATAGTCTATGCCAGTGTGTTAGAAACATATATTCTATTATAATTCATTCTTGGTCATATGTCTGCACAAGCAGCCTTAGCAAATATTGCCACACCACTTATGATTCCTATAACTTTGTGCTATAATTTAGTGGTGTATTCGTGTTGGTCAATTGTGTTTCGCAGTGTCCAAAAAGCTCCCGATTGGAAAGTGCACATTCGCAAAAAACACATTGTAACACGTAAAAGCAGTGACAGAGACTCATGTCTTGGTCTGTGGTACTTCTTTGTCGACGTATTGCGCGGTTTTACTATCATTATGTGCACGATTTCCTCACAAAACTAAGACTGACTGCAACCTCTCCATCTAGAGGTCCGACGTTCTCAGTTTGTTGCAAAAGTGATAAAGGGCAACCACAGGCCCCCATATATTCATTTTAACGAGTAGGCTATGCTCTTCACAACAGACATCGTCTTGTTTGTAAATGTCATGCCGATACTCATATTTCTTACAAAGAAGTATGTGAAGAAAACACAAGTGACTTCTTCGCCACAGAGAGGCCGGGACAGCTCTCACTCTGCTGAGTCTAAATGGTTCTCATGTGTATTATAAGTCCAGCCCACCGGCTATGGCTGTCATTCATTCTCTCCGGCCTCCCGAGTAGTCTGTACGTGAAATCTAAACGAAACAATGGCAGAAACAGCTCCAGCTGCGGCCCCAGCAAAGGCCCCTAAGAAAAAGGCGCCCCGACCCAAAAAAACTGGCCCAAGTGTGGGCGAGCTTGTCGTCAAGGCCATCTCTGCTTCCAAAGAAAAGAAAGGAGTTTCTCTGGCTGCACTGAAGAAAGCCCTGGCGGCTGGTGGATACGATGTGGAGAAGAACAACGCTCGTGTCAAACTGGCAATCAAGAGTTTGGTCACCAAGGGAACTCTGGTCCAGACTAAAGGGACCGGCGCGTCCGGCTCCTTCAAGCTGAACAAGAAACAAGCAGTGGAAAAGAAAAAGCCGGTAAAGAAGGCAGCTCCTAAAGCCAAGAAGCCTGCAGCGAAGAAACCTGCCGCAGCAAAGAAGCCCAAGAAGGCAGCAGCCAAGAAGCCTGCAGCCGCCAAAAAGTCTCCGAAGAAAGCAGCCAAGAAGCCCGCCACACCGAAAAAGGCAACGAAGAGCCCGAAGAAAGCCAAGAAGCCCGCTGCACCCAAGAAGGCAGCGAAGAGCCCCAAGAAAGCAAAGGCAGCGAAACCCAAGGTGGCTAAGCCTAAAGCTGCCAAACCCAAAAAGGCTGCACCTAAGAAGAAGTAAATGTTGCGCACATTCTTATGGTCTATTACACCATGTGTACAGAAAGGCTCTTTTAAGAGCCACCCAAATGCTCTCTGAAAGCTTTTATTCCACCAGTGCCTGCTGGTAGGCAAAACATATTCTGTTTGCAAATACACATTCATACTCTATTTGCATTTGCGCACTATAGCTCACAAAACCTCTACTGCGTCATAGATTAAAAGCAGCCTTAGCAAATATTGCCACACCACATATGTTTCCCATAACTTTGTACTATAATTTAGACCTACAGTATGTGGTATGTATCCGTGTGTTTCGTGTTGGTCAATTGTGTTTCGCAGAAAAAACTCCCGATTGGAAAGTACACATTCGCAAAATCCACATTGTAACACGTAAAAGCAGTGACAGAGACTCATGTTTTGGTCTAAGGTACTTCTTTGTCGACGTATTGCGCGGCCTCTACTGCATCATAGATCAAATGAATTAGTCCACAAGCTAGTCGAGAGGGACATTTTAACAAAAGCGAGTGGTATTACGTAGTGTGTAGGCAATTCACTAATGCAACACAAGTACTAGTTAACTGGCTCAATTTACCCCAGCCTTAGTGGCTCATCTAATCCCACAACCGCCATCTTGAAAGAACATGCTTCTCACAACAAGCCAAGGGTAACATTCATGATTTTGTTCAGCCCTCACATCATAGCTGAAGACGGAACCAATTAAGGTGTAAGTAATGCATCTGAATGTTGTTCTAGTTACGTTTTCTCTAAAACACCCTAACTCTGGACATGAATGGAGGCCACTTGGAGAGCAAAACATATTACACATTTTTCGGTTTACCACATTTGCTATGTGCTGTACCTTTCCACAGATTGTAAGGAATGTTTCCCTCTTCCTTAAAAAGCTGTCACATGATAAAATGTGTTTCCCAGAAAAAGGGGTGGCTCATCTTGCCCCTATGCCTAATGGGTTGTGTATACAATTTTAAAATAAATTATATTGGGTAATTTATTACGGTAACACAACATGATTTCTACCTAATGTAACAGGTGCAACCAAACTTGAAACAAAGTATCCAAAACCTTGCAATACAACAATGTCAGCTTGTTACATTGTAATAGCCAGTATCTGTGACAAATGATGTCAGGAAGCCTCGTTGGTTTACTGCGTATTAAGTTGAACTTCTGTAAACTTCGCTGTCACTTTACGTGGGATATTACTTTTCTGCTATGACATGTGGTAACTTTTTTTGTGATTGAGCTGATGGTCTAAAAGTAAGGTGGAAGTGTTATACGCGCCAAATAGATTTTGAAATGACGTCACGTCACGCAACAAACTACACGTTGATTGGCTCTCACTCTTGTGTTGTTAGCCACTGAGGCACGGAGTAGCACCGCGCCGGTGTGGTATAACTACACATGCCTTGCCCCCTCTCACTATTTGAGTATTTGGACGAACTCTCAACATCTACTAAAAAAATGAGCGGAAGAGGCAAAACCGGCGGCAAGGCCAGAGCAAAGGCCAAGACTCGTTCATCCAGAGCTGGACTTCAGTTCCCCGTGGGCCGTGTGCACAGACTGCTGCGTAAAGGCAATTATGCTCAGCGTGTTGGCGCCGGTGCACCGGTCTACTTGGCTGCTGTGCTCGAGTATCTGACTGCTGAAATTCTGGAGTTGGCTGGCAACGCTGCCCGTGACAACAAGAAGACCCGTATTATTCCTCGCCATTTGCAGCTGGCTGTACGCAACGACGAAGAGTTGAACAAACTGCTCGGCGGAGTGACCATCGCTCAGGGTGGTGTACTGCCCAACATCCAGGCTGTACTGCTACCGAAGAAGACTGAGAAGTCCAAGTAAACCTGCTCCTTCTAAGTCTCTGAAACAAAGGCTCTTTTAAGGGCCACCCAAATACCCATTAAAAAAAAATCATTCCAAGATGCTTTCGCCATTGACCTGTTTTCTGTGACGTCAAAATATTTACTCACACCCCCCATACACATGTATAAAGTTTTTCTGCCAATACCTGACCACCCTTCCCACAAAATGTCAAGAAGTAGGCGGCCTATCTGTCTGGTTGAAGAATGTAAACTTATTTTATTTATCACTCCGGACTGTTAATAATGAAGATGTTTCTCTGGCCTTGTAGTTCAAGGTGATGACGCAGTCATGTAATTGCATTATCTCCATGATGTATGAAAAATAAGGCATATCAGAGGTAGTTTGGTGTTTACTGTTGATAAACAAGCAGTTATTTGTAGGCTTTAACGTAGCAAATACAAGCTATACCTTAAGTCATTATTTTGGTTTGTACATGACTACCAATTCAAGTCAATTGTTTGTTTCTATAACAGCCTATATGCACTGACCGATGGAATGTTTCAGTATATTTATTTTAAGCATCATTTAAATGAAGAGGTTTTATCAAAGTCCTTTTAGGCAAGTCACTCCACTCTGCGGCCATATAGCAACGCTTTTTGAGCACTCATCGGGCATCCTATTCAGCAGAAATGCGCGTGCGCAAGGCTTCACGACACCAATCTTGCTCCAGTGGCAAGTTCACAACAAATGATTGGGAAGATGTCTTCACAACAGAACATATGATTGGCTCAATGTATTCACATCACACCACAAGATTGGCTCAATGTTTTCACATGTCGACGTTTGTCGAGGAAGGGGTGGGATATGTGTAGACAACGGCCATACTGGCGTTACAAACTAGCCCCATGCATTTCTATGGAGGATTTTTTGAGCGCTGTGTCTCCTCATTAGAAAGTCTCTGGTTTTATGAATAGTCCATCAACACAATGACATAGGCCATTACGGGGGTGGGCTTTGTATTTTGAATTTCACGCGGCACTCGGAAGACCAATCAGCGGAGACCAACAACCTGACGTACACAGGGGGAGGCTGAGACCGTAGGCCTTATATACCCAAGTTCCGCAATCGTGTTCATGCTGTTCAATTCCGAAGAATACGTAGCAATGGCCAGAACCAAGCAAACTGCCCGCAAGTCCACCGGAGGCAAGGCTCCGAGGAAGCAGCTCGCCACCAAAGCTGCGCGTAAAAGCGCACCTGCCACCGGTGGCGTGAAGAAGCCTCACCGGTACAGGCCTGGAACCGTGGCTCTGAGAGAAATCCGTCGTTACCAGAAGTCCACTGAGCTGCTGATCCGCAAGTTGCCCTTCCAGCGTCTGGTCAGGGAAATCGCCCAGGATTTCAAGACCGATCTGCGCTTCCAGAGCTCTGCTGTCATGGCTCTTCAGGAGGCTAGCGAGGCCTATCTGGTAGGTCTGTTCGAGGACACCAATCTGTGCGCCATCCACGCCAAAAGAGTCACTATCATGCCCAAGGACATCCAGCTGGCTCGTCGTATCCGTGGGGAGCGTGCTTAAGTGATTTGAAGTCAGGAACCGAATATTCAAAGGCTCTTTTAAGAGCCACCCAAACATGAAAAAAAGCTGGTTTCCAATGTCTTGGTTTAATTGGTTTTTGGTTAATCTTACTATTCTTTGACATATCTGCATGGCTCTGTACGTTCTAATAAGTAGGTGTCGCATATTTATTGCTAAATGTAATGGCAACCGGTGCAAAAGATCAATGCTAGCAAGTTAAACATCTATACGCTCATGTGATCCCGCGCTTGTCGAGTTTTAGAGCCACCCATGGGGACATTTTTGCCATGACTACGAGATTAAACTCAACATTTCGGGAAGAAAGGTCAACTTTAATCTCGACACTCCGTATTTATTGACATTCGAAACTAGTTAGTAGGCAAATACACAAAATGAGACCACATCACAGCTGCAGCCTTCCTTGACGCACCTTCCTTTTAACCAACTGACGCAGCCGTGGAGAAAGATCAACGGTAAATAAAAAGGTAGGTTGCATACAGTGCAAAAAGAGTAGGATAGAAATTCTACCTAATCCACATTTGATTGCTCAGCCGAAAACTTAACTGCTCTCTTAAAAACAAATGTCCATATCTGGACACAGATGTTTTAATAACACAACTTGTGTTTTAACACATTCGTTGTAAGCTTTATTTCAGGTAATATCTAATGAAAATCAATGCAGTGTAGTCAGTGTTTATATTGGAATTACTTTTAAAGAGAACGTGGGTGGCTCTTAAAAGAGCCTTTGGGTTAAAGCGCGCTCAACATCCAGCTTTACTTGGAGCTGGTATACTTGGTGACGGCCTTGGTTCCCTCGGACACGGCATGCTTGGCCAGCTCACCGGGAAGAAGCAGACGCACTGCGGTCTGGATCTCCCTAGAAGAGATGGTGGAGCGTTTGTTGTAGTGAGCCAAGCGGGAAGCCTCTCCAGCAATACGCTCGAAGATGTCGTTCACGAAGGAGTTCATAATGCCCATGGCCTTGGAAGAGATACCGGTGTCAGGATGGACTTGCTTCAAGACTTTGTACACGTAGATGGCGTAGCTCTCCTTCCTGGTCTTTCTGCGCTTCTTGCCGCCCTTGCTGGCGGTCTTTGTCACGGCTTTCTTGGAGCCCTTTTTAGGCGCAGGCTTGGCTGGATCAGGCATGTTGATGTCTCGACTGTCTGTTCGATAATCTGACTTGTCCTCAAGTTACCCGGTATATGTCTCAAGTTTTATGCAAATAGAGGACTGCGTCACTTCACACCCACGGCCAGAATTCCCTCCGAAATCAAATACCCAGACACGGTTGGTCGTTTTGAACCGAAGGGGCAGAATCTAGAAGGTTAGTACCACCCACAGACCATCGGTTTACACCACCTTCTTTTGTTTCTTTTCCCTCACTTTTCTTCTGAATGAAAGGAATTCTTCGAAATGTATGGCAAATACCAAGTCCCAAAAAAATCATTAAGCGTTACATATCACAATTACATGTTTTCTCGACGGTAAAAAAAGAAAAAAACTGTTCTCTACTGCACTGTTTTTACTGCCATTGTTTTGATAGACATTTTACAGTATAAAAAACAAGGCTTCTACAGCATTGTGCAAAGGGAAATTACAAGTGAACAGTAAAATATAGGAAACACTCCTTTACTGTAAAAGTAACTCTTTCTACATCTCTTTCTTTCATACATCCCGACGTTCCTGTCTGTCAAACCTGACAGATTATTAAAACCCTAGTTATGACACCAACTTGGATAAGGCTTTGTAATGGCACACGCGACTTTTGAGCATGTATTTTATTTTGTTTGATCATTTGTGAACCCTGAGTGTATCTGATGTCGTTCTATAGCGCAGCCATGGGTCGCACTTTATGATAGATTATTATAACAACTGTTCTGGCGCTTCTTGGTTGTTTTGGAATGATTTTCATATGAATACATGGCTTTCTCTTGACTACCATGGGATGATGATTGCACTATAAGCATATCATGAGATCGTAAATGCCCCAGTCTCGGTCGTGTGATATTGTTGTCAGGCAACTGCATGGAAGTGGACTAGCCTTTCCATAATTCAGATTACCCTATAAATACAGGAAGACAACCTTTTATGAGGAGTTGGGTGGCTCTTAAAAGAGCCTTTATGTATACGTTGAGAGAGATCTGATCTTTAACCACCAAAACCGTACAATGTACGACCCTGGCGTTTCAGAGCATAGACGACGTCCATGGCGGTCACAGTCTTTCTCTTGGCGTGCTCGGTGTAGGTGACGGCATCACGAATCACGTTCTCCAGGAAAACCTTCAGCACACCACGGGTCTCCTCGTAGATGAGACCAGAGATACGCTTCACACCACCACGGCGGGCCAGACGCCTGATTGCAGGCTTGGTGATCCCCTGGATGTTATCACGAAGGACTTTGCGGTGACGCTTTGCGCCACCTTTTCCAAGACCCTTTCCTCCTTTGCCTCTGCCAGACATCTTCCCGACTTATTGAGAATGAGAGTTGCACGAATATGAAGTGGCAATGACTCGCAACTCGTTCTAGTTTCCACAGAGAGGACCTTGTTGAAAACTACTAAGCACTGCCCCTTCTTTCTCCCTCCTTTTTATGACCAAAAAAACCGCCCACATCTTACTTGCATCTGAGCTTCACCCCACCTCACAGCGAAACAAAGTAGATCACGCATTTCCCGAAAGGTACTTTGATACGAATGTCTTTCGTACGTTGTTCGTTGGTAAGAGTGTAGCCAGAGACGTTCTAATGAGAAGACACAGCACTCAAAAAACCCTCTATAGAAATGGGTTCGTTTGTAACGCAAATACATTGAGCCAATCATGTGGTGTGTTGTGAAGACATCGTGCCAATCATGTGTTGTGATCTCGCTGCTGGAGCAAGGTTGGTGTCGAAGCCTTACGCACGCGCATTTCTGCCGAAATAGATGCCCGACAAGTGCCCAAAAAGCGTTGCAATATGGCCGCCGAGTGGAGGGACTTGCCTAAAAGGACTTTGCTGTAACCTACAGCAATCTTTAGACATCTCTGTTGCATATGCAACTAATGTGGTACAATATCACTGTTTTGGTTCGCCAGTGATTTTATATGAGTTGGCTA
Organism: Alosa sapidissima; assembly: GCF_018492685.1. Taxonomy (NCBI): domain Eukaryota; kingdom Metazoa; phylum Chordata; class Actinopteri; order Clupeiformes; family Clupeidae; genus Alosa; species Alosa sapidissima. The sequence goes on along the minus strand of NC_055965.1, from coordinate 17,483,829 downwards.
ATTAGGAAAATAATTTCTGTAAATGTTTCACACAAATAATACAATTTGCAAGTATTTGGAAATAATTATAATCTTATTCTCTTATTTCTTGCTTTCCCCCCACCATCTTCTACAATGTTTAATGTGGGGGGTTTCTTTTATGTTTAATACTACGGAGTGTCTATTTACACCCCTGGTACAAATAGCCTTGGCCACACAGCTGAGCTATTCACACCCTATGACATAATAACAAAAAGACGTTGCTCACGTGAACAAAAACATGGTGGACATTTGTTTTTTCATCAGCAGAAAGTGAAGAATTCTGAAAGGTTTCGGCACTAATATCTATTCAGATTAAGTTTTAGATCGAAAAGTTGTGTTTTGTTTTCATAATCTTGGTTCAGTGAACACATACAACCGTCAGTTTGTTAGTTAACAGAAATTTCGTGAATATGATGCTCAGGCCTATAAACTATAAGTTTACCTGCAAACACCATCAAGTTGTGGAAGTAGATAGTACAGTGGTTACAGACATGATTTAGCATGTAGGTGACCGGGGTTTGATTCCTGCATGATGCATTTTGGCAGAGGAAGTGCGCATGTTCACCAACATCTCTGGAGAGAAGGCACGCAATTTGAACAAGAAATCGGTTCTCAAACGGAAGTTTTGATTGCAACAATTAGCTAGTTCACGCACCAGGGTGTAAATAGCATCCACTTCTAACTATACATTGATGCAAACAGCATACCTTATTCAGAGTGTCTATTACACATGTTGCTTTTTTATTATTACATTGTTTGATCAATATGCCAGAATAAATGCATAGGGGTGCAAAATTGTGCACCGTGGTACGAATAGCAGACATTGATATTTGTACCAGACGGGGTACTAATTGAACACATTGCTGTGTGCACCGGGGTACGAATAGCATACATTGATATTTGTACCAGACGGGGTACTAATAGAACACATTGCTGTGTGCACCGGGGTACGAATAGCATACATTGATATTCGTACCAGACGGGGTACTAATTGAACACATTGCTGTGTGCACCGGGGTACGAATAGCATACATTGATATTCGTACCAGACGGGGTACTAATTGAACACATTGCTGTGTGCACCGGGGTACGAATAGCATACATTGATATTCGTACCAGACGGGGTACTAATTGAACACATTGCTGTGTGCACTGGGGTACAAATATAATTCACTTCTAATTGCACCAGGGTACGAATAGCATGACACAAAATGCCTAATTAAATGAGGCCGCAGGTAAATCAGCTGTGAAAATTTCTACTTTTTATCATCGTATGCTATTAATACATTCATCCATGGTGAAGTAGCGTGAATGATACTGGAGGCGATATTGAGCAATGTTTTGTGTGTGTGTGTGTGTAGCTAAAAGCCATCTTTCCTAGTTCTGTAGAAATGTGTGCAATACTCTGAAGTAAACTTTTCATAGAAATACTAAAATGTGCAGGTATAACTTTGAAAATAATCCTTTGAGATGTAGAGGCTCACAAGATCAGTGAATACGGACAAAGTGAGGGGGTCCAGTGGAGGCACCAGTACTATGCATAACTAATAGGAAACTGCAACTCATGCATCTCACATACACACAATGTCCAACACACACACAAACACACACACAAACTATTCAGCACAAATACAGTCACCTAATGCCACTTTTTTAGTCAGATTGTTTTTGTTCTTTTTTTTATTTTTTTTTTTTCGCATGGCCAAATTTCCGTTAAGGATTCACGGGACACTGAAAGACCGGGGTGCACGAAACTTGGTGGGCATGTAGCTCCACAAGAATAGCATGGAACCATTGTTTTTCATTTTGATCTGTAGCCCCCCTGCTGGACTGGACCCCCCGAATGGAGGGTAGGGACACAGTTTTCTGTGAATATCTCGAGAACCGTAGGGTTTAGGAGGACCACCTTTTTTTTGTATGTCGATCTTAAGGGGCCATGTCAACCCATTCCATAACCACTCATTTCATGTATAGTGCCACCTAGTTAAAAACGAAAAAGTAAAAATGAGGTGTTGTAATCGCAGGTATCTGTAACCTAACGTGGTCAAAAGTGCATGAAATTGAAAGTGTAGGATCATTATGACACCCTCTGAATGCATGGCAAGTTTCGTGGACTTTCGTTCATGGGGGGCCATACAATAGATTAATTTATGTATACATTTAGTGACCGTACACCAACAGAGATATGTACGCATGCATGCACATGCACACCCACGGGCACACCCACAGGCACATGCACGCACGCACACACACACACACATACACACACACACACATATAAACACGCACACATGCACACAGTTCAAGAATTTCTCAGAATTATGAACAGGCAAGATGGGGGTGGGGTTGTATAAAATGTATTTTACATATGAAATCTATGAAGTAATCATGTTTTGGTTAGTACTTGGATAAGAAACCTCCTTGGAAGAGTAGGTTCCTGCTGGAAGTGATGTTGGTGGCTGGCCAATAGGTGGCACTCTTCCCTGTGGCCAGAAGCCACCAAACAAATATCAATCCCGATGTCCTATTGCAGTGACAGGGACACTGTACTGCAGATGTTTTCCTTTGCATGAATGTTAAATTGAGGTCCTGACTCACCAAGGTTGTTAAAGATGCCATGGCACTTATTGCAAAGAGTAGGTGGTTCCCTGATTTGCTTTATTTATGTACACATACATAAAGACACACAGACATAAACACACACACACACACAAAGACACGTAAACACCCACACACTACACATGCACACACACATACATGCACACACACGACACGCACAAACACGCACATAAACACATGAACACACAGACACACCTACATACACAAACACAAGCACACAAGCACACACACACACACACACACACACACAAAAAAAAAACACACACACACAAAACACATATACACAAAAACAACCACACACTCTGCACACACTCAATTACAAACACACAAAAAAGGAACAAAGTAGGAAGTGAGCACAATTTGACAAGCGTGACTTATATTTGTAGAAAAAATGTGCTGGACTGGGCGCTGTCATATTTTGTACCACTCTGCGGTACATCTAGTTATTCTATTTGCTGTATTAAAATGTTTATGTAACTGCAGATTGCATGTTGGCATGCATCCCATATTGTTGGTTGTGTGAATGTGTGTCACACACACACATGCGCAGTGCAGAGGAAAGTGTCTCTAGATACAGGCATGCAGATCCTCAAGATGCCTGACATTCATAAGAAGTCTCAGATGTCTGACTCAGTCTCGGGGAAAAAAAACAAGTGAAAATATCATGTTACATTTCCTTGTTTGAAAGCTTCAGGCAGATATTTGTCAATGCCAGTGTCAATTTATGCATATGGAACGTTTATTAGCAATGGCAGTTTGCCAAAGTGCTGTTCATTCAAGGAGAAATTCTGTGATTTTTCACATAGCTCTCCGTTTCTTGAGATCACGGAGTGAAAAAACAGGTTTTACCGAGCTACCCAGATTTACATGGTAGATATTGGGAACATGTATGTTCCCAGGGCCCTGTGTTCCCCAGTTAGATGGTCCTATGTTCCCAGGGCCCTGTGTTCCCCAGTTAGATGGTCCTATGTTCCCAGGACATTATGTTTGTATGTACAGTATGCTTTATAAATGACATGATGGATTTGTGTTCTTTGTACTCATTCCAATGCTGGTTTTCATATCATCATCATCATCATCATCAACAACAACAACTTTTATTGCCAGACTCAAGGTCCATTCAGAAGACACAAACATGACATACCTACAATATACAATTAAAAGATAACCATATACAGAAATGTAAAAACAAAACAACAACACTGCATTTCTATAAAATACACTTTAAAAAGTGTTTCCATAGTGATGATTATCATTATGGCACTAATCTAGGATTTGCCAGCAACATAACAATGTTGTTCTGGGAGACGTTCAGGCGACAAATTAATTTGTAGATTTGCAGACTCCTCAATAATGGCTGGAAGGTGCTGACCCCTGCATTACAAAACAAGTCACTTTCACTAGTGCACCTGGGTTTCTTGAGTTGTATCCTTGTGCAGTCATCATAAGCAACCTTAAGGTTCTGCATGTCTTTTTAAACTTAGTCCATAAGGGAGCAGAATACAAAGGAGTGCAATATGCTTTAAACAGGCTCATTTTGATGTCATTCGTGCTCATGCAGAATTTTCTTTCCAACATGTTAGCTTGGGCATATAATTTGTGACGCTGCCTGTATATATCCTCATCATCAGATAACTGATCTGTAAGGTAGTGATTCAGATATTCTGTCTGGAAAACAAAGATCTTTGTCCCCTTTTTGTCCTACATATCAAGACAGCACTCTTTTTGGCATTAAACATCACATCATATTTCTTCAGAGCAGATATTCAGTAGCTGCTGAAAGCCAGCACTGCTGGGAGAGAAAATGGCCAGATCATCAGCATGAAATTATTTACCAAGGTGTTACCCATCAATTCCATAATAATTAGATCCTTCCTATCAGACAAATTTCTAATATTGCACAGGCACATTTACTGTATATGCCAATTGTATTTCAACTGTAAGTGTTTTATTTGACCCAAAACACCAAAGATGCACTTAACAATTCCCCAGTGGGACAGCCCTACACCCTTACAAACTTAGAAGGAACACTCATCAAAGAAAGTCTGTGAGTCCTTTTTTCAATATAAAATTGAACTGGGGATCATGGACCCTGGGAATATAGTGCCCTGGGAACATAGGACCCTGAGAATAGAACCCTGGGAACATAGAACCCTGGGAATATAGGACTTTGGGAACATAGGAAGGTGGTGTTATCTTGGCATGGACACCATCCTGTATGTAAATGGCACTATAAGGAAGTTAAAATCCTCCCATCCAGTTGACTAGGTTTTCCCTTATCCTCCCCTTGGGCCAGTAGTGTGTTTCCTTGTGTGCTTCCCTGCAGGTGTGCTCTTGTGTGCAGGTGTACTTGTAGTATAAAATCAAGGTTACTCATCCCCTCCTTGCAGATGTTTGTCTCAGAGTCCTGCTCGTAAGCCAGAGCTGTTTTGTGAGAGAGCTAGTCGCACCAACTCTGCTGTTCAGAATATTTTGGTAAGCATTAGTGGCCAGCATTTCCTCTGTTGTTTGTCTTCTTACTGTAAATAATAATAATGATATTCATAATAATTTAGTATACATTTACTATTGCAATAATAACTGTGTATAATATTAATAATTTAGTACATTTAGTTCAACATTATTCAACATTCTCCACCCTCTTGTTGCATTTACACCATGGGCGTAACAACTAGGAGCTTCTCTACAGCTAGACTCTGTTGATAGTTGGATATAATGGTTTGGCCTGATACAGGAGCAGTGCCATATGGAGGCTTCACTGACCTGGTGTTCTTTAAATTCACTGTACTGTAGATACCTCAGTGACAAGGAAAACTTGGTTTGTGTTTGTGGGCGACTTGAATTTGACCTTAATAACAGTAAAGGAGGGTGGAGTAGAAATAGACTTGTTATTGTTGTAGCTTAGTGAAACAACTCATTTGTAATTTCATAGAGTTTGACCTAATTGATCTTGATAGTGAGAACAATTTTGAGTTTTATATGGAATTAATTCATTGACAATTCATGTACCGGTAATTGTAAATCCAGTATGCAATTTGGTCATGCTTTGTATGTTCTGCAATTTAGTGTACAAAGTAACAATGGAATCCTCACTTCAGTTCTCCTTGTCAGTAAGAATGGTCTTCCTTATTCAGTGGCCACATCTGTGACAGTAATCAAATGACCATTATTTTATTGTATAAAAAACATTACTTAATTAATAATGTCCATTACTTTTCAGAATAACCATGGTGATCTACACAGTGAAGACATACACAGGAAATTGGGCCTTTGCAGGCACAATGAGCTATATCTCCATTCAACTTCAAGGTCTCAAGGACGAGAGCAATGAAATATGTGTAGATAGGAGCCTTTTCTCTGCGCCCTGTTATCAAGGATCAGTAAGTGCACTCATTTAAAGTGCCCATATTATGACTATTTTTCAACAAGTTAAAATAGGTCTATGAGTTCCAGAAAACATATTTCTGAAGTTGTTTGCTGGAAATAGCTTGTAGGAAAAGATTCTTACCTACCTCTATTACCCTCTGTTTTAGTCTCTTTCAGAGTGTGCTGTTTCTGCTGCTCATTACATATTTATGAGCTGCTGCTCATTTGCTCACGCCCTACCAAACTTGTAATCTCCATCACACATATTTTTTTCGCATTGGATTGTTTTGTAAACAGCTTTGTAAACTAGGCACAGATGTTCACTGTGTGGTTGCCAGTAGTTATGAGAAAGATAAAAAAAACATATATAGGCATCCCTTTAAGGCATACTATGCAGTTTCAGGTATTTTTGGCGACTCTAGAGCTCCTCCTAGAGTCACGATATATTTATGTTTTACTTTGCCGTTGTAAATAGTCTACTTCTCATGGTTTGTTCCCCCTGTACACAATGACAATGCTTTTGTTGTGGAGGTGAGGGGCAAGCAACAGGCAAAAACTATCTTCAAAGAGCTATATCTACTGACAAGGTAGTGTTTCACGAATCTTGCGAGATGTCTCTTGAAGTTGCATTGCTGGTTTTCTCGTTATGGACGCAGCTACAGTATGCTCTGTGGCTATGCTAGGCGAACGATTAAAAAGTTTGTTTAACATCAAACTGGCTTTGAGAAGTTATATTAAGGTGAACATATTGTATAGTGTATCTTTAAGGAGATGAGAAATCTATTCATTTCTACACCGAAAATTACTGAATACATTTACATGAAAATTAGAGAAAAAGTAGGCATGTTCAGTATGTTCCTGAATTGGCAAAGTGCTGCATTGTGTACAAAAGGATTATATCTGCATGTACTTTTCTGTTTTTTTTTGTTTGTTTGTTTGTTTGTTTTTTTAAGATTTACAAACAGCAGTATACACTGACATTTTGGTGGGTCATCTTATTTAAATGTGTGCCACTATTGTTTACTAATCAGTCTGTAACCTATTACATTTCAAAAGTAATCATCACCACCCTTATTGCAGGAAGTTGTTATCAACTGCTGATTGACTTCCTGGTTAACTGTCCAATGCATCTTCTCTGAATATAATTTATTGTCTAGTTGACTTTTTGAATATCAGACCATTACTTTTCATGGAAAATATGTGTATGAACATTGTATGGCGGGATGATAAACAAAGGTTGGAATTGATTATGTGGAATTAATTATGTATGTATGATTTGTGTTATAAATATATTATGTATATTATTAATTATGTATGTATGATTTGCATTATAAATATATTATATATACATTATATAACATGATGTATATCTACAGCATCGTAATACAAGAGATTCAAGCAGGTGCTATAGCTGGTTTGCAATATCTTCCGTAGATATGTGGGCATCACATCAAAACAGTTGTTTCTTCACATTATTTTGTTATTTAGGTCAATGTTTGATGTTTTAAAGGGGAAATGTCTCATTATTTTGGCTGTGAGCGCAGCCACGCGACACTCTCACAATGACTTGCATTGTATTTAATACTGCAGTATCATGTGGTACATGGTGGCACTAGGTTTTTTGCATGCTAACTTCAGTGGATACCTGGACAACATGGAGCACAGGCATTTTTGACATCACATCAAACCCGTCGTGTATAAATATCTGCCACATAGCCTCTTTAAAAACAAACAAAACAACTCCAGTGCTTTACAATCTTAAAATCGCTTTTCATATGTCTTTACAGGAACAGACATTCGAGGTACAGTGTAAAGAGGCCCTGGGGGAGCTCATACTTGTCAAACTCCATTCCAAGCCATTTTTGGGTCTTAACAACCAGTGGTTTTGCGATAAGATCGTGATTACAACGCCTGAAGGGGATGAGATTTTGTTTCCATGCTACCGCTGGCTGGCCTGTAATGAGAGTCTTGATCTAAGACCTGCCAAAGGTAGGCACTAGGGGCAGACTTCACAATTACTGTTGTACTTGAGAGTTCAATGGTGATGTCTTGTAAATGTACCGCACACGCACGCACACACACACACACACACACACACACACACACACACACACACACACACACACACACACACACACACACACACACACACACACACATACTGCAGACAAATTCCTTTTGCACATAGCCAGCATGGTTGGGAAATTATTCAAATGACTTAATTTCATTGTTAATACAGTATTTATTTGAATAGCAGCTCCTGCAAGCATAAACATTTTGAATTTTATTTACAGTAAAGGTAGTTTATCCACATCCATTGTTTGCTGGCTGCTGTTTATTGTCAGTTTGTAAAGTTTAGGCAAAGCAGAAGAAACATTAGGAATCTCTCTGATTAATGTGATTGGTTAGGCTGGAGCTGGACCAATGATTTCAAAGTTTACTTTAAGTCTACGCCAGTCACCATGCTATTGTTGTAAATGATTCTCAATTGCTTGGGACCAGATATTGATCTGAGTTTGGCTTACCAGGCTACCTTGAAGGTGGCTCGGCCAATTTTTCCAGATACCAGAAGGCGCAGTGCCATGGCAAAACACAATTATTAGGAGAGGTCTCCCCAATTAAGTATTTATTGTCCGTCTTATGTCACAAAGTTATGAATGTTATACTTATATGACCATACGACACGAGTGGGAGTGGGGTTGGTAACAGTGGGCTGCAGGGTGAGAGAGGTGATGCTACACCCACACCGAATGCAGTGTTTCAAGTGGACATCTTCGATGGCTGGTAGTTGGATATAAATGCCGTTCTTGGGCTTTCCTGAACAGAAAAGTGGTGTTTAGAGACCATGTCAAGTCCTCGGCAAAGTGGACTAGGATTGCACAATTCTGGGAATTTTGCAGAGTTGTAAAATTTCCATGACAATTAACGAGCATGTATGGGAATTAATGGAAATAAACAGGAATTAATAATAATATACTGGAAATGTGTAATATTACAAGATTACAACACCTTGCAGCATAATATTAAAACAACGTGATTTAATTCAAATTCACTGCGGAAGATGCAGAACTTTTGAAGCTTGTCCTCAGTATCTCAGTTCTAGCCAGTGGCGTAGGTTTGTATGGGGATGCGTGTCCCTACCAATATTTTAGCAAACTCATTCGTATTATGTGTGTTGTGAAGTTGTAGCCTCATCATTTTGATGTATTCTGCAGGAAAACCAGTTTAGACATGCTATCATTTGATTGGCTGAAACCAAGGAGGATTTATCTGACACTCACATGAAAGTGTCAAAGCAACTTAGATAGATAGATAGATAGATAGATAGATAGATAGATAGATAGATAGATAGATAGATATTGTAGATACTTTATTGATCCCCAAGGAACAGAGGGGGCACCAACATGTAGTCAATAAATCAGATTGGCTTTACTGCAAACTGCTTTGAAATCGATTGCAACACATTCCACTCAAATAGCTATAGGAGGCTACAATTTTATTTTTTATTTGCTAACAATAACTGTCTAGCATCATGTAATTTCCTGTTTCCATTTCCAAAGCTGTGTCCCTACCAGGCTCTGGACTGACATATCCTGTTCTATTTCAGCTTTGCTTGTGTTCCAGGACACCAACAAAGTAGCCCAAGAACAAAGGAGGAAGCAGCTAGAAAATCGACAGGATACATATAGGTTTGGGGACAACACACCAAATATCTTGATTAAATTATGTTAAATTCAATATTTTCCCAACTGTCTGCATATTCCTCCCACAGGTGGCATGTGTACGATGAGGACATGCCCCGCATTACCAACTTTGATTCTCCCTTTGCTCTGCCTGCTGAACTCCAGTTCTCTTTCACAAAGGAAATTGAGATTTTCTACACAGGAGGAAAACAGTAAGTAATTTGGAAGAAAGAAAGAAAGAAAGAAGGAAAGAAAGAAAAAAAGAAAGAAAGAAAGAAAGAAGGAAAGAAAGAAAGACAAAAACTCCCGTGCTGTTCAAAATATAATTTAATTTCTATGAAAGTCCTGGTAAACAAGCCAATATATGTTTACAGTTTCTAACTTTTACCTATTTGTACCTTACATTCTTTTTAATGGTCGGTCTACCAATTCTTTGTGTTTAGGTTAGCTCTTCTGCAGCTAAATGGATTAGCTCGTTGCAGAGATTCGTGGAAGAGCATTAAAGAACTTGATGCCCTCATTTGCGGAATTACAAATGAAACCTTGGGTACTTATCTTAAACAAGCGCTTCAATGAGCTGTACAGAATTTCTGTAGTTAAATAACAAGTACTACTGACCTGTCTATCAGAGCATATGTTCTTCTGACTTGGCATCATTTGCAGATTATGTTAGAAAGAACTGGGATAAGGACGAGTTCTTTGGCTACCAGTTCCTGAATGGCCTAAACCCCATGATGATCCAGCGCTGCTCAAAGCTGCCCAAGAACTTCCCCGTCACAGAGGAGGTGGTCAAAGGTCTTCTTGGAAAAAGCACTTTAGAGGCGGAAATAAAAGTAGGCATTAGAGTCACTCAACGGTCTAGCAGGAGAAGTCCTTCATGGATTCACTTTTACACAGATGCATGCATGCTGTCCAAAATAACTTAAAGGTGCCATGTGTAATGTCCGCCAAAAAATCAATTCATACTCCACATTCCATAAAAGATGGGGGCAGTATACCTCCAGAAAGTGAGTTGGTCTACCCTAGAGTAACAACCGAGACACATGTATTGCAGTTTGGCTGGCTGTTATGTTGCCCGCATACCGCCTCCCATGGCCGAAACTGGTATTATGACACCTGTCGGGCTGTGGCTAGTAATTTAGCATGCTAATTCAGGTTGATATCTCTTCAGCACTATACCTTGTCATTTTTTTAATGACATCATCATCCTTATTTCTGCTCCTTCTTATGATGCGTGTAGCTCATTTTTTTGGATATTTTTACCTCAATTCTTACACATGGCACCTTTAAAATACAGTACTGACATACATTTTCTGATTTAATGTGTACTACTTGGTTTTCAAGCTTGTGATTTTAAATAATAATAAAACATTGTCTATTTGTTGTTTTTTCTCCTTAACTAAACCTAATCCATCCAGAAAGGAAACATATTCCTGTGTGACTACAAGATGCTGGATGGAGTCATAGGAAATGTGGTGAACGGTGAACAGCAGTTTCTCACCGCTCCTCTGGTGCTGCTTCACCTCGACCATCACGGCCTGATGCTGCCCATCGCCATACAGGTAAACACACCTGAACAACACTAAGATCTGAAGAGGTGAACAGTGAACAGGAGGAGGTATCGTATGTGCACCACAATGCTAATCAAGCTTTAAATATAGGGGAGCCTTTACATCTTAGATTCCTTCTTCTCCACCTGACCAGCCTCAAGGAAATGGGTAACCTCTCTGAGCTGGGTGCTCTGGGATCTCTGGCTTCTGGTTTGCCTTTTTTTCTACATTTACATTACCGTAATTTCCCAACTATTGGCCAAGGTTTACACATTGAGGTTAATACACGGGGGCAGTTAATAATATGGTTTTAATATGTTTTTGGTGTTGTTTTTAACTTGCATAAAACAGTACCCTGTGGCTTATACACTATGCGGCTAATACACAGGAAATTACTGTATTCATTTAGACACTTTTTCCAAACAACAACATTTGTATGTCAATTATATTACAAAGGCATTGTTACATTGTCCCCAGAGCAGGGTTCAGGGTTAAGTGCCTTGCTCAAGGGCACACCGGTGGAAGCTGGGAATTGAACCCACAACTTTTCTGGCTACTGCATGCTAGCCCAGCTCCTTAACCACGATGCTACCACCGGCCCAACATATTCTATTGGGGAGCCTAGGATTAGGGGTGGGGTTTGGTCAGGAACGTATACCATCTCTACGCGTCAGCTAAATACCACAACCATAAATACAGCAATGAGGCGGAAAATGGCAATTTTACCGAAGGCCAGCCATCCCTTAACTTCGGCTAAATGGTAGGCACTGGCCATATTATGCACATTCAGAGTACTGGTGTAGCAGTTCTACATGTCTGGCATTTCTCCACAGTTAGGGCAAACACCTGGACCTGAGAACCCCATCTTCCTGCCTACCGACTCCAAGCATGACTGGCTGCTGGCTAAGATCTGTGTACGGGCCGCGGAGTACTGCGTGCAAGAGGTCGACTTCCACCTGCTGAGAACTCACGTGCTGGCTGAGGTGTTCACCTTGGCAACGTTGCGGTGCCTCCCCTCCATACACCCCCTTTACAAGGTATGGAAGGATGACTTGTCCCACAATTAAAACAAACACAGTGTATTTGTGGTCCATGTACTTCACAGCTATTTGATTTTCATTTTGAAATGGTTAGATTCAAATTTATTGTCAATGTGCAGAGTAGGCTACAAGTACAGAGACAATGAAATGCAAATGGTGACACCACAATCGGAAAACGACTTGTTTCCTGTTTTTGGTTTTGAAATTGTAATGGAGAAATGGCCTGTTATCTGTTATTTGTAATGAAAATACAAATGAAAGGTGGAACATGATGTGTTATCTGATTTTATATGCTATAACATACAGTGACCTCATGTGACACAAACTGTTGCTGATCTAGTTAAACTCTCTAAATTATTTTAATGGGATGATATAGACATCAAAGTGTAATGACCAGCTGTTCACTTTTTCCCCTTGTAGCTCCTCATTCCCCATACTCGTTACACACTCCACATCAATATCATGGCACGAAATCTGCTGATTACCGAGGAGGGAGTCTTTGTGAGGGTAAACATACAACATAGTACAAATATACTGTGTCTGACTAGTTTGTAGATATGCACCATGTATTTTCAACTTCACTGTGAACTGTTTTGTCCTATAGCCACATTTAGTTGTTTTATGCCATACCATTTGTGGTATCACTATAATATTCAACTTCATTACTGATTATAATGTGATGTGACCTTGGATAAGTTGCTGAGGCGTGGAACCTCCTCCCTGACCTACAGCTCCCTCTGTCTGCCTGAGAACATCTCTGAGAGAGGCCTGGAGGACGTCCCCAACTACTACTACAGAGATGATGGCATACAACTGTGGAACATCATCTACAGGTACGTGTAATGGCTGCCAGCTGGTGTGTAGCTGCAGTATGTGCATTGTGTGAACCTCCGTCCTGTCGCATTAAGGGGGCTTCACATTGTACGCGCAAGCGGTAGCGCTGCGCTGTGAAATCCATTATTGTCAACGGCTTGTGCACACAAGAACTGGCCTGCCACTGCGCTGAGCAAAGCACAACAAAACCCCTTCAAGGGGGCTTCACATTGTGCACAGCATGCACTGCGCTCACCGCAAGGTTGCTCTTGGTTGAGGAAATGTCCCGCAGATTTGTGTTGTGGTTGCCGCCAGGCTCGGCGCAAAAGACCTATGATTTACAGTGTGCCGCGGTCACCATGGTGGTTTAGCAACCTCACAGCTAAATTTTGTAGAAACGGATATTGTGGGGTCGAGTCTAGTCAAGGGCAGGGCTGAGCCATGGGGGTCAACAAAACACAGAGTACATACATTTACTACTATAAGTAGTGCAGTAGATGCAAATTTGGTCATGTGGTCATCTGCAGGTATGTAACAGGAGTCTTGCAACATTACTACACATCTGATGAGCATGTGCAGAAGGACACAGAACTGCAGAGCTGGATCAGAGAGATTTTCACCAATGGATTCCTGGGAAGGAGCAACACAGGTGTGATTATTTCTTCACAATGTGTTGATTTGTAGAACTAAACTAAAAGGAATTAAACTATTTTTTTCTAGCATGATCATGCCTGGCTAAAGCACTTTACTCTGTTCTGATGTCCGACAGATGTGATCTTGTCCTTGCGGGTTATTAATTCACATGTCTGTCTTTATTTCTCTTAGGAATACCTGAGTCTTTTCAGAGAATGGAAGATCTCCTCAAGTTTGTTACCATGGTGATCTTCACTGTATCAGCCCAGCATGCTGCTCTCAACAATGGACAGGTAATTTATTATAAAGGTCTGAGAATCAATTTGGCTCAGATTATAAAATAAACACTTTTTTTTCAGCTGGCCGTTGGTGGGTGGTTCCCCAACAAAGCCCCTCTCCAAAGGAAAAATGCCAGACCATTGTTGGATGTTGTCTCTATTATGTCTACCATGACGCTTTGTAAGAAAAATTACAATCAGCATAGAGGCCACAATGGGAAAGGCCTTCTTTAAGATAATGATCTATTGTAGTTCTTTTCTTTTGTCATCCTAGGTTCTTTGATCTTGTCTAAATTGATCTAAATTGCCCCATGCAGTTTGACTTTGGTGGCTGGATGCCCAACTACCCCACTGCTCTCAGAAAGCCCCCTCCCAAAGAGAAAGGCCAAACCACGATGGACACTATCCTGGAAACCTTACCTAATGTGAGCACAACAGTAAATAGCATGGCTATCCTGAAAGTGCTCAGCATAAATTCAACAGACCATGTGAGTGTGTGCATCATCTTTTAAGAAAACAACAAATAATACAGTAATATAACACACAATCTAAATGCCTTTTGTCTACCATTATTATTAGTGTTGATTTAATACTGCCCTCTGAAGTGCCAAGCTGTAAGGTTACTTAAGAAATAAACAGGTTTTGGGTTTGCATCACCCAATACATGCAATTACAGTACAAATGACATTTCAAACAAGGGCAGAGAAAATATCCAAAATAAGCATTTAAGTATTTATTTTACTTCACTTTGGCTATCTGAGTCTGTAATTTTCAATATCAATACACATAGTGATCACATTCTCTCTGCAGTACCCTCTTGGATGTTTTCCAGAAGAACTGTTTGACGAGGAAGTTCCTTGCCGTTGCATCAAAGATTTTCAGGAGTGGCTAAAGTTGTTGTCTGGTCGAATTGAGGATCGCAACAAGACGCTGAAGCATCCCTACACTTATCTAAACCCCAAAAATGTGGACAACAGTGTGACACTTTAACCCTTCTTTACTTTTGTCTTTTCTATTAATAATCTTGGCAATGAAAATAAAAAATAAACCAAGGAACAACTAAAAAATAGGAAAACAAATGATTAACACTGAAACTCCCCTTCCCCTTTATTCCTTGTGTTATAGGGGCAAATTCTCCCATGTGTCTAAGGGTGCATGTGAAAAAAATGTGCAACTAAGCCCTTTTCAGCCTGAGCATGTTCTGGCACATTCCCTTGACTTAAGTCATGTTTGTACACTGGAGGCAGTTCCGTGCTTCAGGAGCAGTTACTCCATAATTTCTAATGTAAACAACTCTTGCACAAATTCTGCCACTGAGTTACATGCTTTTGCAGCTAAGCACTTCTGAGGGCTGCATTAAGGTTGAGCGCCACTACAAGGTGGAACAGCATATTGCTTGATGTCGACAGTAAACCGAGTTGTAATTACATGTAGGTTACAAAGAATGTTACAAATTAACATTACAGTATCAAATTCGGTGCATAATGTGCTGATTTGGGCTTTATGTTTTTTCACATTACAGTGTCATACAGTAGGTAGGGCTGTAACGATACACCAACCTCACGATTCAGTTTGTATCACGATTTTTGACCCACGGTTCGATACAAACCTCAACTTTTTATTATTATTTTTTGGATGGGGGGGGGGGGGGGGGGGGGGGGGGTGTTAGACATTTTATTAAATAACATTTCAATAGCCTACCTTGAAACACCAGATGATTAGAATATAACATATAGTATAATGCATCTGTACTATTTAATATCCTGATATAAAAAAGAGAGTACTGCATTGGACTGTTCACAGGCCTTCCTAAAAAGACTATCAAACAGCTTCAGGTGATACAAAATGCAGCAGCTAGGATTCTCACAAATACTAAAAGAGCTGACTACATTACTCAAATTCTTCTTCAAATGTGTACATTATTACTTGTTTACAACTTTTATTTTCTTATGATCTTTACCTTTTGAAGTATTCTTTGACTATATTGCCCTTCTGTGCTTTTATTTGTTAACTGTTTGCTTTTGTTTATGTAAAGCACATTGAATGACCTCTGTGTATGAAATGCGCTATATAAATAAACTTGACTTAAGGCATGTTGCTGTGAAAAAAGATGCCAATTATGTATTAAGTATGATTATCATACATAGTGTGGGCCGTGTTATTTGGCTGAGGGGCCCCATTCAGATATCAGGGGTGAATACATAGCCCATGGTATGATGGAGGGGCCTATTAAGACATATCAAATAACATAAACCATGCCATTTGACTAAGGGGCTCAATTAAGACATATCACATAACATAAGCTATGTTATTTGATTAAGGGGCCCTATTCAGATGGGAGAACATAGTAGAGACTTCATGCAGAGACTTGAGCTTCAGGCATACCTGTGAGAGTAACAATCTAAGGGTTATTGTTTTTGAACTGAACATACGTTATAACTTACATGTGTAAATAAAGGTAACTGAGTTACTCCATCTGTTTGACAGTTATTATTGGCTAGGTCATTCAAATAGCACTGGCTTGGCATGAAGCTGGCAGCTACTGTGGAATGTGTCTAATTGGGAAGAGGCAGATGGTGATGAAGCTTGAGGAGGGAGAGAGAGAAGGCAGAATGGGACGGAGGGAGGGAGAGAGGAGGGAGGGAGAGAGAGGGAGGGAGAGAGAGAGGGAGGGAGAGAGAGAGAGGGAGGGAGGGAGAGAGAGAGAGGGAGGGAGAGAGAGAGGAGGGAGGGAGAGAGAGGGAGGGAGAGAGAGAGGAGGGAGGGAGAGAGAGGGAGAAGGCAGAATGGGACGGAGGGAGGGAGGGAGAGAGAGAGAAAGAAAGAGAGAGAGAGAGGGTGCTGTCTCAGGGAGAGGGAGACGAGCAAACCTACACCTCTCGCCCTCCCCTCCCAGGCTGCTGGCTCAGAGGGTGGAGTGTAGCAGGTTGTGGCGGCTGGATGGAGGCTCAGGGAGAGACCAGCACCACCGGTAAGGACAGACAGGCGTTACGGAGGCTCACACTGTGGGACGAACAAAAGCGGTTTACAGCCCTTCTGCATTGTCTCGTACAAAGAGGTGCTCTGCTTGTGCTTATGCAAGAGGACTCAATGCACCAGCAGACAGCCAGTGACAAGTGCAGACTGCTTTGTGAACGCCACTAAGTTCAGATGCATTGTGTGTGTGTGTGTGTGTGTGTGTGTGTGTGTGTGTGTGTGTGTGTACACATGCACTCACATGTGAAGGCATGCACTGCTACTTGAGCAAATTACACTGCTCCCTTCTGTTCATTTGTGAGGATTTGTATGTGGGCACATTAGCTGAGGAAGATTTCGAAGAGCATCTCTGTCATATGTGAGAGAGATAGCATTGAGGCTTGATCTTGATGAATTGATCAAAATGATCAGGTTTAGTTTACGGGCAGAATCGAAAGATTGGACTTCTGATACTGTTGCCCACTACTTCTCTCCCTGATGTGTCCTGTATGGTGGACTAGCAGAAAGGGATGAGTAATGTGCCTACATTAGTAGCCTACTACTGCAGGACAATCTGTAGGGTAGGCCTACACTGCAGGAATCGGGATGCTAGACTACTGGGTTGTCACATTTTATAATGAGATTCATCTTTCTCATGATGCCAACATTTAGCTTTCCAAAAACGAGAGATTGTTTTTCTTGCGGGCAAAAGCAGATGATAGTGGTAGGACACTAAAGCTGAGACTTTTTCAAGAATACACAAAACAGGATTCTAAAATTAATTTAAAAAGCATTTCACTTTTGTCACTGCTATACTTTACATGTAGGCTACTGCACATTTTCACAATTCAAAATTATACTGACCAAAATTGTAAAATCTGCTTTTATGTATTTGTTGCATGTATAAAATCTGCTTTTATGTATTTGTTGCATGTATATTTTCTTACAATTTACAGACCAATTTAAACCAAATGCAGCATGGGCCTACTTGTGTTTTTGTAAGTCTATGTTGATAAATTAATCGAGGGTCGTGCTTTCCTTTTAAGAGTCAGATTATCATTGACAAAATTATACTGCAGTTGGAGGTACACTAACTATTCTCTATTCTTGCCTCATTAAATGCCACAAAGTGTCCTTATTTTTAGTGGTATAGAAATGGCCACGCTCATTCTTGGAAGTCGATGTGATGCGATGCGTGAAGCCCATAGATGGACAGTAAAAGAAAAGATGTAGGCCCAAGTAACCACATGATTGAAGACGTAGCGTGTTCCAGCAGCTCCCCTCCCCCTCCCACTCTAGCGTTCCCCACGTGATGAACGCGGAACAAAGGAAAACGAAAGTAAATGTAAAGCAAGGAACCGAGACCGGTTGTGTGCAAGAATGTTTTAAACGTTTTATAAGGAGGTAAGTAGACATTGTAAGTTGAATTTAAGGTTGTAATCCAATACAGAGGTGGCAAGTGATGTCGATTTCGTGAACTGAAGGTAGGCTAATTAAGAGAGACTTTGACACTGTGGGCTACCAAGCCAAGGGTTCACAGACAGGCCTGAACGGTAAACATTGCTATCGTTGTCTAGTCCTACCTTTCATACCACGTTAACACACGTTGACTAGGCTAGCACTTTGCGTTGCGTCGCCAAATAGCCCAATTGTTGCCTTGTAGCCAAAAAAGTGGTTATAATGGATCAGCCGAAATGTAGTTGCAAATGAGGCCAGGCCCTGTCAGGTAGAAAGACGGCCTAGCCTATCTTAGGCCTACCTGAGGATGACATGATTCTGCTAGAATAAGCTGTATAATGATATGTACTCTATATGTGGTAATAGTATTGTAACAATCTTGCAAAGAATGGTTTTATTGGTTACGCACCAAAACACACGAACGTCATTACACAGGCAAAACAAAGGAGATCAATTAAACAAGCACTAAACACAAACAGGGTAGTCACATACAATACACGGGGTAAACACATGAGGTACAACATAAAGAAAGACTATACCAGCTAACACATACATAACAAGGTGACTTCCGGGGACGGCTGCACGGTGACCGGTGTTAGAGCCACAGCTCCACTGTCACCAAGGTCAACAGAATCAGTGTCCAAGTCTCCACGACCCTCAGCTGAGGCCAGGGGTCGATACGGGGCCAGTCGATCACGGTGGAGAGCCACAACTCTCCGACGCTTAATCAGTCTCACACGAAAGACCACCAGGGGCAAGTGTAAGTCCCAGTCCTTTTGTCGGCGGTCGGCCAATATGGCCAGCTGCACTGCTAGCGTCCGATTAAACCGTTCCACTAGCCCGTCGCTTTGTGGATGCAGAGGTGTCGTTCTCGTTTTCCGGATGCCCATGCGCTGGCAAACCTCAGCAAACACCTCTGCCTCGAAATTCCGCCCTTGGTCGCTGTGGAGCTCTTCCGGTGCCCCGAACCGGCAGAACATCTCAGTGACCAGTCTGTCCGCTGTCGTCTGGGCGCTCTGATCTGGCACTGCATACGCCTCAGGCCACTTAGTGAAATAGTCTATAGCTCCGAGCACGTAGCGATTTCCCCGCTCTGTGACTGGCAGTGGGCCCATGATATCGACGGCTACCCGCTCCATGGGAGCCCCGACTGCGTATTGCTGCAGCGGAGCGTGCGAGCGTCGAGTGGGGCCCTTCTTCGCTGTGCAGGCGTCACAGCAGTGAACATGCAGTTCAACGTCCAGCCTGCATCCCGGCCAATAGAAGTGGCTTCTCAGCCGACGAAGAGTTTTTGCAATGCCAAAATGAGCCGCCCCCACTGCCCCATGTACCTGTTCCAGTACACGGGCTCGCCTGCTTGAGAGAGGATGGCGCCAACGCCCACGTCGCTGGCATCGGTGTCCAGGATGAACGGCAGTTGAGGGTCAGGGAAAGCGAGCACTGGGGCCTCACATAGCGCCCTCCGCAGCCGCCGGAATGCTGCGTCGCACTCTCGCAGCCACTCAAAGAGCTGGCCTTTGTGCGTTAAACGATGCAGCGGGCTGGCGACTGTAGCAAAGTCCCGGATGAAACGCCGGTAATATGACACCAGGCCCAGGAAGCTCTGCAGCTCAGCACCATTGCGCGGAACAGGCCAACGTCTCACCGTCTCCACCTTAGCTGGGTTGGTGGCCACTCCGGCGGCCCCCACGACAAGGCCCAGGAATCTGGTTTGCCTCCGGAACAGGTGGCACTTTTTCGGGTGCAGTTTGAGCCCAGCACCCCGTATGGCGTCGAACACCTTTTCCAGATGTCCTATGGCACCGGTGAAGTCTGTTGCATGACACAGGATGTCGTCCAGGTAAACCACGCAGCATGTTCGTGGAATGCCCGCCAGGACACGCTCCATCAGCCGCTCAAAGTTCGCTGGCCCGTTGCATAGGCCGATTGGAAGTACCCGGAACTGCCACAGCCCTTGCCCGATGGTAAACGCTGTCTTCGGCCGAGCTTCTGGGGCTAGCTCAATCTGCCAGTAGCCACTGCGTAAGTCCAGCGAGCTAAACCAGCAGGAGCCGGCAATGCTGTCCAGCGCATCGTCGGGGGAGCGGGTAGGAGTCTTTCCGGGTTACCTGGTTAAGGCGCCTGTAGTCAACACAGAACCGCCACGAGCCGTCCTTCTTCCGGATGAGTACAGCCGGCGCAGCCCAGGGACTACTGCTTGGCTCTATCACTCCTGCCGCGGCCATTTCCTTGATCTTTTCTTCAGCTGCTTGTCTTGAGGCTGAAGTCGAATGGGCCGGGCATTTCCGGTGTCGATATCGTGTTGGACCAGGCTCGTTTGGGTGCAGTCCTCATCTCTTGCGGTGAAGATGTCGGTGTACGCTGCTAGTAGTCTCCGCACCTCGCCCAACCACCCAATACACAGCACATTGTCTCATGAGGAAGCTTCTCCAACACACATATTGCACACTGCCCTCTCCCCACATACACGGTACACTATCCCATCTCCCCTGTCATCCCCCCAACACACACACCAAGACCCCTGGCAGTTGGGGTAGCCCCTTGAGCCGTGGATCTGCCCAAGGTTTCTTCCTTGGTAAGGGAGTTTTTCCTTGCCCCTGTTGCTCTTGGGTGCTCCTTGTTGGTGCCCCCCCCCCAATTCCAATCCTCCCCCACCTTTCTTATGCAGCCCTTGCCACTTAATCTACTAAACCCCTCTTCTACTGCACTTTTTACCCCCCCACTTTGCACAAATAGGCTGACACCAGACATAATTTCACTGCATTTCTTATTTCCAGTAACTATATGCATGTGACAATAAACTTCCTTGTATCCTTGTATCCTTGTAAAAACTACTAAAAATTTCCCCATAGACTTAACATTGGCGATTATGACATCACAGTAGTTTCGTGTACCCCGTTCTTTCAGTGTCCCGGGAATCCTTGTTGGTGTACGTCACTAAATGTACACATACATTATTTTATTGTAAGGCCCCCCATGAACGAAAGTACACAAAACTTGGCATGCATTCGGAGGGTGTCATAATGATCCTACACTTTTAATTTCGTGCAGTTTTGACCTTGTCAGCCAGAGATATTGTGATGAAAACACCTAATTTTTTGCTTTTTAATTTTTAACTAGGTGGCGCTATACATGAAATAAGTGGTAATGGGATGGGTTGACATGCCCCCTTAAGACCAACATACATAAAAAAGGTCGACCTCCTAGGCCCTACGGTTCTCGAGATATTCACAGAAAACTGTCTCCGGCCACCTACAGGCCAGTTGGTGTATAGTAATATAAATTAATTTATTGTGTGGCCCCCCATGAACGGAATTCCACAAAACTTGGCGTGCATACAGAGGGTGTCATAATGATCCTACACTTCCAATTTCGTGCAGTTTTGACTATGTTAGGTCACAGATACCTTCAATTACAACACCTCATTTTTACTTTTTTGTGTTGAACTAGGTGGCGCTATACATGTAATGAGTGGTTATGGAATGGGTTGACATGGCCCCTTGAGATCAACATACAAAAAAAAATGGTTCTCCTACACCCTACGGTTTTCGAGATATTCACAGAAAACTGTGTCTGCCCTACCCTCCTTTCGGGGGGTCCAGTCCAGCGGGGGGGCTACAGATCAAAACGAAAAACGATGGTTCCATGCTATCCATGTGGGGTTACATGCCCACCAAGTTTCGTGTACCCCGGTCTTTCAGTGTCCCGGGAATCATTGACGGAAATTTGGGCATGCGGAAAAAAAAAAAAAGAAAAAAAAATCTGACTAAACCTATATGACCGCCGCTCCACTGCACGGCGGTCATAATAAATGGAGATGGGCGGCTGTTGGAAACGGGGGAGAACTAACAAGCCATGGTGTAAAGAAATTAGAGTGCCAGGGGTTTGCTTTTGTGCGGTTCGCTGCAAGAAAATTGTTTATGGATGCAATAGGAAAACGTTTTAACACGCCACCAATCAGAAGACCGCCATAAGGTTAACGTTCGTGCACTTCAGGACATCTTCCCTACCTGGTGCAACTAGCCACCACGACAGAGGTTGGCTACGTTTATCTATGGCTGACCGTTTTTACGTATAGAAAGCAGGCTACGCATGTTCTTTCATAGCGCAACACGACCTGTCTCTCACCATATCACAACCTCTTGTCAACCTTATACAATCTGTTGCTGAAGACAAAAGCGCCCTCTCCAGATTGTCGTTATCAAATGTGCAGACCTCCTGCATGAGCACACACAGTATTGCTGCTCATTGGAAAACTGAGTTGTCTGTAAAACTAAAAATTACCATGTTTTCATTAAATGCGGACGAGGCAACAAATGGAAATATGAACAATATCTAGAATGTTCTTCGTTACTTTGATGAGGAAATGGGAAGTCTTGCAAACTTGATTTTATAGATTTTACTTGGTGTTGAATTGCATATTAACAAGAAAAAATCTCCCCTTTAAACACTTTTGGCCTGAAGTAATTAAATAAGAGTGTAAGTTAAAGCCTTTCTACAATATTGCTGCAGTAGAAAAGAACAGCAATGGCTAATCAGCAATGGTCAGGGATGGTACTAAAATATATTTTTGTTCATCAGGAAAACTCAATCTCAATCAAGAACACTCTCAATTCGCCTTATTCACATGGCGGCCATTGGTGGCTAAAACGAGGCTACAGGGTATGCAAACCATAGGATTGTTAGGCCTAGTCCACACGTACCAAACCGATCTTTTTTTCCTCCGTCTTCCCTGGAACCGTATCCAGAAT
Organism: Alosa sapidissima; assembly: GCF_018492685.1. Classification (NCBI taxonomy): domain Eukaryota; kingdom Metazoa; phylum Chordata; class Actinopteri; order Clupeiformes; family Clupeidae; genus Alosa; species Alosa sapidissima. The sequence continues at coordinate 17,460,662 of NC_055965.1, read as the reverse complement.
ATTTGCGTCCAAACGGATCCATCTCAACACGACTCAACACGTTACTTCATACCCCAGGCCTATAGGTGGCACTGTGTCTTTACAGAAATTCACCAAAACTTGCAAAACTTGCGCCTTAAAAACAGAAAGAATAGGCTACGGCGAAATGGCTAATGCAAGGAAACCAGATTTGTTTGTGTGGACTGATGGTGAACTGTCAACTGTAGTCAACTGTAAAACTAATAAACTTTATTTTACGGTTTGTGAAGGGTGCAGTCCCGTCCTTTATTTGGCTAACGCAGGTAGGCCTACTAATCACCTTTACTTTCTTTGGTTGTAGGATAGTCCGTGATTCACATTAGTTTTGGCTATCACCGCAATTAGGCTACTAAACGCAAGGCTTACCCAAGTTCTAGGCTATTCTGTCGCCACATTTATAATATTGCTATAAAACATTTGTTAGTAACAGTCAATACTTTTGCCTGCATCAAATCGTGCATTCGCATTTAGTGTGCTACCATCGGCTTAACGTGAGTTCTAAGCGTCTTTGTATGCTTATATCTGATTTCACTCGACTGTGAATGCATGTACAGTATATATGTTGTAAGACATGTAAAATAAATGAATGACACTGGCACTACGCACAAATTAATGTAGCCTAAACTTACACTGCACTTTCCTAATAACTTAAGTTCTCTCGCGTCACTGACAGTAGCTAGAATGCATAAAAAAACACCGGGAAAAACAGTGTTCAGTCCACCAAGTCATAAGCTATCGGCGCTGCGCAGCACCAGTTGTGATATTTATCTTACGGAGTGTAATCGTAGGTAATGTTATGTATGAAAACTAGTATTGTTAGGCAATACTATAAGTGCAAGTCCAGGGCAGCTGAGGTGTGGCGATGACATCATCGATACGCAAGCAGGATGTGCGGTTTCGCTGTCTAAACGAACTCAAACGGGCTACGGTTTCAGATTTCTCCACTCTGGGACCAGGTTTCAGAAAAGTGCGGTTTCGGGCAGTGCGCTTACAGGATTCGTTTGGACGCTCGGCCAAGACTAAGCAAAACCTCTGCGTTTAACCTAAAAAGCGTCTCCGTGTGGACAGGCCCTTATGTTCTATGCATTCACCTGTAAGTGGCATTAAATATATAGTAAGTGTACCCTGTAGCCTCGTTTTGGTTTAAACAATGGCCGCCGTGTGAATAAGGCGAATACTCCCTTTACTTTGCTGTTTGCATCTTTTTGTACATTAAAAACCAATAGGTCGCGACTGCAAAAGGGGTGCTATCTCTATAGGTAGATATGAACAACGTATGACTTATGGCCTGAAAAAAGTTCAGTCAAACGATTTTCTTTTCACTTTAATCCCTGCTTTTGATGCACATGACCTTTGTCAGTTCGCTAATAGCAAATGTGGCCGATTGGCTGCTGTTCCGTGTCCAGTTGATTATTGATGAGATGAGGCATTTTGTTTTTTTTGATGACAGTCGCTGAGTCATCATGCTGTATTCCCCTGTTTAGTCATTACTCGGACATGAGTGAGCATTACCCACAGGTACATGTGAATCCCCTGACAAGAGGCTTGCGTCTGAGTGACAGGATATTTGTAGTACTAATCTCTTTTGGTTGGGAACCGTCAGTCACACTACACCCAGCCAGGGTTTTGCAAAATGGACAGATATTTGGTATGGGTGCTTGCGTTTCTTTAGGAATCTGCCGTCTTGGTTTGTATAGAAATTAATATTAGGTGACACATACACATAAGAGTTTTGAAGCATATTCAGCAGAACACTTTGGGGTGAAAATACCAAACTGAAACATGTGCATATTCCTGTAGGTAGAGATAAATGAAAATAAAGATGTAAGAAAATGGAGGCAGGAAAGTTCCAACAAGCTGTGCAGCCTTCATCTGGTCATCTGAAACATGAACAGCAGAGGGACTGATGAGGGGAAATCAGGCTGACACACACACACACACACACACACACACATACACACACACACACACAACACAACACAACACACACACACACACACACACACACACACACACACACACACACACACTGACACACACACACACACACACACACATGCACACACACACACGGACACACACACACATAGACACACACACACACTGACACATCTCTGACTCTCTTTTTTCTTTTTTTCCTCCTCTTTCCCTTCCTCTTCTTCTTCTTTCTCTTCTTCTTCTTCTTCTTCTTTTTCTCAGAGGCTCTTTTTGAGGCTCATGAATTAACATGTTTCCCTCAGAGGGGCTTTGTCCTCTGTCTGTCTCCCTCTCATCACGCACACTCCACAGTTTCCAACACACCACAATCTTCATACCGAACTAGTCTATTCAGCACGCCCATTGTTCAAATATTCTAACATTTTTTACACCTCATGCATGCTCACAAAACTGCAGAATAACAATAATCATATCACACTTTCTACTGAGTGTGACAGTGTGTGAATGTACACATGCACATATTGTCCACCTGATCAATAAACTCAGTAATACACTGACAATGGTTTCACCCAGAGCCATATAAAGGTACCTTTATATGGCTCTGGTTTCACCCATTTAAAGTTAGAATAGAATAGATTCGAATAGAATAGAATAGAATAGAATAGAATAGAATAGAATAGAATGGAATGGAATGGGATTGAATAGAATAGAATAGAATAGATTAGATTAGAATATAATAGAAAAGAATAGAATAGATTTATTTTTTACATTTGATTAATAAATACACACATCACTGCAAACACTAGTTATCATCAGACAATTTTAAAATCAGGCTGTAGTCTTCTTCAAACCGTGCTCTCTTGCTGTTATGGTTTGGAATGTGTATTGATGGCACTGTAGATCACAGATTCAGCCTCTGTTCTGTGGAGAAGGAACATCTCAGTTAGTGGCAGCTTTTAAGTCTGAATTGTTTAGCGTGCGGATTTATCAGAGAATTTCACTGTGACGTACAGTATGTATTGCTGCCAGAGATTGGCATGGGCTAATGTGTGTCTTAGGACACCATAGACATTGAAACATGAGTATTTTCTATTTAGTTGTTGGAAAATGTACTCAGATTGAGACAGGACAAGGTTTATATTAAATGACAGATAAGCTGCTGCTATTAAGAATGTAGAACCTCCAGCCATATTCATTCCTTCAGATTCTGACAGCATTTGTGCAAATACAGCAGCCCCCATAGTGCAATTTACCATCCTCATAACAAATTAAAACAAGCTGAAGTTGCTCAGAATAACTCATGTTGTCTCTTCTGTGTAAAAGGTTTCTGTAATGAGGGTAAATACTCACTGGGGGGCAGCACTGAGTCCCTGCAGATTCAGTGAGGCGTACTTGGTCTCCTCCTGTGGAATGCCAGACAGAGGCGGCTCAGGGATTGTAGACTCTGGTTTGGACTTGCTGAACTGGACGCTGGCGTACTGGATGTCCTCTTCCTGGCTGGGCACTTCCTGCTGTTTGTTGGGCTTAAACTGGACACTGGCGTACTGGACTTCATCATCATCATCATCATCTTTACGATCTGCCGCATCTATCTGGCCAGTGCCACAGTCCATGGTAGTGTCACAGCAGGCAAGATTGGAGACTTCCTGTGAAAGACAAAGTGTCAAAGTGACAATAGTAGCGAAAATTCCTCAAGCATTTTTCTGGTTGTCTGGCATGATGCATTTTATATTATTGTATATTATGGGCCAAGATTTAGTGAGGAGGTTTGGGACAGACATCTCAATCCTCTACCAAGCTTACTAGTCAATTCACTGTGTGTTGATATGTGTAAGTGCAATGCTTACCTTTGTGTTGCTGTGAGTGTTTTTTTTACGGTTTTGGCTGAGTTAGTCTTCTGTCGCCTATATTCCAAACACATCAACACATTTTGAAATATTGTAGTTGTGACGTGTATGTTAAAAGATAGATAGAAAAACTCTAACTATAAACTATAAAATACTATTTGCAGACTATTTTTTCTGTAATCAGAAGTTGCTGTGATTGACATTAATCTGATATTAAAAGTATTTCTCTGTTACTTGCCTCCAGCATACAATACCAATGACCAGCAGGAGAGTTACAGCCAAGATGGCCCCCAAGGCACTAAAGAGTATTGTGCTGTGCAAGCCTGAAGCTGAAGAGAGACATTTACAAATGCACTGATGTTCCACAAAATCATATTATATGTCAAATATGCACCTCAACATAATTATAGGGAAGATAAAATGTGTTTTAATGTTGCCAAAAACACCACTACTCTACTGACAGAGTAACTCTACTATTTCAAATGAAAGTAAAAAAAAAACTGCACTGGACCTGGCAAAAAGACTCTGACTGCAGTTGAGTTCTTCAAGCCGACTTTATTCCAAGCCTCACAGTGATAAAGTCCATCCATACCAGGAACAAGGTTAAGAGTGAGGTTGGGCATCCTCCCTGTGCCCAGAAGAGCTGTTTCATCTCCAGTCTTCCTGTACCAGGTGTAGTTGTACACTGGTGGGTTGGCATCACTGCTGCAGGTCAGAGTCACTGAGTCGCCCTCCTGAAGGTCACCAGAGGGGACAAGGGATGCTGAGGTCATCCTGGGGGAGTCTGGTGCACAAGGAATATAAAAATCTTACATATTAATGATATTTCAAGGCATTCGTATATGTAATACAATCTCCATCTGATCAATAAACTCCTCATCAATGAGATTGATTACAACATCATGTTACTGTATGTACTCTAAAATACATTTGATTTCATGACTGTCTGGATGTTTTTGGAAGATGTTCACAGTGAAAAAAGGAAGCATGACAGGTGGTGTCTCATCAGCTGTATGTTTTATCGATAAAAATGGATTCTGTGCTCTGATTTGTGGATTTAATTCCTGTATGTACTGAAACAGTCTAGTAGAATGTAACAGTACTCACATAACACATCCAGAAATGTTGTATTGGATTGGCTGGCTCCATGTTTATTCTCTGCCTTACAGTAGTAAAGCCCACTGTGCTCAGTACTGACGTTAGTGATGCTGTACGTTTGTCTTTGTCTGATCCATGTGGATTCTGACCCATGCTTCCTTCTGTACCAGGTGTAGTTGTGCACCGGTGGGTTGGCATCACTGCTGCAGGTCACAGTCACTGAACTGCCCTCTTCTATGTCACCAGAGGGACTGACTGATACTAAGGTGTTTCTTGGGGCATCTGCATATTTGAAATGGAAAAAAAATACAGAATACAGGAATTTGTACTTTATGTATTTAACTCATAAAACCTAAACATTAAGGTGTACATTTTGATATTTAATTTCTAATCAAAGCTGTGTTCAACACTTACAGGTTAAATTTATCTGCAGCACTGAAGATCTGTTCTGTCCAATCACATTCTCAGCCTCACAATAGTAGAGTCCACTCTGTTCAGAGCTGATGTCCACAAGGCTGTAATTCTGACTCCACCCAACCGGTGTAGAGTGATGTTCATTTTCCCTGTACCAGGTGTAGTTATGCACTGGTGGGTTGGCATCACTGCTGCAGGTCAGAGTTATAGAACTTCCCTCCACTGGTTCTCCAGAAGGATGGGCTGATGCTGAAGTGTTTCTTGGCCCATCTGACAGAAGTGTTTTTTAAGACTTCAATTGTTTTGCGCTAACAAAGAACTAAACATGCAAACTTTTCACAATTGGATGCAATATATTCATTTTTAAGTGAACTGTCATGCAGTTGTGTCTAGTGCAAGTGTCATCGATATGAGATACCAGAAAATATTTTTTTTAGTTTTATAGAATTGTGTTACAAAAGACTAGAGAAATCTCACATACTTACATCTGACATTGAGATTAATTCCATGTGAACTGTGAATCTCATGTCCCTTAACAGCACAGGAGTATGCTCCTGCATCTTCAATGCTGACTGAGTCTATATCCAGCCTGTTGTCAGTTGCGTGTAGATCATTAACAGGCTGTGAGTTCCTGTACCAGATGTAGGTGGGGTTGTTACTCAGACTGCAGGTGGTGCTGCAGGTCAGTGTCACTTTGTCTCCCTCTTTCACTGTTGCAGGATCCACCAGTACTTGCAGTTCTGAAGAAAACTAGATTGCATTTCCGGCGGGAACTGCGAAAGTGTGCTTGCCCTGGTCCGGTCACCAACGTGAGCAGACATTGACATACGCTACGCTGAACCTGGCTTGATCCAAGCATTCTAACAGTGCCTTTCAGTGTTGGAGCAGTGGCAATACCTCAAAAGCTCTATTCAACTATTGCCTTGCGGGGTGAATGCGATTTTATCTGTGGCCTGCCTTCGAATTTAGCTTCTATGACTAAAATCAAATCAATAAAATAACAGCAGTGATTGGCTGCAAAAATAAATAATGAAGATACTTTTTCACTATTTTTTTTTTTTATATGAGCTATGAGTGTGAATGTTATATATTCCATCTCCTAATTCTGTTTTACTGGTTTATTTGACAAATAATCTATATGGATTTGCTCTATAAAGACCTTATGTCTGTTTGGGATTGTTTTGAGAGCCTATTGATGTATCTCAGAATAAAGGAATGTCCACAACATTAGTGATGTTTTTTTTGTGTGTGTGAATGTATTTTACTTAACTCATTGAATGTAGCTGGATACTCATGAACGCATGTCTCTAATAGCCACAATAGGAGTAATTTTAGCAACACCGTATTTTGTGTGGCCCATAACGACCCAGTGGATCATGAAAATGTGCCAAAATTCACATTCCTTGCTTGTTGTTGGTACATTAATCCCTGATTGCCACTTATCTGAGATGTAAGAGTTCATCATAGGTTTAAGGTCTGGGGCAGGGATTTGACATTCTGTGACTTCTTTATTGAGGGCTTGCTTAGCAGCACTGTCCGCTTTCTCATTTCCCCTCAGACCAACATGGCCTCGGACCCAGCAAAAAACTACACTCAAGTTCTGGTTCTTTAGACGTTCTAGTTGATCAAGCTCAGCTTTGGTTGTACTTTTTGCGTGACATTAAAGCCTACTGGAAAGATTTTTAATTGCAATTTACTTTTACGATTAAATAAAATTAATTTATCCCTCTCACCCATAGTTTTCTATTCATTTACAAGTGTACATAGGCCTACTTTAATTACATTTATACATAGTTATTCTACTGATCTTTATACTATTCATCCTGCACATAGACTTATTCTTACTACTCTTATAATGTCGTTTCTGCACTACAATGACACTGTTTCCACACTGGACAAAAAAGAGAAAAAGTCCGCTTCAACCAGGGTTTTCTGCTCCCACTTGTTTTTATTTTACCGTGACGTTTCGGGTAATCACCCTTCTTCAGACGTCTACTGTTTCCACACTGCACATCAGTGTTTCCCATACATTGACTTATTTGTGGTGGCCCACCACAATATCAACATTGACCACCACACAATGATTTTCCAGGTTGTGCTAAATTATGCTTAAATCTGGTTAGCATTATAACCATGCTGCGCTAATTTGTTAAAAACGGTTGCATTCAAGTTAATTCTGCAAACCTACCACCACAAATAGAATTAAATTCTGTGGGAAACACTGCACATAGCTGTATGTTATGTACATATCCGTTATATATTTGTCATATTGAATATCCATATTTATTCTGTTTTATTATATTCTGTTAATACACTGCATATATCTATATTATTATTTCTACTATTATAATGTTACTGCTACATCTACATACATTATTCTACTTATTGTATGAGATAACTGCTAATACACTGCACATATTTATATTTAATTCATATTACTCTAAACCACCTTCTGTAAATCAACTGTATACTACTGTCTACATTGCACTATATTTCTTGACCTGTCTCTGTATATTTCAAGTCAAGTCAAGTCAAGTCAGTTTTATTTTTTAAAGCGCATTTAACATGCACAGAGTGCAACCCAAAGCGCTCCAAAAACAAATAACAAAAAGACAAAATATGCTGGGTGGAGCGGCGTAGTCACCAGCGTGCCCGTGACATCAAGACATGACAAATACATTTAAAAAATAAACACAAAAGATGCCGGATTTCATCACCTTTCTATAGAGTGTCCCAGTGACGCCACTTCCATTTGCCTCCATGGGACCTATCTTTCAAAAATTTTCGAACGCCAGTCTATGGCGAAAAAGAAATTATTTTCTGGTCCCGGTTGACTTGTGCCTTGAATTACCCATATGATTTTTGAATGAATACCCATGATTTTTCATGTAAAGACATTTGCAGTTTGTTTCGTAACTATTGAATTACAGCATTGTGAAAGATCGTAATTCCAACGACTACAAACCCATCAGTCGCGCTAGTGACGTTAGCTCATTCACAGCCACACTAGATTGTACAAGCATACCAGCAACAGGTCTTAATTGGGCTTTCCTTGCTGATGAAAATACCATGAGTCAGAGGATTAAACACATCAGGTAAGTTGTATTCGTCCATAGACTGTACATTAGACTGTACTGTTAAGTGACATAGCAGGCAGCAAGATGCAACCGTTAACTAGCATAACAGCTAATCTTATCGTTAATTACGTTGGTGACGTACATCGTTCGAGACGAGAGATGTAGGCCTAGTCCACTGAGCGGATTCGCACAAAACCAACATAACTTTTGAAGTCTATCGAACAACAGTACTTTCTTGACGTGAAAAATTATCTTTTAAATTCACACACATCATACTGTATGTGAAATTCGTGGCACAATTCAAACTGGACCAAAAAATAATTGTTATCTCTCCATTAACTCCCGTTCATAGTTTTTTGAAAGCTAGGTCCCTTGTAGTGGAAGTAAAACGGAAGTCACTGGGACACTCTATACTTTGCATCACATTGCATGCATACTGTAGCTACATGAATCACAGCTAAGATCCTTGGTTGCTATGAAGGCCAGTCGTTCTAAATGGATGGTTGCTATGGCCAAAGGCCAGTTATCTCTGCCGTTGTCAAGCGGGCATATCCTAACTTTATCTTATTTTAAACATCTCTATTTTACTTAGCCTACTTCCATACAGTGAGTCCCATTAAGAAGTGGCCACTTCATTCGCGCTTAGCGTGATTCACGCAGCAACATTATTAAATTAATCTGTCACCATATGCCTATGCCAACGTTTGCAAAGAGGAGAATCTTTTAATTTGATTCACAATGAAACGTTACATTTAATGTACATGTAAACAATGAGTAGGCTAGTTTTGGTTGTTGTTGGTGGTGTTACTGCATCCCTTAGTTATGCCTACAATGCAAAATTGTTCCCTCGTGATTGTTAGACGCATTTTAAAACATCGCAACGTGAAATGCCACCACAAAACATTGTTTGTGAATCGGTCTTATTAGGAGTCCTCGCTTAAGCTGTCACAGACTCAGGCGCTACTTTTAGGGCTAAAATGTTTCATGAATTACTCTTAGTAAAAAAAAAAAAATAGGAGTCCTAAAGTTACGAGTGACGAAGTTACGAGTACAAGCATCTCATATCAAATGACCATGGCATTACGCTAAGCAACATAAATCCCATAACGTTACAGCAACTTCTCCTCCCTATGACATAGCTAGCTAGCTTCTAGCCACACAAGAAATGAATGATGTTAAATCTCCGCTTAGCATTCTAATAACAGAAGCCACTACAACATGACTCATTATGTCTGTAACTCTATAAAACACTTACTTTCATAAAGGAAGCACACCATCCCGCACATACACATGGAAACCGATATTTTAGGTACTTGGCCACGAACTCAAAACGTGTCTCTCTGAAGCTCTGTTCTAGAATCTTTGCTCTGAACACTGAGTTGCTAGGCAACATCAAATAAACGAAATGAGAATCTTTTCAAGGTATTAAAAGTGTACGAGTGATTACGAATGGATGTGTGTGGTTTGCAATTAGAATAAACAAGAAATAACATTTCCAATAATTTCCCATGATAAATTGCATAATATTTGCACCTTCCTTACTTCACCACACCGTATTTCAAGTACACTAGTGAAATGTAATACAACGTTGCCACCTAGCGTTCAGATGTAGGCTATTTAACATTAACGTGACATTGCTTGCTTATTCTTTCGTCAACTCCATGCTTTTAGGAAAACAATCTTTTTATCATAGTTCCCTCTTCAATGAGCGATTACCAGCTTGTTTTTGTAACAGAGATAGCTGTTTACTGTCCCTAGGTTTACAGAAACACCTATTCATATTAATACGTAGCCTATGGAGTGCTGCCGACCACTGTTCATTACGGCCCAGAATGCCTTGCATGTCTTTATAACAAAACAACACAGTAAAACCTAAATGCCCGTAAACATAGGCATTTGCATACTTGTAACATTTTTAATAATACTCTCCCATCATGATATTTAACAATAATGAAAAATTTTATTTGAATTCCGTCAATGTGAAAACAACTCTATTATGTAAGCTATATCTAGCTACTGTTCTCCTTCCTGTTTCAGTTCGTAAGTCCATACTATCCCATGGCAGAGCAAGGATTTGATGATTGGGCAAGGTTACCCGGAGACATTGTGGCTGCCCAGAGACATTGTGCGTACTTGGAAGGCATTGTGATAGATGTACCAGAACAACTGCGAAGGTGATAGGTGATAGATAGTGGTTTGCCAAATGCTGGAAACTTTTGGAATGTTTTCTCTTTTTTTTTTAGCTTATGCACCCTCACATTGGAGTCCCGAGTTCAAACACAAAATTTGGTATCGATATGTGACAGTGTTCCTTAGATATGGACGACTTCCTGTTTCGGAGCTTCGCCGCCGATTTCGTTTGGCTGTGACGGGCAAACGCTTTCGAAAATCAAAAATCCTTCCGGTAACTTTTGTGAGGCTTGGTCCAAGGATAATGTACGTCAAGTTTCGTGGCGTTCGGACCAAATTTGTGACCTGTGAAAATTTAGTTTCGCTTTCTGTTCAATCCAATATGGCGGACGAACGACACGCCCACCTGATGTCATCTTCGCGACCAATTTACACCGGTACTGACCGGACGTTTTAAAGTTGGAACGGTGTCTCTGTCTCAAAGGGCCTAGGCGCTAGAGCTGACAAAAAATTAGGGAGATGGGAATAATAATAATAAAACTTAAGAAGAACAATAAGTGTGCTGCTTTGCAAGCACACTTAATAAAACTTAAGAAGAACAATAAGTGTGCTTGCAAGCACACTTAACAAGATTGTATTGGTGTATTCTGTGTCTTTAAATCATGTAAAAACCATTGCACTATATTTATAGACAGTTCGTTTATTCATTTAAATCACCTGCAACTGAGAGATGGGGAGAGGAATCAACGGATTCAGCTGCCTTTCCTTCTTGATGCGTTATAAACCTGAAGCGATACTTGTTTGAATCATTAGGCCTGGACTAAGGACTAATAGTCCTACAGTAATTGTGTGCTCAACAGAGTATGTGCATAACTGTTTGTACAAGTTTAGCAATGTAGCAGGTGTGCCTCAGCATACGTTAAATTACAAGTTACAGACCATGTGAGCTGCCCTCTCCTTCTGGTCTCTGTCTCTCTCTCTCTCTCCATGACCCGCCTCACTCTTACTTCATCCATATTCTTAAAAACGAATCGCTATTACTCAAAATAAAAACAAAACAAATCCTTCATAACCTTAACATGACGTGGATATAACAATACCTTTGTCTCACTTGGGCGTCATTAACAAAGTTCCTGTTCTTTATTGTGTGTTAAGTGTAAGTTGTTCTCTACATTTCAAAACATGCTTTTCAACACGACTCTGCCCATCACTCTAACATCATGAGCAGGAACAAACTGGCTGGTAAAAAGTGCAACACAATATTTCCCCTTTTCTGAAAGAGCAAGGGCTTTTGATGCACATGACCTTTTGAGGACTTAGTTTGTTTCCAACACACCACAGTCTTCTTATCTAACAAGTCTATTCAGCACGGCCACTGCATAGTAATACCAATATTATTCTAATGTTGTGATAGACATATCTATCAACTTAAGTTTTGTTCAGTATTACACGTTTTGACCTTCCATTTTAATTCACAATTCACACACAAGCACACATGCTGTCCATGGGTTAATTAAGCGATAAGCCCAAGCTGGATACAGTAGGTTACAGTGAGTTGTTATGAGTGCCTACCCCCCCCCCCCCCCCACACACACACACACACACACACACACACCTGCTGTTCTAAAATCACTGTAACCTACGGACTCAAGTGCTGTATTTTAAAACAGCTACCAGATATACCTGGCAAGATTCCAATGGGAGGCAACAGGACATTTTAATGATTTATTCATACTGTAGATAATCATTTTTACACCCTCTATCAGAATGGTTGGCTATCAGCTTTGAGATGCAGCAACTCTAACTTTTGTATATCATAATTCAATCAATTTATTTGGAACCAGCTGTTTATTATTGTCATTATCATTACAGCATTGCATCGACAGCAATCAAACAAGAAATTTTAGGAGGGCACTATATATACAGTACACTTACTGGACAGTGGTCTAGACACAGCTTCACTCCTGGTGAAATATAATCTGCAGTTGCATCTCACAAATGCAGCATGTACAGGAAACTGGCCTCCATTGTGGTTCTGCTGCTGGGCCTCTCTCAGTCCCTGGCTCAAGGGGTAAGACCTAGAGGACCTGCACAACGTCTACAGACACAGAATTTGAAGTCTTACAAGTTTACAAGTTCTGTTTTGCTATTGTCTTACACTACTATGTTATTTCTTATTTCCATCCGTATTTACCTTTCCCACTCAATAGTCAGTAGCAAAGTATTAATGGAGAGTCTATTGACTGACACTAACAAACTGTTATTATCCAACTCTCATGCCTCTGAACTCACTCCATTTGATGTCCTCCTCATCACCAGGACCTGTCCAGCACGGGGGTTAAGTGTATCACCTTCTGAGTTTCTTTGTCACACACTGCTCTAGTCTAGTGATGGGCAAATGAAGCTTTGGTGAACCACTGAACCCCAGCAGTGTGAAGCTAGCGACACTAATGAAAAAAATCCAATATGGCCACCATGTAGATTTTTCAACATAAAAGTTCTTACCCAAACCAGTATATGTATTGTAACCAAAAATACTGGTTTACTTAAGGACTTTTATATGTCAATGTCAAAACATCATGTTAAATAGAGATGATAGGCCTACTCTTAGTTATCTCCTTTGCAGCCGATTTAACGTTAACGTTATGCGATCCATTTAATTGGGAACGCGTCTGCAGGGAGAGGGAGAGAGAGCGGCAGGTTCCAGCTGGCTTGTCATTGTTGATAATTGATATCTCCTTCTTATAAGAAACTTTTAAAAGGAAATCATGGAGGCAACAGTAGTTCCCAATACTGACCATTTATAAACTGTGAGAGGGCACAGCCGTAGTTACAGCACTAGCCATAGTGCAGGCAGAAGATCATTGAGAAATAAACGTTTGTCTTAAAGCTACAGTCCAGAATTTATACATTTGTTAAACAGTATGAAATTAGCAGTATTTTTTAAGCAATTAATGTTTTAAAACAAATACTTTTCATACTAAATTATACACTATAATTTTGTGTGTGTGTGTTATACACTATAATTTTGTGTGTGTGTGTGTTGGGTTTTGAAATTCAATTTCAAAACCCAAGTTTGCCCACCCCTGTTCTAGATGCTTAGTGTACAATCAATATAAGAGAGAAAAGAAACCCCTAATTTCTTCTCCCCAAAGAAATCTCTAGGTTCCTGATGGAGGGGGACATGGCCACTCCAAGACACAGGAACGCCAGAAAGTGCAGTAATTGCAAGTGGAAGAAGTCACCATCGGGACTTGTGGAAGTGCCATACAATATTTCTGATGCTTTTTGTAAGTTGTGGGAATGAATAATGTGTCATATATATATATATATAAATAAATTAAACATGGTGCTATGTTGGTGCAGATGAATATATGCTCAGATTACAAACTACACTGGCCAGTAATGTTTCAACTATGTGAGTTTTCAAACATCAATTAGTTAATGCAGAGAGAAGACGACATCACGGAGAAGACGGAATCGCGCAAATGCTACAAAACTGCGTGTGCAAATTAAACTTTTTTTCGGGACCACCCATATTGTCTCTCAAAAAATGGTGTTCTTGGTGGCTGCTCATGTCACCCATATCTAAATTCATTGTCTTCCTTGCTCTTCCTTGCTTGCAGATTACTGGATAGATACATTGATCGACCTAGGCCTACTGTATGTGATCGAAATGTGTCCCATCTATGCAGGTGCTGGTCATACGTTGGAAGGACTGGCGGACAGACCGTCTCACTGAGCGTGAATGGCTGTGTTTACCGAGGTGTTGTTCAGCACAAGCTTCTTCACGCCCTCGGCTTCCACCATGAGCAGACGAGAAGTGATCAGGACAAGTATGTCAAGATCAACTGGGAACACATCCGAGAAGGTTGGGGAAAAAAAAGCGCTCGAGGAGCAGTGAGGGGTTAGGTTTTTTGGGATGCTTTTTCAATCTTTTTCTGGTATTTTTTTTTTACAGGCACATTCTCAACTGCCGTGAAAGGGGTCTACTTTTTCACCTTTGTCGTTTTCAACACACGGCGGAAAACTGCTTCTGGGGTAAAGCTGATGCAGAACGGGGAAATGGATGTCTCTGCACAGATAATGGACCTAAAAAGGACGACACTACGACTAACTCGGTCACTCTTCTGTTGGAACCATCCGACCAGGTGTACATTGAGATGCATGTGAGTAGAGGCATCTACACTGATGGGAACAGACACAATACTTTCAGTGGCCACTTCTTCCACACCATGTGAATGATTTTCTCTAATAAAATTGAGATATTTACAGTATGTCATTCTATGTACGGAAAGCACTAAAACTGCTAAAGTGAAATAAAACATCCATCTTCAATCTGTGCTGTCATAATTTCATTAAGCAGAATTAATTTAGAGTGCATCAGCTCACTAGTAATCTAATGGACTGCTGTTTAAATGTCCAATTGTTTAACAGGCTGTATACAAAAATATCTGCTGTATTGACAAGTATTTGTATCAACAAGTTATAAAGAAAATAAATGTTTTCCATACAACTGTTCTTTCCAAAATAGATAAGATGAGACAAAATACATCGTTATACAAAACAATGTTGGTGGTACTTATTTGGTACAACAAGAGGGTGACTCATTCCAAAGTAAAAAAACAGCAACAGCAAGAAGAAAAATGCATACCCTGCATGTGGGTCAAGTTTCAAGGCGAGCGAGCAGGGATATTGCATAATCCTGTTCTTGAAGGGACAGAATCTTTGAGTAAGCTACTCAGTGTTTCACGCTAGTCTAACAACAGCAAGGATGAGAGCAAGGATAGGCTATGGACTCTCATTCCCCCTGCCATTTCACTTCTCTTTCTGCAAGTGTAAATGACTGATTATACTGTTTAAATGTGTGAAACTTGGACATGGAATGACAGGTATTGCACTGAAGTTAGTTACTTTTTTTTCCATCTTTCAGGCGTTTCATGGGGATGATATAATAGGAGCAAGGATAAGTGCATAGGAGCAAGGATAGGAGCAAGGATAGGAGAAAGCATAGGAGCAAGGATGGGAGCAAGGATGAGCAAGGATAGGAGAAAGGATGGGAGCAAGGATAGGAGAAAGGATGGGAGCAAGGATGAGCAAGGATAAGAGCAAGAATGGGAGAAAGGATGAGCAAGGATAAGAGCATGGATAGGAGAAAGTATAGGAGCAAGGATGAGCAAGGATAAGAATAAAGGATGGGAGCAAGGATAAGAGCAAGGATGGGAGCAAGGATGGGAGAAAGGATAGGAGCAAGGATGAGCAAGGATGAGCAAGGATGGGAGCAAGGATGAGCAAGGATAAGAGCAAGGATAGGCTACTGACTCTCATTCCTCCTGCCATTTTACTTCTCTTTCTATAAATGTAAATGGCTGAACTTTACTGTTTAAATGTGTGAAATATGGACCTGGAATTGCACTGAAGTTAGTTGCCTTTTCCCCCCAACTTTCAGCCATTTCATGGGGATGACAAAACAGAAAAGTAAGATCCAATATTTTTTAAGCTGTCGATTACAGGGTGGCATATAATTCCCATTAACAGAGAAATCGGGGTTGCACCATGTTCTTCTTCAAGAAGGGTAATACATTTTACCATTTTGACTCCCTATGTTGACATTTGTTTTATTTCTTTCCAACATCAGACATGTCCTGAGGGAATGGTAAAAAAAAACATTTGGCTAACATTTTAAGTTGACTACTATTTAGCATACTGTTGCAAAAAAAAGAAAATGAATTTGCACTTCATGCTGTCCATCCACACACATAACAAATTTTTTTATGGGAAAATCACTTGTTAGACCAATTTCAAGAGGGTATAGCTTTTGAATAAGACAACTAACTATCTCAAACATCTTCAGCATATATTTCCTCATGGACTGAACTTCTGCAAAGTTGGATAGGACAGTAACTCCAATTAGATATTAGAAATCTCCTCATATTTCAGTGTATAATTTTTTTTTTTTTTAAGGCTGTCTATCCATAAGAAAATTTCATCAACAAAAATATATCAGGCTAAAATCATAATGTACATATGATCAAACATATGGGAGACTGGACAAAATTAAATGATGGTGTCGAAACAATATTTTTGTGTTGAATTGATATGGAATAATGCATAAGATAAATTGATTAAATGTAACCAGTTGAAATTGAACCATTTGTGTTTTGTTATTGCCTTGAACTGACATTCTATAATAATAATAATAATAATAATAATATTAATAATAATATTACTACTACTACTACTTCTAATAATAATAATATTGCTACTACTACTACTACTACTAATACCCTAAATATGTGAGAGAAACCCCCTGGCCTTTTCTTCTCAAAAGGGATCTCTGGGCCTCTTCTGGAGAGACATGTTAATGTTAATGTAACATTACACGGGCTGGTTGACTAACTTAGTAAAATATACTGTACAAACCACTAGCCCTTAATTCCAAGTACTGAAGACATTTGCTTGCTAAGAGGGAGCTTCACAAACAAAGGTGTTACTGAAAAACCTTTAAGGGACACACACACACACACACACACACACACACTACTTGAAGGCCTAAATAACAGTAGGTGTCTGTCTTAAGATTGAGTACATTTTAAATCTGATGATGACAGATGAGTAAAGTGCTTTGTCCCCATCTTCTGTAGGTCACGTTTCCTTTGGTCTCAGTCATAATGTCCTTGTCTAAACCTGGGCACAGTTGATCTGCATAATCAGGTAATCCCCCCCAATTTAAAAGTATATGTAAGTGCTTGATGTTGACGTTAACCTAAACCAGTAGATACTCCTTGAGGAGACCAATATATAAGCTCTTACTTGGCAGCGATCCAGGCACAATTTCTCTCAACAGCTCCTGGTGAAGGGTCATCTGCAGTTGCATCTCCAGACAGCACAAACACAGCATGTACAGGAAACTGGCCTCCATTGTGGTTCTGCTGCTGGGCCTCTCTCAGGCTCTGGCTCAAAGGGTAAGACCCGGAGGGGCTGTTTTTGTTCCATCCCATTGAACGTTTTACCTGATCCATTCTAACACAACCTGTACAGACACAGTGCTTGGAGTCTTGCACACGGGTGTTCTTACACTACCGTACTGTATATAATACCTTGTATTCATAGATCAGATCTTAATCACTTAATTTGTAATTGTCTCATATTTTATACATTCCATTTCAAATGTAACTTAAATCATCAAATTGTTAGAAGCGTGGTGACTGACCCTTAACATAATGATCAATGTCATAATACCCCTGAACTCACTCTATATGTGTTCTCCTCACTAACAGGACCAGTCAGAGGGTAAGTTTGTCCTCGGATTCACTTTCATTTAAACTTGCACACTATTGGCTATACTGACCTGGTTGCTGATTGGCCAAAAGAGGATAACTTTGTGTATTTCGTGTTCCACCTGCAGAACTGAATGCATTTGTCGACATCTCCTCAAGAATCCTGGATGCAAACCGAGGTAGGCCATGGCGCTTACGATTGCTTCTCTTTGGACTATGATTGCACTCTTAATGAGGAAGAGAAAAGAAAACCCCTGATTTGAATTCTGATTTTTTTTTGTTTTTTTTTACCCCCAAAGGGATCTCTGGGTTACTGGTAGAGGGAGACATTGCCATGCCGAGAGGGAGGAACGCCATGAAGTGCTTCTCGTTCCTTGACTGCAAGTGGATTAAGTTACCATCAGGACATGTGGAAGTACCATATATCATCAATGACTACTTCTGTGAGTTGCAAAAACAGAAATATAATATTTGTGGATGATTGAACCTTGTACCCAAAGAACTTAATGTTCTAACCATTGGAGTTTTGTAGATTTTTTCATACATTGGTTGTAGGATGTTCTTATGTGACAGTGCTTGGACAAATATACATACAGTAATACTTGTTTACAGGTATGATTGTACTATAATATTTAACACATTGGTGTTTGCTCCCACCCTTTGCCACAGGTGCCAGTGAGAGAGCTACTATTCAGAAGGCCATGCAGGCATTCCATGAGAAGACTTGCATCCGATTTGTGCCCTACAACAAACAAGTACATTACCTCAGCATTGAGTCCAAAACTGGGTGAGTGCAGCCGTGGAACAGTTTGGAATTCATGGCAGGAATGCAACAAAGGTGGATTTTTTGTTTGTTCCTAATGTTTCCGTACTGTATAATTATGTAGCCCATGTTTCAACACCTGTATTACCAGTATATGGATAAAAAGATTAGAACATTACGGCATTATGCACACACACATATACATACTGCATATTCGGTTGGTGCGTTCCTTTAACTTAGGTTAACACACCAACTAACAAGTTTGCACGCCTTCTGGTGTGTCGTCCCATCTGATCTCCACAGGTGTTGGTCGTCCATTGGGCGCACTGGTGGCAAACAGATGGTCTCCCTGAGTGTGAATGGCTGCATTTACCACGGGATCGTTCAGCACGAGCTTCTTCACGCCCTCGGCTTCCACCACGAGCACACCAGGAGCGACCGGGACGAGTATGTCAGGATCAACTGGGAGAACGTCCCACAGGGTGGGAAAATATCCTTTCTTTTGGATTTTATTATAAACACTATTGAAATCATTGGTTTTAAGCTCAAAAGTTCACAAAACATTAGATCGCATATCCTTCTTGAAATCACCTTTTCTCATACTTTTGATTGTGATATTCCAATTGGGATGGCGGTTTTGACTTTTTTTTGTGTTTATAGAAAACTTCATATTGAGCAATCCCACTTTCTATTCACAGGTGCTTCCTACAACTTTGAGAAACAGGACACTAATAACCTGAACACAAAGTATGACTACGGCTCCGTCATGCACTACGGAAGGTGAGCTGAAATATGACTATCAAACCACAGAGGGGCCCCAGGTATAACTAGGTTACAATGATGTCACTGTGGTCCACTGACCAAATGCTGACGCCTGATGCAGCCTAGCACAGCAGAAATAGCAACAGCAACCTCCAGCCTGGGCTTGGCTTTGATGTCTGCACGGCGAGTCTATTGGTTGTTAGCTGGTCGGCTCAATAGTTTTGCTTCATAATACCTCTGAGTGAGCCACTGTTGACAGATTATTTTGCGTGTGTGTGTGATACAGAACTGCCTTTTCGACATCTTATGGCAAGGATACCATCACCCCGATTCCTGATCCCAATGTGCAGATCGGTCAGAGGACTGACATGTCAGAGACAGACATTGTGAAGATCAACAGACTGTATGAGTGTGGTGAGTGATCTAAACCAATAGCATACATTGTTTGAGTGTTTCTCAAACTTTTTCAGACCAAGAACCACTTAACCAATAATAATAATAAAAAAAAAAAAAAGAGTACACTTACTAGTATATGACACAATAGGCCTACTCAATGAACCACCATGCTTATTGTGTCAGATGATTCATATGATTTAAACTGGCATAGCTTACACAGGCAGTGTTGTAGAACTGTTTGGATTTACATACTAGTTGGTTCAATATTGCAAACAACTCATCTATATTATATTTTATCACGTCTGCTCGCGGACCACTTGGGATATCTTGCGGACCACCAGTGGTCCCCGGACCACACTGTGAGAAACACTGATCTAAACCAATAGCATACATTTATCTAATATTTGGTCATGTTTGAGTGATCTAAACCAATAGCATTCATTTATATAATATATATTTGGTCATGTTTGAGTGATCTAAACCAATAGCATACATGTATCTAATATACATTTGGTCATGTTTGAGTTTATTTATTACAAGGCTGTTATATTTACTGGGATGATTTGTTTCCTTCTAAATGTACAGTAAACTGATGAGTGAAGAAACTGAGGACTGATCCTACAGAAGAGGCTACTCCGTTATCTTATTAGATATTGCTGCCCTCGTCACTGGGAGAATCTGCGACTGTTGGGGGGCAACAATAAAGAAAGGCAACTACATGAACTTTTGAAAAGTGGTAATGATGTTCACGACTGTCAGACAGACCTAGCCTGGTTAGCACGCAGACCTTCTCAATTAGAATTGAGAGTGGGTCTGGAAAAGGTTAATTGACTTACGACTTCTAGCAGGGGTGTAACTAGCAGTGAAATTAAACTTAAATTAGTGCATTAGACTCTTACTAAATTGTTTCAGAAGTGCAGCATTCACGTAAACAGAGGGGTTAAATGCAGTTCTTAACTCAGTTCCAAAGAAATACATGTTCATGCAGGATTAGCCAATGAATTGGCGTGCCCAAGTTTTAGGGACACTGGAAATGGGCTTCAATGGCCTCTTTTGCAAGTCCCAAATTTGCCAAAGGTTCGTATGGGTATTCCCAGGCTAAGATAGACCTTCTTAACACACAAATGTTGAATTGAACTACTACCACCTCTTTATCAACACTTTCGACAGCTACAAAATTTAAAAGTTCAGTTTATCCACAAGAGGGCGCCGAAGACCACAAAACCACATCATAAAACAAACCACATCGGAGTCGGAAATGCACATTACAAACCTTGCAAATGTTTATTTTTTGTTTTTTTTCCTTAAAATCCAGAGCTGCAAGGCAGGTAGATGTAGTCAGTTTTGGTTTTCCGGTACTTTCTCTTAAGACAACGGAGACATTACGTCTGCAACAACAGACACGAGATTCTCTGATCACTGGCAGGGAAGCTCCAGCAACGCCGCCACTCAGGCAAAAACAAACAAAACAAAAACAAAAACAAAACAAAAAAAAAGTCAAAAGCTGAGAGAAAGAACAGAAAAAAAGATAGAGAGAAGAGACCACAGACAAACACTCCCCACGCAGCTTGCAATTGTGGAAAGAAAAAGCACTTGTTCCGCTAAATGAAAGAAAGAAAAAAAATTGGAACATGCGAGAAACTCAACTCGTCACAACTTCAGGTGCTCAGGTGGGTTTGTGTGCACAGATATGTGTGCACACGCAGATGTGTGTGAGGGAGGGTGTATGTGTAAGCATAGGTGTGTGTGTGTGTGTGTGTGTGTGTGTGGGGGGGGAAAAACCTTTAAGTTTTGCTCATGTGACAAAGGTGCCGCAGTTGGCAAGCCTTTACGGTCAAACGGTACCTTTTCATCAGAAACGCGTTCCAGAAAACAGTCTGCAGCACAAAGGGGAGGAGAAGAGATAACAGGGTTGGGTAAAAAAACAGACTGGCAAAGATAACACAGC
This sequence comes from Alosa sapidissima, assembly GCF_018492685.1. Lineage (NCBI taxonomy): Eukaryota > Metazoa > Chordata > Actinopteri > Clupeiformes > Clupeidae > Alosa > Alosa sapidissima. Next base: position 17,438,991 of record NC_055965.1, on the reverse strand, counting down.
CATAGTGTCTGAGAGCGAGTGGTAGTAAAGGGATTTTGAAAGGGCGGATGACAGGAGAAGGATGGAGAAAGACCAGGGGAAGGAAAGACAAGAGTGGGAGGGAAGGAGGGAGAGAGAGAGAGAGAGAGACAAGAGCGTGAGGGAGGGAGGGATGGAGGTTTTAGGTCCGAGATGGACAAGTGGACAGTGTGTCGGGTGGTGTAAAAAATAACCGCAAGTGAGGTTTGCAATCTCAGCCACTAGTTGATATCGTACAAGATTCCTCATTCGATTCCTGTGAGATTAGCAAATATGGATATACGTACAGTGTGATGTATCAAATGCATATGCACGCACAAGCGCACACACATACACGCACACACACACACACACGCACACGCACACACATATGCATTACATGCACAATGTTTTCCAGGGCCGCTCTCAGGCCATGTTCTTCACTTGAGAAGCAAAATTATAGAGGGGGGGGGAACCAAAAGCAAAACAAAACACCCCCCCCCCCCCAAAAAAAAAGAAGCACAACGGTGAGCCTTGTCCTTGAAAATGAGCTGGTGAAAGTCCCGAGACCGCTTCTGCTGTTAGTCCGCTCCAACGAACGAACAATCGAACAAAAGAGTGAAAAAATGTAGCTTGCTGACGACAGGAGCGAATAGATGGGGGTTTGACAAAAAAAAAAAAAAACATCAATAGTCTTTCCTCCATCCCCCCTTCCAACTGTCCTCTCCTCTTCTCCCCTGCTCCCCACGTCCTTCGTGAGAGGTAGGAAGTAACGGTGTGTTAAGGGTCTGTGTGTGTGTGTGTGTGTGTATGAGAGATAAGTCCCCACCCCCACCCATAGCATCCTCCCCTTGCTCGTTAGCTGGGTTCTGACGGCTTGTTTAACTCCACCTTCACTCCCTTTTCTCCTGCACCTGGAGCGAGGGAAAGGAGGATGTAGAGAGAGAGAGAGAGAGAGAGAGAGAGAGAGAGAGTATAAGGACATGAATACAGCTACACTTTTGCTGTAGCAAACAGAGGTAACCTCAATGGCATCAATCAAATGGCATGATCCACTGCAGAGAAACATAGCAAGAGTCTGTTCATGACCGGATGTGGGTGCTGCGAAGTCAGCCATAACTGAAGCAGGTGTTGGGCTACTTGACTGCGCCCAACCAGATCCGATGGACTGATAGACTTGTGTTAGTAATTCACGACTTAATCATAACTCAATTAACTTGTTTTCTCAGGGTGTTATGACAACACAGTAATGCTCAAGTAATACTGAGGGCATTGATATGCAGAGCTGAGGTTGTTTGTTCAACAATCATCCTTTCTTATGCTCTGTATGAGAATGCATCTAAAGATCGATTTGGAATAGATTTTCCACATATGATAAGTTCCACCCTAATTCACACTAGAGCTCCCATTAGACCAATGTGGCACGCCCCAGTAAGTGCTTTATACCAGCTGGGCTGAATGAGGCCTTACCTGTAAGAGATACCACACACACACACACACACACACACACACACACACACACACACACACACACACACACACACGGTCTGGATGAGGCCTTACCTGTCAGGTATTTCTCTTTAGCTCGAGCCCGTTCATCGGCATCAAAATACCAAACCGTGATGGCATACCTGCACAGACAAGGTACCGTTTCAGACATTCACACCATGGTGCCGGTCAACAAATACAATGCAGATGACCGCACAGTGGCCTACGTGTAGTAAAGTGGTTATTAGAGAGCTATTAGCACAGACCTAGTGGCGTAGGCCTACGTGTAGTAAAGCGGTCATTAGAGAGCTATTAGCACAGACCTAGTGGCGTAGGCCTACGTGTAGTAAAGCGGTCATTAGAGAGCTATTCGCACAGACCGTGTGGCGTAGGCTGGCTGGACCTCGTGGGGGTTCCGTCGGTCGGACCAGAAGAACAGAAGTCTGTCGAATTTGGGCTCGATATCCGCAAACTGTGCTTTTCCTTCTGGGAAGATCCGCAGTAGGCCTCCATGGTCCTGCAAAGCAAACCAAAGTAGTGGGACACCTCTTTACTGTGACAGCGTGTCCTAACCAAATTTGTCTTTTAGTTCATTCAAATGTCGGACACACGAGACCTCTGGTGGTCAAATCTTGCATTCTCAGTTTTACACGTACCAAGTACACACATGGAAACTAAAGAATATCACCATTTAATACCATGCAAAATGCCAAAACATGCATTAACCAGATTTAGATTATGGATATTCTCATTGGTAATCTGACTGTGTTTGGCTTCGGTCATCAACATTCAAGTTCATAGTTTATCAACTACATAGTTTCTTAAGTGTACCTAGGGCATCAATGAAACCGCACCGCCTGCGGTGAGAAAGAGGCCAAGAGTGGAGCTTGGGTTTACGTTAGTAAGGTGTCGCTTTGGCTTTCGTTAGTAAGTCATATCTATACAACTCCATGGCCTTGCCTCTTGGATCCACGAGTCCTCAAACCTTGTTATGAATACTTGTGATGGAAACGCACATGGTCATCTTCATCAAGTGAAATGCCTTGATGAACTGAATTTTAGATGAGTAGGAAAAAAAATCTGATGAATTTGTGTCACATACTTTTTGAATGAGAAGCCCTCAAAGGTGATGATGTCTTTCACATTATGAATTTATAGCCATTTTCAGAGCTTTCCAGAGGGGAAAGTACACAAGATACGTCTGATCCGATTGGATTTTTTAATTCAACAGGAAAATGTACTTCTATTCACATAGTTTCACTAATGTGTGTGAAATACCAAAAGAGCCAATAATGTTGGAAGTTGAACAAAAAGGATTGTTGACCACAATGCTTAAAATTACTTGAAGTTTCAAAGGGCTGTAGTTTTGCAACGATTAGTTATACAGATATACTATTTAAGATCTATGCATGGATTTGGTCTACAAACACCTGTGATTTTTTTCAGATTTTTTCGGAGAGGGTCACCTGCCAAATTGTGCTGAAATTGGGTGATTTCACACTGAATGACCCTATATGCATCTAGGGGTCATACAACAGAGAGGCAACATGCGAGCAGGGACAGAGAGAGCGAGAAAGAGAGAAAGAGAGAGAGAGAGAGAGAGACCGTGACAGAGAGAGCAAGGCATCTCACTAACATACTTTCATACACTTAACAACAGACATACTCCCAAATGTGCAAACAAAGAGGAATGCCAGGGGGGTGGGGGGGGGTGGGTGGGGGGGTAGAAGTGGAATGCTTTTTCCTGCCCAAAGGCAAAAATAACGAAGCGACAATGCACGATCGACACACATTTACATAACCGGAGCGAGCGGTGATTTGCGTGAGACTCCCGTGGCATACATGTATGCCCAGGGGAAGATGCAGCAACAGCAGCGCGATTGATCGAGAACACACACGCACACAAACAAAAGATCACCGCCACTACCAGCAAAGGCCCAACAGCACACTTCTACAATGTACAATGCTGGCATCTAAATTAGCAGAGGAAGGTCCAAGAGAATAAGGGGATGTGTGGGTTTTAGCGCATGTGTGTGTGTGTGTGTGTGTGTGTGTGTGCATGTGTGTGTGTGTGTGTGTACATGTGCAAGTGTACGTGTGCATGAGAACATCACTCAGGGAGTCCCATTTATCAAAGCATCACTACAAGCACATAATGTCAGCTCATGTCAAGTTCATGAGAAATCACACACACACACACTTACACGAAAATCTATTTAGCCTCCATTACATGATTAGTTTTATAAACCTCAGCCAGTAAATGCCAATGATTCTATTGACAACTAACAGGAATTTGTCTTATGTACCTTTTATGCACATACCACAGGGGGGTATGTGTAGGTCACAGGTTCAATTTGCTAAAAGCATGTCCAGGTAAAATGGATACCACTGGATAAAAAAAGCCCTCTTAAAATGCCACAATGTCTAAAGGAGCTTGCACACTGCTCCAACAAACGGCATCAAACTCCAACAAACACCAACAGTTGGGTCAGTGTGGGCCGGTCGTCTGTCTTTGTTGGCATTTGTTGGATGGAGACACCACAGTGTGGACTGGCAGTTGGTTTTATGAACATTCTAAAGACTATTTCCAACAGCTGTAGAATGTAGAATAGAACTTTAGAATGTTGGAGTTTGTTGGTGTTTGCTGGAGCAGTGTGCAAGCTCCTTAAGAATAACAAACAGCATAAAATGAAAAGGGATACCACTTCAAGGTGAAAAGGACATCTGGAGCAAAAAAAGCAGAGGCTGAACCGCACTTGGTGAATCTGCTATTGTGTAGGCACTAGGCAGCACTGTGCATTATGCAGGCTTGCAGATCTTGTATGTACTTTGCACTTACTATGTACTATTTGTTCTTTTTAACTGCCATCAATTCCCACAGTGTGAAATCTTACACTGACCCATGTTGACAGAGTTATGTCATTCTGGACAAAACAAACGCATTTTATAAACACAGCCCAGCTTGTTCAGCCGCAAATGTTTACCACTTCAAATGCACTAGTGGCGGTCTAGACAAAGTCAGTTTAAAAATCCTGTTCTTTAAGGAAGATAATCGTCTGGAGGGTAATCCAGTAAAGTTGATTAATCTCGAGTGGCATGCGGAAGGCTTCAATGGGGAGCAGTCATACGTATGTGAAGAAAACATACTTTCCCAGGATTGGCCGTCTGCCTTGGAATGTCATTGAGTACATGCCACTGCAGCTTTGGACCAATCAGACACCTTCCTCTCCCAGTCTCTCTCTCAGCTTTCCCCCCCTAATGCTAACGTTTAATTCATACTATTATGATTTATTTATTTATTTATTTATTTATTTATCTACGCACACTGTTGGTCCAGTGGAACATTGCTTCATCATTGACTGTATGTAATGAAGGAAATATTGAAATGGGAAACATACATAAACACTGTCCTTCAAGAGCATGGAAGCTCCGTTGAGCTCAAACACCACATTTGGTGATTCTGGAACATTTGGTGAACCTAAAACTGAACTGCAGATTGAGAAGTGTAAAGTAGGCTGCCTGATGCAGTGTGTGTGTAAACCTACCTCCAAAACATACCTAAAAATGGCAAATTGTTTTTTGTTGCAAATATTTAATGCAAATTAATTAAATGCAAAAATTTTATCAAAGGTTCAGTGCAGTGATAATGATAAAGAGGGACTAAAGGCTCACAGACTTAATTGATCTCAGGTGCTAAGTGAGTGAGTGTGTGAGGCCACATGGACTCATATAGGTATAAATGGGATTGGGACGACACTTCATGAGTCACATGCACCTTGGCGAGGTTTAATAACAAAGACATTGCGGACACTTGCACCATGCACGTGTGTCTGTTGGTTACCTTTGTAATTTCTGGATTTCCCTATCGTCTCCGCGGTAAACGTCACAACGCTTTGGACTGTGGGGGCAGCCGTGGCCTACTGGTTAGGGCTTCGGGCTTGTAACCAAAGGGTTGTCGGTTCGATCCCCTACCAGAAGGAAAAATGTGGGCGGGGCAAGTGGTTGAGCACTGCTCTCCCATGCCCACATCTACGGCTGAAGTGCCCATGCACGTGTGTCTGTTGGTTACCTGAATGAGCAGCACTGGTTGAAGCCTTGAAATATTGTAAACAAAGTAGCTGAATTTGCTAGTTTATCATAGTCTACTGGTTAGACTTCAGTTTCCCCACGTGTGTTTAAGTTTCAAATGAATACTTTTTCTCCTTGGGACAGGCCCGTTTGAGTCTTGGAAAATACTTTTCCATTTGCATCGGGATTGAGATGATTAGAATTTAGCAGTCAATTTGAATGCAGCAGTTTTGAACAAATTCGTGCAGCGTGCTAATGATGCTAACCGGATTTAATAGCAATTTAGCCAGTCGTCTTGCACGATTGTGAATGTTTGGATTACATGTGCATGCTGAGGAGGGATGCGCCTGTTGAGTTTGAGAGGGAGAGAGAGAGAGAGAGAGAGAGAGTGCACGGGGCAAGGACTCATTGAGAGTCTGTGTTGAGGTAGGCCTACTTCTATTGTGTACTCTGGTAGAGTTGCACATACTAGCTACAATGCAAGATATATTTAGCCTATTTATTTATGGACAACGTAAGGCGGGAGGTGTGTGTTGCTTTTAATTATTGAATGTTCTATTGAACCCATTTTTATTGATATCGAGTACATGTCTATTGCGATACATATCGCTATCGTTTTATCGCCCAGCCCTAATATATACTATACTTAATTCCCTTAAGTGAAGTTTGCACCGATGCAGACTCATGGAAAGGGCTCGGTAAGTGTGTACTCAAACCCTTACTCCCTCTGAAATGCGACACTGGGACAGCCCTAAACACTTATGAATTTTGCGAGAATGCGCAGCAAAGTCCGTGAGTCTGTGAGTTCAGACTTTGGGATTGAGCCTGTGTGGACTGTGTGTCTTATGTGCTAACCAGGTGACAATGAACAAGACCTAGACATTGACACTGACCTCTTAGGCTGGATATTGAAGATGACAACACAGCCCAAAATAGCCCACCAGTTAGCAGCTAACAGACAAGCTAATACGCTAATCAACTCTTGTCAAATGGCACCAAGTTTAGATGGCTAATCTGTCTGAACGTGCAACCATAAACATCTTCTGAGAGCGAGCGCACAACAAGGCTACACAGGATGTCAGAGTAGGCCCACGGGGAAAATAAAGCCTGCTTAGAGAAGCAGTCCAATCTCACAGTCCAGTCCTTTATGCCCCAAAACGCATCTTAAAGACCTTAATTATCTCAATGGCTATGGAGCGATATATGATCAAAAATGCATCCCATAGGTTATTTTCAGTTTCTGTTTTATGAGCACTAGATGTATGTGACTGTGGTAAACAATGTCCCACGACGCACAGTGTGGTTGGGGAGTAGACAGTCCAAAGAGTCCAAAGAACAAACGCACCTTTTGACATGTAGTCAGTGCAAAGGAGCTAAAACGCACGATGAAAACACCGAGCAGAGGGCACAGACGGCCAGGTGTGAGAGGTCAGTAGAGATGATTACTGTCCATGTTCCTGTTTCTAATTCTGCAGTGGGGTGGTATGTGCTCAGGACAGGGACGGTGGAGAAGGGGTGGTTTTGTGTGTGTGTGTGTGTGTGTGTGTGTGTGTGTAGGAGGGAGGGGGCATACATGGTTAGTGTTAGGGGAGGTAAGGGGATTAGAACACTAGTTGTTTACAGAGGGATATGTTTCGCCCCCACCGACCACACCAATCCATTGTAGGTCTAATCAGCTTGCGAGGAAGGGGGCTTGAAGTGCAGTGAGGCATTGAGATGAAGGGGTTTACGGCATGTGGCTGTGTGTGTGTGTGTGTGTGTGTGTGTGTGTGTGGGGAGAGGGTAGCCAACACGTTAAGCTAAAAGAACGTCTCACAAAGGTTTTATTTAGAAAATGGATATGAGTGTAGTTCACGGTTTGATTAACGCTAATGAAATGTATAGCCTTGACCTGGAACTATACTGGTAGCTCACCTTCCATGTCTGTCGGCGGGAAAATATGTTTTTTATGAAAATCATGCACGTTCAACAGGTGCAGAAAGTTTGTATGAGGCCAGATCTGCTTTTAATGTCAATATATTAAAATTGTTTGCCTTTTCCTTTTGACAAAAATAGAGAAACAAGAGAGAGTGACTGTGACAAATGCTTTTCGTCATGCATATTACACATGTCCACAAGCCTTTTTCTGTTAACAGTTCAAATAAAAGAAGCAGCTTGACTATACACTGATGATAGGGAGTCTACATAGAAAGCCTTTCCTAAAAAAACATTACAGGGAGGGCATGTATTTTTAAGCACAGTCTCCAAGGAAACTGAACCCATTATGACCTCAAGTGGTTCCGTGTTGCGACACACAGCCAAAGGGGAAATGCAAGACTACCGAAACCTCGTTAGCCCTCGCTCACCTTAGCGTCCCAGTCCTTGTTCAGGTAATAAATACAGGTGACGCAGCGACCGTCGCCATTCGGGTTGTCCACGTGCCGCACGTAACCAGTCCCGTTGCCTGGGTAACAGGCCACCATTGCCTGAAATGAGGAAAGAGGAGAAAGAAAAAAGGCAGGGAGGGGGTTTAGAAACAAATCCAACAAGGAGACCGTTGCTGACAAACTCAGAATGAGTCAGCACATTTTAGAGCTTCAGACAACACAGCCACAGCACAACCACACAGCTTCTGCTGTGTACTGCTGGAGGCACCGTGCATTGACATGGACATGTGTGGATGCACCGTGTATTAATATAAATGTTTAGCCCTCCAATTTGTTGTTCTTGTATTGTTTCAAATTATCATTCTGTGTTGTTTCATTTCACTATGTTCATGTTAATGTCTGTTCTGTTTGAAAACGGTGCGGTAGGAATAGTTTCAAAATAAAAAGCGGTTTCAAAATAAAAGGCCCAGTCATTGGTGACCTACCCCACACAATGTAAAATAAAAGGTAATAATCCATAATATGTAAGGGATAATGTATAGAACGCCGGTCATTACTGGGAAAATAAGTCCCGACAGGGCGAACCGGACCCCGACGCGCAGCGTATATATATATATATATATATATATATATATATATTAGGGGTGTAACGGTACACAGAAGTCACGGTTCGGTTCATACCTCGGTTCGGACATCACGGTTCGGTACGAGTTCGGTACAATGGAGGGAAAAGCAAAACCAAAAATGCAGAAAGCAATTTTTTTTTATTGTGCATGTATCAGGCTGTACCACCTAGTGTCATACAGTCTCTTCCCTGAGCTATCTGCAACAGCCTGAAGTGTGTAAGATGTAGGCTAAACAGTACAATAAGTACCCAGACTCCATCTGTAAGTTGTAAACAAAATAAGACAATCAGCTATAAAACTTAAAATAGGCCTACAGCATCTCTTATTTCTGTAAATTACATAGAATAATGATTTTTAAAAATCCACTTAAGCAAGACCTTCAACATCTGTGTTTAGTTGTATATGGAAGGGTCTACAATTTGCCTCAATATTTTTCAGTGTGTGTACAGTAATAATCTAGCCTACTAACTGAAAATATCACACTATTTTGCCTTCTTTTAAAAAACAAAATTGCTCCTTTCATTTCATAAACAGACTACAACTAGAAGTCACATTACTTTGCCCTTCGACGTTAACTCACCGTAGCATGGTTTGTTTATTAGCCTGGTTAGCGTTGACACTTACTGTCTATGCACTTAACACTACCAGCTCCTCATGTGAGAAGTTACAAGTTACCCCAACATAAAGGTAATTACCACGCGATTTACATGGCTTTCTGTCATTACGAAATCATTTAATTTAAGCCATAGGTTTTGGCTCTATTTGTATGTGTATCCAAAGGCTGGTGAAGCGCAGGGGAAGTTTTTTTTTTCTTTCTCATTTCGGTGATTGGTAGCCTACATCATCTGGGTGATTGCTTCGAACATGTGTAGCATATATTTCCACTCACATACCCAACAACTGCTGAACAACGCCGACACACAGTTTCTTATCCACCACTCTCTCGCCTGTACTACTGTAACTGAAGTTCTCAAACTTGCGAGACCAGCGGATCCTAATGTGTGTCGCCACCTTAGTGCTACTATCTCTGACTGACTGACTCGACCAACGACCTGACAAAAAAAACATAGGCGCCAATCAGAGCTTCAGAGCTAAGGCGAGGCTACAGATTAGCGTTAGGTGTCGCTAAAGAACTCCAGTAACTCTCGCTACTTAACAGTAATTGCGCATGACATTAATTAATACGCACTCGAGTTTAATGTTTTTTTTATACCCTGTATTCTCCGTGTAAATTCATGCACCGAACCGTGACGCCCATACCGTTTCGGTTCAATACGAATACATGAACCGTTACACCCCTAATATATATATATATATATATATATATATATATATATATGAGCTGTCAATCGATTAAAATAATTAATCTAATTAATTACATACTCTGTGATTAATTAATCTAAATGAATCGCATATATCATTTTTGCTGTGAAAGTATTTTAAATATTTAAATTCAAATAAATCAGCATTTGTGATATTAACTTCAAAAGCTCTTTTATTATTATTTTCACTCTTCAAATAATTGCCATAATAATCTATGATATGACCTAATATGCTGAGGAAATAAATTCAAAAGTGCTTCGGGAAGAAGTTTTTTTTTTTCACACACACAAACACTCCCCTCAATGTCAACACTTATTTCTTTGCATTGATGTATATAGAGCACATTCCTTGCTGCAGACATTACAGAGGACTTCATTTTCAACACTTTATTTTTATCAACACCATCAGGTCGTTTTTTAAAAGTAAATGTTCTAATCAATGATCCAGCACGTTTTCTTCTCTCTCCATTTTACAGTCTAATTTTTACTGACTAGAACTCGGGGTCAAAGGTCATACAGAATCAATTAATCTGCACAAATTGTTTTAATCAGTTATTTTTTCTCAAATTAATTAATCGAAATGAATCAGTTATTTTGACAGCCCTAATATATATATATATATATATGACCCGAATATCATTAAAGTATTTTTTATGACTTGTAACCGAGGGTGACCACGGTCGTTCACAGGTGACCACGGTCGTCCGTGGGCGAACCACACAACACTGGTGAGTGTGAGTGTGTGTGTGTGTGAGTGTGTGAGAGAGAGAGAGAGAGAGAGAGAGAGAGAGAGAGAGAGAGAGAGAGAGAGAGAGAGAGAGAGAGAGAGAGAGAGAGAGAGAGAGAGAGAGAGAGAGTGAGTATGTGTGTCGGAAGGTCCACATGACTCCAGGGCTACAGGAACTGGATAGATCTGTGTGTGCAGAATGCCGGCCTAATTGGGGCGACTGTGTTGCTTTTGCTTTGTAATGTGTCCGGGTAGCGAGTGTTAGGAAACAATAGGCCTGTGCTGCTAGTTTACACAGTACTCTTCCTCTTACACACACACACACACACACACACACACACACACACACACACACACACACACACACACACACACACACACACAGTGTCACTAACAAAAGCACACACGCAAACACACTCGCTGACAATAACAAACACACCCTCTCACCCTCTGAAGTACATAACCGAACAGTGCTGACGAGAAGTGCACCAGCAAAAGTCAAGCTGTTTAGACTGAATCATCTGAATGACAGCGTCACTCTGACACATTAGCTCCAGGCTAGTGTGTAAGGGTGTCACAAGCTAGCATCTTCCAGCCTCACACACACACACACACACACACACACACCTCCCTTTTCTCCAGACACACCCACACACACACACAAACACTCACTCACACAAACATACAAACACACACAAACAGACATACACACAAACCAAACACACACAAACACCCACTCACACACACACACAAACAACCCCTCAAACAAAAAGAAACATTCAAACACACACAAACATACTCCTCTCTTTCTCTCCAGACACACACACAAACACCCACTCACACACAAACACCCACTCACACACAAACACCCACTCACATACAAACAAACAAACAAACATACAAACATACTCCTTTTCTCTTTTTCTCAAGACACACACACACACACGCACACAAACACACTTCTTCCTTTTCATATTATTTTTGACATCCGAGATTCAACAATACTGTTACTCAACAACTCTCAGGGGGGAAACTACGAGGAACAAATAGAAAGTTATTTTACAGTAGTAGCCATTTTATTTCTTGGCATTATGGCAAGCGAACATCCTCTTACAGGCGTTCAGGGGAGTCTGACCTCGCTGTGCCATTAAAAACAACAGCAATGTTTCCCATCATGCACTGTGTTTACAGGACATGTGAACTCCTACACCAGCAAAAACCCATCCTGAGATGACAGCATGTACACATACATATGAGTGTGTGTGTGTGTGTTTGTGTGTGTGTGTGTCTGAATTGCGATGGGCTGGTGGTCTATTTTTAACAGGGCAGTTCAGCTATTAAGTATCTGTTGTGTTTAAGTGTGAGGCTATTTTTATCTAGGAGGGGCTATTTATTAAGGAAGGGGATTTTTTTGGGTGAGGTTTTCAAAACTCCCATAGGGGTTTAGGCTAGAGAATGATACGAGATTTTTAGTGTGTGTGTGCGTGTGCATGCGTGAGAGAGACAGGGTGTGTGAGGGCGTGCACACTTGCATAGGTGCTAGGTTGTTTGTATGTGTGTGCATAAGTGTGTGTGTGTGTGTGTGTGTGTGCGTGTGTGCAAGTGTGAGAGAGACAGGGTGTGTGAGGGCGTGCACACTTGCATAGGTGCTAGGTTGTGTGTATGTGTGTGCATAAGTGTGTGTGTGTGTGTGTGTGTGTGTGTGTGTGAAGGAGATTGGAACTCACACACACACAGTTCCAATCTCCTTCACACAAACCCACACACACACACACACACACACACACACTTATGAGGGGGAAACAGCAGCACCCTTGCTCACTCAGCAAACTGAGACTTGAGTCAGCAGCACTTAGGCTTTTAGCTTTGCACACACTACACACAGCACGTCCCCACACACAGCTCACACACACACACACACACACACAGCACTCGTCCTAAAGAGGTGACAAATGGCTCTGGGCGTCTGTGTGCTGCTATTTAACACTTCTAATGAACCCTGCCACTCACTCACTCACTCACTCTTACAAACAAACACAGATACTGCTATTAACGGCTCGGCAGCCATTAACACACACCAAGCACGCACGCATGCTCACACACACACACACGTACACACACTTTAACTAACTGGCTTAACCTGAGCCAAAAGTTAAGAAAGACAAGCTTTAAAACCGCAACACAAAAAAAAAGAAAACAGAAGGAAAACAAAGAAACAAAATGACAGAATCTTGGACTGGGAAAAGGTGCGGAAGGTTCTGGAGGCCTATGGAATGCTGGCGGGTCGGAATTCTCAAAAAAAAAAAAGACAAGAAGAGAGCGGGGAGTCTCCATCCTCTCGGCCGCACGCTATTATTGTTCCCCAACCTCTCTTTGCTGCTAAGGTCATCAAGATGGACGGCCGGCGGCAGCAACGGCTTTTCAAGCCACCTACAAAAATAATACCAACGCTACACAGAGACACAGGACGAAAACAAATTAGCCACCGAGAGCTATTTTTATGCTATATGAGCTCCCTATGCCATTTGCTTCCCTCTACTCCTCTCCTTCACCAGAGCAGCCATTTCCTCAGGTGAGGGTGATATGTGTCTTCATTTGAAAGGTGCAGTGCTGGATTTTTTTTAATTCTCTTTTTAAATACTCCGGTCTGTAGTCTGTAGTTTGGAGAAACGAACCAGTGGCTCGGGACCAAATCAAACACTATTCCAGCCAATGAGCATGCTGCTTCAAGGACCATAGAAGGGAGGGGTGTCATTTCATTGGCGGTTGAACCCCATATCAACAAAAACCTATGAGTCCTTAAACATAGGAGCTACACATTGGGCACATTTTTGGTCGGACCCTGGTTCCCTGCATAGGGCTGCACAATTATCCCAATCGCAATATGAACCAGCGCAATTACCTAATCGCAAAAGCTACAAATAATCGTGCACAGTTCATTTTGTCACATTTCTGACTTTTATATTCATTTCATCCTCCTTGACTGTGCCACTTCTGGTTGGTGGGTGTGAGTAGTGTGTGAGGGGCACAGAAATTCTGATTGGTGAGCTTCATAGTCGGTCGGGGTGACACAAATTAAAGAGACATTTGGAATATTGAACTGAATCAATTCATTGACTTTCCAAAATATTGCAAATCGCAATCGCAATACCTGTCGGAAAAATCGCAATTAGATTTTTTTTCCCCAAATCGTGCAGCTCTATCCCTGCAACAGTTGAACATGTCCCCCTGGCCCGGGGCAAGTGAAAAAACAAGGGGCAAGTTGGCTGGGCAACCATCGCCACCATCGCTTAGCTTGCCTGTGGTACTAACCAGTTGAAGCTAAGCATGTGAGTCACCATCGCTTAGCTTGCCTGTGGTACTAACGAGTTGAAGCTAAGCATGTGAGTCACCATCGCTCAGCTTGCCTGTGGTACTAACCAGTTGAAGCTAAGCATGTGAGGCTACTACAGTAAAACAAAACATGGGAACTCATTAAAATGTAGGCTAATAAATTAACAAATCTACTGTATTTGCCAGCTGGGGTAAAATGTTGCACTGGCCACTGCGGCATCGGCATGTAAATGCAGTGCCAGATAGATAGATAGATAGATAGATAGATAGATAGATAGATAGATAGATACTGATCCCCAAGGGGAAATTCAAGAATTCAAAACATGGTCTCACGGTGCAAAAAATAATATCTTGATTTACACGATAACGATAATTTGTCGATATCCTACTGTCCGAGTTACTTTACAGGTCATTGTTTTTAAATAGCATCATTCCAATAACAACCAATGACCTGTGACTTTTCAACCAAATCAACCAATGCATGGTCATTCTATGACACCGACATATTTCCCATTCTGCCCCTATTGTGTGTGTGACAATAGCGTGGTCCAGCCAGCTACATTAGGTTGAGTTTCCCAGGAGAAAGTCTGAAGCTGAAGTTCCTTTCAAACATACTGTAAAACTAAACTAAGCAGACCAACAGAGTACATCTCAGTTATTTCCTTTGATGTTTAAGAGCAATCATGTAGGCTAGCATTACAAGTTACAGAATAGAAATGAATGTGTTGGCTTAAGGCTAATGTATACGAGAAATCCCATGGAGATTTAGCATTTTTGTTGAAAGCAGAGATTAGAGTGAACTTCAGTCCATTAACAAATGTTTACATAAGAAGAGCTCTTTGTTTACAACTATTAAAATACTGAAAGGCAAAAGTGTGTCCGATCATGTGACCTGCTTCTCTCGCTTCTGCTGCTTACACCTCCTGATTTAGTGAATGTATGGGGGTCATTCCACGTCAATTCAACCAGGGCTCCACACACTTAGGTCTCAAAAAATTCTGAAAAAATGACCAGGTGTAGATAGATAGATAGATAGATAGATAGTTACCCAGGAGACACACTGTAAAATTACTTTTATGTAAGATCAATACTTTCCAAGATACAGCCAGTTTCACAGGGGGAGGGGGGTGTCGATTTTGTTCGGCCTCTTTTTTTTGTCAAAGTTCACAAGCCCAAAGCACAAGAACTAAACCATGTAGGAGGCTCAAATTTTGCATACTGGTACATCAATAGGAATAGTATGTAACAAAATTGTCACATTTGGTCTGGATGATCCTGCATGGTCATAGCTGTCCCTCAAAGTTGATCAAAATTGTATTGGAGTTTTTGGCTGGGCTCTGTTTAGGCCTTCAGAAGACATATTTGTACTCAATATAGGCTCTTGATTTATTTCCCTTATTGGGATAAGTAGAAACACTCTCACAAAAAGCAATGAACAGAACATAAATTAATTCAGGGTATGAACAGCAGACCTCACAAGTCTGAAAAATCATTTTGGTTCTCATTTTCAGAGCACCCAAACACCTTGTGGGAATATACAAAGTTTTTTTATATTTTTTTCTTTATTCTCCATGATCCCTTCTTTTTTCTATTTTCCACCCTGAACATGGGCAAAATGCACCATTGAGATTAATATGTTTTGTATAGAGTTACAGGTTACTCTATACAACCACAGGTGGCACTGTGGTAACTCTACACTGGCTGTATCTTAGAAAGTATTGATCTTACATAAAAGTAATTTTACAGTGTGTCTCCTGGATAACATATGTACACCTGGTAATTTAATATCGCACACCCCTAGCCCATGCCCAATCCTCCCACACCCCCCCAGCAAATCTGCCTTTCGGGACCTCATTTACCCTTTTCTATAGAACACTTGGATTGAGTGTTTTATTGTTGATTTTGTTAAGTGACCTTGAGTGTTGAGAAAGGCGGCCATAAATAAAATGCATTATTATTTATTATTACTTGGACAAAACAAGCAATACAATACGCGAGACGAAGAAAAATCCTGGGGAGCAGCAAACAAGCAAATACGGGTAGAAGTCGAGGTGTGTGTGTGGGTGTGTATGTGTTTGTGTGTGTACATTTTCTTGGCACAGACGTTTAGGTGACGTCCGAGTTGTGTTTGTTGGTGGGCTGCATTGGCACGCTATACAATGCACTCACCCTAATCAACACTACGTCCTGTCAGCAACGCTTTCTTGTTCACAGGTGTAAGGTGGTGAGGCCATAACACAAACATGAAAGAGGGGAGGGAGGGAGAGAGAGAAAGAGAAAGAGAGAGAGGGAGAGGGGAAAAGCATGAAATCAAGCAAGAATGAAAAAGGGTAAAAAAAGAGAGAAGTAAAGTAACTGAGATTGAAAAAGATAAAGGAAAAAATGAAGTGAAAGAATGAAGAGAAAGTGGTGTGGAGGAGAAGAGAAGAGAAGACAGGTCAGAACAACAGAGCAACGTCATAGTCAGAGCAGACTGTGACGCAAGTGCTCTTCTGTCAGACACGTCTGAAAACAGCCCATGAATAGAGAAGAGGAGATAACAGAGCGCACACACGCACACGCACGCACACACACACGCACGCACACGTTTACAGTTACAGTATGAATACGCACGCAGGGGCCTCTCCCTCTTTTGTAGTGAGGTGTTTAACACACAAAGGTGTACCTGTGACATAGTCTGTAGAAGATGCATACTCAGCACACTCACAAATGTATGTGGCCATAAAAGTGTGTGTCTGTGTGTGAAAATGTAGTATAAAGTGTAGCACTAGAACCTTATTGTGACTTATGAGAGTTAGCGTGTATTTTGAGAGAAACCATTGTGGTGTGTGTGTGTGAGATCATTGCATGTGA
Source organism: Alosa sapidissima (assembly GCF_018492685.1). Classification (NCBI taxonomy): domain Eukaryota; kingdom Metazoa; phylum Chordata; class Actinopteri; order Clupeiformes; family Clupeidae; genus Alosa; species Alosa sapidissima. The sequence continues at coordinate 17,422,211 of NC_055965.1, read as the reverse complement.
GCTCATGGGAATTGGTGAGGCCGCATGGTATGCGTGCTTTGTGTGTGTGTGTGTAAAATCTGCGTCATAGCGAGCCACTAGCGTGCATGGGGGCCTCGGCCGCTGCCAAAACAAACGGGCAGTGAGGCGGGCAGCCCTGGTGCTGGCGGTGTCAGAGGTGGCGGGCAGCAGCCGTGCCGTGGCCGACCTTTCACAAGTGGGCATGAATGCCAGGTGTATGAAAGCGCTGATATGATTGCGTGTGTCTGCATGAGTGTGTGCGTTTGTGTGTGCGCGTGTAAGTCGAGAAAAGCCTTTGATAAATGGTCCTGAATGACGCCTGTTTGTGATTGATAATATGATTGTGTGTGTGTGTGTGTGTGTGTGTGTGTGTGTGTTAACTGTTAAAAAACAAGAAATACTGAAAATGTGGCGATAACATATCCATCCATAGGTGTCCCTGTGTATCCTCAGAGAGAGAGCATTTCCAAATGCATCCCCCCCTCAGGCTTTACATTGTCTTTTTCTTTTTCCTAAAGTTATTTTATTAAAAGTTATAATTTAGTTATAAGTAGTTATACATTCTGTTATAATTTAGCTGTTTTTATCATTTAAAGATGTTTTGGGCCTTTTTCTGACGGGGCAGTTGAACAAGAACGTTGGATCCAAAGGAATATCTGAAGCATGCCGACGCTGCTTAAGACTGTAGGCCCTTTCACACTGGCGAAATCGCCGCGATTTTATGTACCAGAATCGCGGAACGACTGTCCCTTTCACATAGACCGAGGCGGAACGGCGGGACAAAGTGTCTCGCCAAATTTACTACCAAGCTCTGGGTCAAGGCGGAAAGGGGAATCTGGGCGGGCATTTCGATGCTATGTCCAGCCCACCACAGGAGATTGCAAAAAAATCTAACTGATCAAAAGCAGCAATAGCCGAGACAGCACATTATGTCAATCTATAAATTCACAAAGACTCCAGGCCTACTGTTAAACACCTGAAAAATATTAAGCTGCTGTTTTCTTTTCATGACAAGCACTAGGCCTACGCTTAAATGATTTATGACTGAATGGAACGTTGCGATTTTAAGCGCCAGAACTGCTCATCACGTTGTGTGACAAAGTTTACACCAATCATCATCTTCTAATGTATCCTTATGTTGAGATGTCCATTCTCTTTGCCCTAGGCTATCATTAGTGTGCGAAGCATGTTTCAATTAAGACAATACACAAGCTATTTTTTATTGTTGTAATATTGAATGATTTCATGAATAAATCGTACGCACAGTGCGTACAGGATTACAGCTGGCGGCGCCACTGACCAAGGCCACAGTAGCCTGTGAACCTCTAATTTTCAAAAGGAAATCACGGCGAACGCAAGGGCAACTCTTCTCTTCAATTTCCCTTCCAAATTACTTTTTATTGTCTAAAGACATCTATCGCAAGAATCTAACATTCTAACAGCAACAGCAAAGCAAATGCAAGCTAACCAAAGTGCAGTCGGTTCTCCCGTTATGGTTTTTGAAATCACATACCTGCTGTATCTGAAGCGCCACGCACGCATAATAAGGCCTACGACTATCACTCTACACACCCCCTGTTGCACGTCACAATTTAATTTACTATAGCTGATCCTGCCTTCTGGCTCCCCAAAATGCCGCCTCATGTGAACAGATCACAAAAAGATGGCAAAAAATGTGCTTAATACCTGAACCATGTTGGCGACCAACAAGGCCGTGATGACCATGAGCACTAGGCTAAGCCTGTGATTCATTACCGGGTCAGAGAGTCGGAGACCAACAGCAGTACGTGAGCGTGTGCATGTTCCTGTGCAGGTATGTGCTTCTATACATATGCCTGCAGGCAGGCAGACACAGAGCTGTGGGTTTCCATTAAGCATGCATGGTGTACATTACATTACATCCTACTGCATGTGCAATGTACTCTCGTGTGTGTGTGTGTGTGTGTTTCAGCCATTTGAAGAAAATATGAATGTGAATGTCAGTGAATTTGTGCTAGTCAATGTGAGATGTGAAAATTGTAGCAGGCAGCTCACTGCGCCGGGATTAGTGTGGGCTTCACCTCACTGTGTGTTCAATGTGTGCTGTTTGTGTTTCACTAATTCACCGATTGGGTTAAATGCAGAGACCAAAATTTCCCTCACAGGATCAAAAAAGTATATATACTTAATATATATATATATATTTTCTTTGTGGAGTGTGTGTGTGTGTGTGTGTGTGTGTGTGTGTGTGTGTGTGTTTGCTTGTCTTGTGTGTGCATGTGTGTAGACTTCACTGTGTGTCTCAGAGGTTGCACATTTGCCCTAACACCCTACTCCTCTCCATAACACACCCCTGGCTTGTACTATGCTGTTTGTGTGTGTGTGTGTGTACGTGTGTGTGTGTGTGTGTGTGTGTGTGTGTGTGTGTGTGGTTGGACTTTGGCCAGACAGGCTGTGTGTTAATGATGGGGCTACGTGCGGAGCGTGCGGCCTCGCCAGCACTGCAGTACACACACCCCACTCAGCACCCCCCCACACACACACCAGCCTCTGGCCCTACTCATTGCTACTATTAACAGCAGTAAACACATTTATCACTTGGTGGAGGGAAAGAGGGATAGAGTGGGTGAGAGAGGAAGGGAAAATAGACTGCTGAGTATCTAATCCCCCCCCCCCCCCACACACACACACCTCTCATACACACACACTTTAATACATTGGTTAAATCCACCAAATACATTTCCAGAGATAGCCTTGCACACTATTAAGGGTACAAACACTGTGCCCAAACACTGTGCCCTAACACTGTGCCCTAACTGGTGCTACCAGTTGCAGAGCAGACGGAGCACAATGTTGTCGCCATCTGGCCCTTTTCATAAACATAAAAACATACAAACAACAATCACGCCAACAAGGATATAATGCAGAGCTTACATGATTCATTCATTCATTCACATTTACTCTCTCTCCCTCCCTCATGTATTCATTCATACTCACTCATGTACTCATTCGTTCAATCGCTCACTAAATAAACTAAAGGGCTCATCCCATTCCTCCCCCCTTAAAACTTCCACTTGGTTTTGATTGCCCTTGACAGTAAAGTCCCCTTGACGAGGGAAGTCTTTCCCTATGAATTGGGACACCACTATATGCAAATTAGCGTAGCGAACATGCTCATCTAAGTCACGCGCAGCGTCGACGTGTCTAGCAGTAGTAGCCTTCTACTTTTTTCATTCAGGAACATGCCGGTTCCAGCAGTTATGTTGACTGTTGTGTGGGCTGTGTTGGTTTATCTGTGTCTGGTTAATCAACAGAGATATTCGTGTTCATGAGAACGCCGGAACAGACATCCTAAATATTGATGAAACTAACCAGATCAGATATATAACGTTATTTGATGGGCAGACTCTCTCAAAGCACTCGGCAGATATCATGAACATCAGATAGCTTCGTGAGATATTTTCTAACATTAGTGTTCAAAACTCGAAAGTCCTTTGGATGTGCATCAAACTAACATATTCCAACATATTTCAACATTTTAATATGCTTATTTGCAAAAATATATGAGCAATGCAATTGTTCCTTTCCAGCGGTGTCAGCCATCTTGGTTGAAAAATTTGGCCGGCTCGCTGAGCTTGCACGGTATCCTGGGTAATTTCATCTCCCACTTTGTTTTAAGCCTGCATCGGTCCTGGCTATATTTTGAGGGTTGATTTTAAGGGGAAAATAGCACTCCCCTTTGCTCCCTAAAGTAATGGGACACCCTACCCCTACACGTGCACGCACAAAAACGAAGGTTAGGGCAAAAATCTAGGGGAAGGGGAGGTATTGGGACGGGCCCTAAGGCTTAACTGTTATAAACCAGAGGAAAGAGATTTGGTTTGTATCCTTAAAAACTGACCATCCATTTCTAACCTTATTGATACAAATTACTAACAACGCTGCTCTGCAAACTCATTGGGATATGTTCTGTTGGCTAATTGAAATGTTAAAAAAGTAAAATATTTAGGATTTTCCGTGTCATTTCTTTCTTTTCATGTTCATGCAGCCTAGGCCCGCATGTCTACAAGCAAGATTAATTTTCCATCACATGGTTTTGTCAATGTTACGCAACATGTACATGCATATGCATTGACAATACAGCACCAGTCTTCAGCAGAATTTGGCTTAACTAAAACGCAGCATGCAGAGGACTCCAATTTAAGCACCTTAAAGTAATCAAATGTAATCTCTCCTTCAACCTGTGCCAATGTCAATCCATAACACACACACGCACACCTTGATCCAAGATGGCGGCGCGTACACACGCAGCGACCTCTCTCTGTCCCAACCGTACGGTGTTTTGTTCGTTTAAAAAGTGTTTGTCCGAAAGTTTTACGTGTTCGTCTCGTCTTACTACGTCGTACTACAAGTACAGCAGGCAGTTTTTAATTGACATTTGCAAAAGCAAGTTTTGCAGCGTTCTGGACTTTGCAACAGAGACGCTAAAGGAACTCGGACTACTCCGGCCTGCAACAACACCGATGATTGCGGATTGCAACGGGTGGAGAGGGAGGAGAGGACGTGAGAGGAGGAGGAGAGGAAGGAGAGGAGAAATAGAAGAGGAATGAGAGTGTGGAGAGAAGGTAAGATGAGGGGGAGAGGAGGAGAAGGTGCAGGTGAGGGAAATAAAGGACAAGAGTAAATGAGCAAGTGGAGGTGAGAGGAAATTAGGAGGAGAGGAAAGAGAGGGAGGAAGATAAGGTGGAGGTGAAGAGGAAAGAATAAGCAAAGGATGAAGATAAGGTGGAGGTGAAGAGCAGAAAGAAGAGGAGGAGACCAATGAGAGGCAGGAGGAGGAGGAGAAATAGATGGAGGCGAGGGAGGTGGAAGAGGAAAAAGAAGAGGAGGTGCAAAGGCAAAAGGAAAGCACCTCTCAGCTCTCTGTAGCTCTCAGAAAACACAGATATCACACACACACACACACACCTTTGTCACACCGACAGGCACCCAGTAAAAAAAAAAAACAAATAAAAAAAAAACACAAATCTTACATACATTCACCCCTTCCCCTTCACTCCCTGTAAACACAACGAACACAAAGATGCGCGCTAACTGAAAAACAGACATTGTTTCTCTCCTTGTCTCTATCTCCACAACACACACACACACAGAGAGAGTGTGTGAAGCAGTGCCAAAGTATCTCCGGCAGCGCTGCTGTAAACATAATACTGTACTGAGATCTGAGGTTCCGGAGTCCTGCTGCATGGACGTCAGCAGAGGTTGAGGCCTGCGGGCAGCGAAAGCCAACCAAAGCCAGCCAATGTAAGGAAGGGAGGGAGGAAGGGAGTGAAGGAGAGAGAGAGAGAGAGAAAAAGAAAGAAAGAAAGAAAGAAAGAAAGAAAGAAAGAAAGAAAAAGAAAGAAAGAAAGAACTTTGACTATAATGAGAGCGGAGAAAGAAAAGTAGAACAGAGAAAGCAAACAATTTTACAATGTAAAATCCACTAAAAACATTCAGCTAAACAGAAATAAAGAGGGAGGAGAATGAGAGAAAGAGTGTGAAAAGAGTGGTCCTAAAACATGACACATCGAAATAAAGTAAACAATCTAGGACTGTGTTGACAAATGACCATGTTGTGATATCCAATTATGGCTAATATATGGAGATGATTTCATGATTCTTGCAGAAGGACATAATAGAATAAATAGAAGTGACAAGAATAGGAGGAGAATAGATGAGTGCAAAAAACTGAACAAGAAAAAGAGGAAGAAAAGGATAACTGGATGGACAGATAGATCAGATGGACAGAGAGGTGTGTGCTGTGCTTAGGTCATGTCCTCCTTAGGCCCCATCAACATTAGCGAGGAGACGGGCCCCATTCTCAGTGCTCCATCCCCCAACGTAGACTAGCAAAAACACGACACTAGTGGCTGTTCCTTCTGCAATCTGGCTGATAATAGCAACCGTATACAGACACAGATGCACACACCGAGGGTTAACTAAGCATCGTTTTCCGAGCATTATCTTTATTAATCTAAATAGGATCTATGTGTACATGGAATCATGCTAAACAACCAAAGGTATGTATGAGTGAGTGCATACGTAAGAGTGGCCAAGCGCCTGAAATTATAGTGTGTGTGTGTGTGTGGGGGGGGGGTTTCACAGACGCCACGCTACCATGTGATGAGTTGAAGGCTAGTGAGGCATGTCTTTTCAGTTGGCCCTGAAAAGGGACCCCGCGCTTGGCCCCAAGCACATTCAATTGTTAGGGACGATATTGTGACGTACAACTACCGCTACAGTGGTCAACAGCTCCTTTTGTTCACATTTTACATATCTCAATCAGCCAGCTTTGATGGGGAGTCACCTAATACCTCACAGATCACCCAATACAATTTACACAACTTCATCAAACAGATACAATAAATATGATTCTACTGCAAGAATAGTTCTATTGCTAAGTAATAGCATTGCAAGAACAACAGTAATAGTGAAAAACTATTATGTGGTATGGTATACAAGAAAGGACCTAAAACTTGCAAACTATCTCTGCTTTAACAGTGCGATAAGTATCCAACTTCCCATCCTTACTACCATATCCTTTAAGTCTAAACAGACAAGTTTATCTGACAGCTATTTGTAATGGCTGTGAAAATGTGTTGATTTGTTGAGAGGAAAAACATAAAACCTATAACCAAACAGCTGGTGACGCAACTATCTGCTAACTGTCACAGCAGCACAAATCACACATTGTACCTTTTAGGGATCGCACAGACACACCGGTCTGGCTGTAAATCCTCTCGCGTGTGACCTAATGACACCCTGATCAATCACTTCCTGTCCGTCAGGTTTCAGCGTCTTTGGCTTCCTTGCTGACAGAAGCGACACTCTTTACAAACGGGCACTGACCTAGCTGGAACGATCTGATTCCAATACCTATACAGGGTTACATAAATAATTGTACTACACCTGATATATGATATGGCATGGCATGGCCGGGCATGGCATGCCCATAGATAGGAGTTCATGAATCTTTTAACTAATGGAAATCAAGCTTCAGCTGCTGCTGCTACTACGAGAATTAGACTACTACTTATGCTACAGCTACTATTTCTACATCAAGTACCACTGCTGCTATTACTGCTAACATTATTACCAGTGCTACTACAACTAAATATACTACTCTGGTGCTAATTGCACTAGCTGCTAGTTGTCCTGGTGTGAGGCTACTACAACTAGGTCTACATGCTAGCTGCACTAGCTGCTAGTTGTTTTGGATCAAGGCTACAACTAGATCTACCGCTCTGACCTGGCTGTGGCGACCTGTGTTGGTGTAATGCAACTACAACTAGGTTTACGACTCTAACCTGACCACTACTAGCTCTAGCGGTGTTGCTGTGTGGAAACTAGATGCAGCCCTATCAACCCAACACAACTACTGCTACCTCAGTCTGTGTTGCTGTGTGGAAACTAGATCTAGCCCTATCAATCCAAACATGACTACTGCTAGCTCAGGCTGTGCTGGTGAGAGTAGACTAGCACTAGCCCTATCAATCAAACCTGACAACTGCCAGCTCAATCTGTGCTGGTGAGAGTAGACTAGCACTAGCACTATTAATCAAACCTGACAACTGCTAACTCGGGCTTGTTGGTGAGAGTAGACTAGCACTAGCCCTACTACTCAGACTTGACTAACTCAGGCTGTGTTACTGTGGGGCAACTGGTTGCCGAGCACTACCCTCATGGTACAGCAGAGAGACTGACGGTGCTGAGCTGCATCATGGTGAGTATGTGAGTCACACACCCTGTACAGTGGACTCTGGGGGCCACGTGAAGGCTGGGGTGAGATGGGCACTGAATGTGCTAGCATTATTAGCACAAAAAAGTTGCTGTTTCGTAACAGACCTCCCCGTACTCACTACTTATGGGTAAAACGCTCCTTCACATTCGAAGACCACCATTGGCTGTTTTCTTTATTTTTTCAATTCCTTGCAAATGGTGTTGAGACGGGATCCGATGTTCTCTCTCTCACACACAGCTTCTATTATTAGCAAGCACAAACTTGAATGGAATGGAATATGGAAAACCCATATTTATTTTATTTGAGAGAAACGATACAAAGGTGCTTCCAAAGAAGTAACAAATTGTTTTGAAGCACACCACTTGGAAGTAGCCTAAATATAAGAGAGTCAACTTTTATTTTCATTTGATTTATGCAGGATGTCCTACCCTTCCTGACTTTCCAAAGATGCTTCCAGAAAAATAGGGTCTAATACATTTTGTTTGAAGTACAATTCGACAATCTTAGCCAGCCATTGTTATATTAGTTTTGATTGAAGAGCTTTATCAAGGATCCCACTGCTTGATATCCAGAGATTGTTTCCACAGAAAGGTGTGACCTAATATGACCTGATGTAATTATTGCAGTCCAGATGTTACATGAAACTTTATGCACATTTACTTGCTCACGTATATATGTATGTGTGTGTGTGTGTGTGTGTGTGTGTGTGTGTGTGTGTGGGCATCGTAGGATGCATGTGTACTCCTGTGCACATGTGCATGCATGTCAGGATGAGCCTGGGAATCTGAGGGGACATCTGTCTGTGTGTCTGTGTGTGTGTGTGTGTGTTTGTGTGCGTGTGTGTGTGTGCCTTGCGTGAGTAAAGACATGAAAAGCCAGACAGGCAGAGAGCTCATGACTCTCGGAGTTTGGGTCAGACGGCCATTGACCTTTAGGGGTCATCGAGTCTCACAACTCATAGCGCGTGAACTCGCATCACGCTCGACTGCTTCAGTTCACTGACCCTTTCCTTCTTTCTTTTTCCGCTTGTTCACCCTCTGTCCCACTCGCCCTCACACATCCACAGAATTGATGCAACCTGCCAAACAACATGAGCTAAAGCCAATGAATCTGCTTTCACAGGCACGCACAGAAGTGTATGCAAGAACAGCAAGCGTAGTCAATTATTTGCTAAACAATGGGGCTTCACTGTCTAAACAGAACACAGTGGCACCTTCTCTATGACAATTCACAGCGGACAACCAAGGTAGGTGTGTGTGTGTGTGTGTGTGTGTATATATATAAGTAACATTAGGACCAGCCCTGGCACGAGATAACTCAAGACACCGCCACCCTCACTAGCTCTGTGCATCACCCCAAAGGAAAGTATTTGTTTCCAAAAGACTGCTAAACAACGGAACTTGATCCGGTCTTCCCCTTCTTCCAAAACGCCTTTGTATCCTTCCTCTGTGTGTGTGAAACAAAGAGAGAGAGAGGGGGAAAGAGAGAGTGAGCGAGTGAGCGAGAGAGAGAGAGAGAGAGAGAGAGAGGGAGAGGGAGAGGGAGAGGGAGAGGGAGAGGGAGAGGGAGAGAGAGGGAGAGAGAGAGAGAGAGAGAGAGAGAGAGAGAGAGAGACAATGGGCAGAGATAAACTTGGCTATTAAACTAGTCTCTCTTAACATCCTGCTCCATCTACCAGGTGCTTCAGAGGAGATTTATAGAGGAATATATAGTATGGGAGGAAATACAATACAATCTCTGTCTCTGTGAAATCGCCATATCACGCTGAAGAAGGGCATCTTGTCCGAAATGTCCGTGGGCCGATTAAAAAAAATAATGTTGAGAACTACCCTTTATTTCTAAAGAAAACACAATACCACACAGTAGAGTTTAAAATCAAAGAAATGAACAGTTTAGCGATGCATGTAATGTGTGGTCAGTAAGTCCTGCACCTTGTCAAATGAATACCTGAGCTATGGTTGGGCTGAGCTACAGAATGGTAAGGCAGTGAAATCTCTACATCATCTTGAGACACACTGAGTGTGATCGAATCATAGCAACTGTACAATGAATCCACATCGGATGAGTAATGATATCTGTGCGGCCTGGGGAATGAAACGGCATTAGTTCTGCGAGGGTGGGACCTTGTTCTATCTGGCCAAAAGAGAAATGCATTGCTGTCCAAGTGCACAATCAGTCAAGGGACATCACAAGGCCTGATGAACTCCTGAAAACATGCATACATGAACGCACACGCGCACGAACGCACGCAAACACAGGCACATGCACACACGTGCCTCGCACCCACAGCAAACGACTACCTAAACTTGAGGGGAAAATGGATGACTAAATAAAAGCCAGGACTGGAGATACACAATAATGGACTACACACACACACACACACACACACACATAATTATCCGTAACAATCATCTTTTTAACTGTGTTAAATCTGATTACAATGGGTGTGTGAATCTGTTAGACGAGGGGAAGTGCATGCATGCACCTGATTCATACACACACAGAGAATATGTTTTCCTTTCTTTATTTATCCTTCCTTCCTTGACGTGTGGTGTGCTCACAAAGCACTTCCTGTCTCACAGACCACAGGTGAATATACACACACACACACACACACACACACACACACACACACACACGGGATGAGGAAATTTGGGTAAACTCAATATGTCCTTCTATACACTTACCTTCAAAACTGACCTGCTTAAAAGCACATTCTCCTTGCCAACATGTCACACACACACAGAAACCGTAAATAAAAGTGTTTTCATTAGTCAGCCTCTGACACAGCAAATATGTTGCTATGCCATATTGCTTTTTTAGCCCCGACAAATTTCAGTTCAGTCAGCTGCAGCTGAGCGAAACATGTGCTGTTGCTCTGTGTGAACTTTGCTATTACACAGCCAAGGGTGACTCGAGAGAGGGAGAGATGGGGAGAGAGAGAGGGAAGAGGGGAGGGGGAGAGAGAGAGAGAGAGAGAGAGAGGGAGAAGGAGGAGGAGATAGAGAGGGAGGAGGGAGGGGGGAGGGAAGAGGGGAGGGAGAAAAGAGGGGACGAGAGAAAGAGGAAAGGGGGAGAGGGATAGAGAGAACAGGGAATGAGATGGGGAAGAGGGGAGGGAGTGAGAGAAGGAGGGAGGAAAGAGGGGAAAGAGAGCGAGAAAGGGAGCAAAGTGAACGGTCTGGTAAGATGTAAATGAACTAAAGAGAAAGCCACGGCAGAGACAGCAGATAGAATGACTGATAGGATGTGTACTGACCAGGAGATACAAATAGAAGACAAAGAGAAACAGAGACATACAAGGAAGATCACAGAAAAAAAAAATTACATGGGGGGGGGGGGGGGGGGGGGGGAGAGAGAGAGAGAAAAAAAGAGAGAGAACGCAGTGGACAAGAGAGCCAAAACCAGCCAAGAAACAGACATACAAGGAAGATCACAGAAAGAAAGAAAAAAGCACATGGAAGAGAGAGAGAAAAAGAAAGAAAGAGAGAGAGAGCACAGTGGACAAGAGAGCGAAAACCGGCCGTTAGCCGGTCCTCTCATTAGCCATATGTCTTCTGGTCAGCTGGTTCAACAGGTTCGTATGACGGCCACCACTAATACCACAGCCGGAAGCTGTGTGACATGTGGCCACGTGCTAGCACTAGCGTTCCCCATGCTGCCTTCATACCAAGATGACTATCTCTCCGCAGGACAGGTTAAACGCTCACACACCCCCCCCCCCCCCCATCGTTATTTGCATTTTGGTAATAGGGAACATAATTGAATGCTTTTTGTGTGCATTTGTGTCTAGGAGAGTGAATGAATTAGTGAGTGAAGGAGTGACAGAGAGTGTGAAAGAGTAAGGGAAGGAGTGAAGGAGAAGAGGAGTGGAGGAAGGAGCATGTGATCCTGAAGTCTGATGCATGTCAAGGCCCTCTCATTTTCTAATATCGGCTCCAAACTTTTAATTTGAAATATTTAAATGCCACTATGATAAAGAAAAATGCCATGAACTACTCTGATGGAATCTATATTTTTCTGTCAACAAATTAGGTCATCACAGTCTGATCACAACCTGGCATACTGGGGAAAAAAAAAAGGGGGGGGGGGGGGGGGAACCTTTTGCAGGTAAGAGGTTACATGACTGGTAGCATCTGGTTTTGCAAACAGTTATTGTGCTTGTGAACTTGAGCTAAAGTCAAAGCAATGCCCGAACACCCATCTTGGACGAAGTAGCAGCGTAGCAGAAGGCTATTTGCGAACGGCCGGGCACTGCCAAAACACAGGCTGCTGCTATTCCAAGCCGTTGGTTTGAACAGGCAGCCCAACAGACAAGCACGCGAGATAGGGCAGCATAGGGCCAATAATAGTGTAGCTCCAAATCAGGCTACAACATTAAAGCATGTTGCCCCACACCACACTGATAGACTGTACACTGGGGTGTGATAATGGACAGAATCAACGGTACGGTACATCATGTACAGTGGGTAGGCGTGTCTGTGTGTGTGTGTACGCTTGTTATGGGTGTGTGGAGAGATAGGCATACCCATCCATAACATACATGCATGCATATGTGCATTATGTGTGCACAATTACACTAGGGATGGTGTGTGTTTGTTTGTGCGTGTTTGTGTGTGTGTCAGTGCGAGTTGAAGACCTTCAGTGGAGCATATAGCCAGGACTGAGGTAACATGAGGACAACAACTGACCAGCGCGCGCCCACACACACACACAGACTCCCGCGCGCACGCAAACACAAACACAAACACACACATGCACATACACACACGCGCGCACACACACAAAAACAACAGAAGGGCACAAGGAGACCAATAAGCAGGCCTCTGTTCCCACACCATCACATCTTGGTGGAGAATGACTCAGGGAGACTGTGTAGACACAACAGCAACATATCTTTTTCATGATAAATAAAGCAAATTTCAGCACTGTCAAACTCTTTTTACCGTAACATTATCCTTTGTTTTTAAATAATTTTGTCAACATACTGTACATAAGGAATAGGGAATAGAAAATTGACCTTCCAGAAGTACTGGCACAAACAGTGTCGTTAGAGAACGGACGAACATATGGCCCTGCCTGAAAAAGAGTGTTTTGGAGAGGCCTTAGCCATGTCAGATGTCATAACATAATCTCAGGCAGAAAGTGTATTTCCAGTGAATGTTTGGAAACAAGAGTGATAAAGTATAAATTCTGAGGATTTATAGAAGGGTCATTCCATATTAAATCAGATAAGGATGTCTCAGATTTTGCACAAACTTTGTCTATATCATGAATCAATGGGTCCCAAAACCAAGGCCTGTATAATATTTGATTATTTATATTATGTTTGACAGCCTGAAAAACACATTATCTGTTAACACATCTAGTTTTACCCTTACTTTATCCATGTTCCTATGCTATGATGATTATTTACAGACAATATACTGGTCAATGCCATGTGGGTACAAAAACTAGTTTATAACACTCTCTATTATAAAAAGTAGTTTATAATACTCCCTAATCACTTTCTTTCGCACTTTGCTCTGAATAGGGCCCTCATAAAATCAATGGCATGCATTACAAACATTTAATGGTCCAGTCATACTGAGAATAATGGTCATCTTCCACCCTACAAAGTTTGGCCCAAAGATTCTAGAACAGAGCTCTGTTCTAGAATCTTTGGTTTGGCCGTGCTAGTAGTAATACTTTTTGATATATCAATGTCTAAACATGGCTCACAATAAAAGGCATTTTTTAATCCAAGGGCATAGAAAATATGAAAACATTGGAATTGAACAAAAACATTTCACAAGTCTTCACTTTGGGACCTAAACATTATGTAAACAAACTTTAAGCGAAATCTGAGAAACTGTTTTCATGGATACGGTCTGGTATGACATTGAATGAACCAGACCAAACACAGAACATGATGCCAATGTAATCACGCAGGCTACCTACCATTCGATAACTGTCCGCTTGTGTCAGATATTAATTGATGTTCTCTTTTTATCTCTATTTCCAACTGAAGGTTATGGAAACTATGCAAGATATTCATGCTTGGTATCTGTGGCATTTTAAAGAGACTATGCTCTGTTAACACTGATTTATATACTTAAACCACTGAAGATCAAGTCACACTCTTCAGGAGATACAATATTAGGCCTCGATGGACTGCATAAACTTTAGTAATAATGCACAAGTCAATAAAGACAAAACTGAAAGTACAAAACTGAAAACTGTGTGTGACTAAGTTAACATACCAGAGCTTGTTTTTTGTATTGCAGGACTCCCCATAGCATACACTTACTAGAGGTTTTAAAACAACGAACAGTGTTGTGAAATACAGACTAATATACATAGGTCTTTCTTGCTGTTACATGTGTGCTACACAGCTAACTATTTTATCACGAAATAGGCGTGGCGCAGTGTTCCCTTCAACCGCTTCAATGGTTATGGTAAATAACGTCAAACGGATGCGCCATGTGCGATTTGAAAGCTCAAAAAAACTCGTATTAAATAGAATGGCCTTCTCCATTGAGTGACTGGAGACTAGTAGGCTACCTGATTAAACGGTCCCATTGATTTCTCGTTGCAGCAACCTTTTATGAAAGACAAATAACAATCACGTGGCGTGCTTTTTGAAGTTTAACTTTTGTGGAATGGTCGATTTGTTTGTGCAAACATTTAACGTTACTTTCATCACAATGGTTCTGAATTATTACTAAATTATCACGATTGATGTCAATCATTCACTGTCAGAGAAAGTGAGAATAAACGTGTGATTTATTTTCCCTTAACGTTACTCACCTTCGTCCGTCCGTTTATTTTGTAGTTCCCCAGGTTACCATTACAGTGTCGGACTAGGTCGTCCAT
>NC_055965.1:17387594-17402594 GCF_018492685.1 Alosa sapidissima | reverse complement strand
ACAAACAAAGTTGGAGCAGCCTATCCCCCCTAACAAAAACAAAACCCTGCGTGGATTTTCTCCATGGAAATACTGAAGGGGTGAGCTACCTCTCTGGCATGTTTCGCTTGGTCCTTGATTTCTTTGTATGCAGTGTGTCTTCTGTGTACAATAATAGACCATATACTCACACACACATGGTCTGCCTCACACAATCACAGATACATCACTGTCCCCATTTAACATCATTATCCCTTAACAAAGCAAACTGACGACTATGGTGTGTGTGTGCATATGTGTGTGTGTGTGTTTGTGTGTGTCTGTGTGGGAGTGTGTGTGTTGGAATTCCTGGATCTGATTGAGCTAATGTGTGCCACTAAATTCCACGAATGAGTGCTGTGTATGAATCTATTATGTAAATGTGTGTTATATTCCTGGTTGTCTGGTGTGTGTGTGTGTATGTTTGAGAGAAAGAGAAAGAGAGTACCTGTTTTACCTCTTTATATTCCCCCTTGGGATCAATAAAGTATCTATCTATCTATCTATCTATCTATCTATCTTTGTGTGTGTGTGTGTGTGTCACATCTCTCTCTCTCTCTCTCTCTCTCTCTCTCTCTCTCTCTCTCTCTCTCTCTCTCTCTCTCTCTCTCTCTCTCT
The DNA here is from genome assembly GCF_018492685.1 of Alosa sapidissima. Lineage (NCBI taxonomy): Eukaryota > Metazoa > Chordata > Actinopteri > Clupeiformes > Clupeidae > Alosa > Alosa sapidissima. The sequence goes on along the minus strand of NC_055965.1, from coordinate 17,401,958 downwards.
CTGTGCTGTCTCAGCTTCAGGCCTTGATGTTCTTGGCTCTGACCCATACAACTCCTCCAGCCAACTGTTTACAGTGGAGAGGAAATCAGGTGTGCCGGAACCTTTTTTCCTTTCCCTCTTTTTTCATTCCTCCTGCATTATCTCTCTCTCTCTCTCTCTCTCTCTCTCTCTTTTTTTTCCCTTCCCTGAGCCTGTTACCTTAAGTAAACCTGACTGTGGAGGTTATTTTAGTTCACATATGGGAAATTGCTGTGGTTATGGCTCCTGTTATGTATAACATGTACAATGTTGTCAGTAATGTATACAACTTGTGATGCGATACATATGATATGTTTCAACATTCTACACAACAGGTCTTGTGACATCTCTATCAAATTGTTTCTTGGGCATCTTATCATTAAATTCCAGAACCCTTCTGCAGAAGAGTTTTGAACATTCTTACAAAAGATTATGTTTCGCAACAATGTCAGGCTCTGTTCCACAACAATGTAAGGTTCTGTTCCACAACAAGGTTCCATAGAACATTATAAACTACAACTGTAATGGGAGTATTGGTTATATGACAAATTTAATCAGATTGAAATCAAATACTCCAGGTTATCGTGTCCGTTTTTATAAAATTAGAGTTTAATCAGATAACTCAGTTTACATTACGTAATCGGAGTTAAAATCTGATTCTTTGTTTGCATGTAACCACACTGTCTCTCTTTCTCTATTATGTAATAATCTGATACATGTATAATGTAATATTTTTTGTGATATGTGTTTAATGTATCACATAGACATATGACATAATATGCGTAATACACTAGTATTTCTAATGAGTGGCTCAAGCAGCTGAGGCTCATTGCTCATTGAAATTGTAAACCCTGGGAGGTTATCCATTAATGTAAATAAACAATGAAGTCAAATACTTACACCATCGTGTATGTGTGAACATGTCAGTTCATGTGGAACTCCGATATTGGACAGGCCGTTTTTTGGACGGCACTTGCCGTGAGATTGTGGCCCAATAAGGCCCCGCTAAGGCTTGGACTATCCGGGTCCATCAGTCAGCGGGTGATCAGATTTGCCGTGGCGATAGCCTAATGATGCGCCACTGCCAGCCGGCCAGGAATTTCAGGCTCTGTCCGTCAGTACCCACATGGATGCCAGGCAGGCAGAGGTCTTACCATGCCTGTTCCCAGGCCACCCTTTCTCTCTCTCTCTCTCTCTCTCTCTCTCTCTCTCTCTCTCTCTCTCTCTCCCTCTCTCTTTCTCTTCTCTCTCTCTCTCAAATTAAAAAAAGCTTTACAGACCAAAAAGTATTGTCAAAGTATATAATATATATCTCTCTCTCTTTCTCTTTCTCTCTCCTCTCTCTCTCTCTCTCTCTCTCTCTCTCTGTTACCCTTCTCTTACCCCTTGCCATCTGCACTCAATTGGCCTCCATGCTTCCAAAACCTGTATGCTGGTGGAGGCCATGCTGATTTGTTTTGTGCAACTTCAACTTGTTTTTTCCCTTTGTGGGGAGGGAAGAAGTAAATAACCAACATGGGGAGGAGGAGGAGGAGGAGTGTCTGGGAACAAAAACAAAAACAAAAACAAAACTGTGTTGTGTTGTTTGTTTATTGATTGGACAATGATGTCATGGTCTCAGTCTGGAGGGTCTGGTTGTTGAGAGTGTGGAGTTTTGTTTGTGTGAAATTGTGCGTGTGAGACATTTAGGTGCATGTGTGTGTGTGTGTTTAACATTTACAGCATGTGCACCAGAGCAGGTGTCCATATACTGTCTACACTAGGACATGTTTTCAGACATCCCAACCTGCAAAAAGTCATTTCAGGGAGGTATTACGTACCCCCCCCCCCCCCCCCCCCCCCCAAAAAAAAAAAAAGAAAAAAAAAAACTTTAGCCTATTTAGATACTGAAATACAGATTCATATTTTTGTTCAATGTCTAGTCAGTACACCAAATAATGAAGATAGAAATTGTGAAAATAAAATAGGTAGTTTTTTTTTTTTTTTCATGGCAATTAACATGGCCATGTATAGGCCTGAATATAGAATAATATGCACATGAATTGGCACTAGTTAAACTCACCTCAACATGCTAAAGTCACTGTTACAAACAGTGCAGCGTGCAAGACTAGGCCTATCATTATTTTTTACTCTTATGAGACCAGGGTACACTTTGAAATGAGTCTTACATTTTCCTTTTTGGGGGGGCACTGACTCCATGACGCTCCTGTTCCTAGATACACTGAACTGATTAAGTTCGGGAGAAAAGAGATAAAAAGCCCGCCTACACTGAAAACTGATTGGTTGATTTAGCAAAACAGGCCAATCAGGATGCTCGCTGTCTTGGATATGCTCAGGCACACACGCACCACCCCTCTCTCTCCCCCCTGTCACTCAGATGCACTCGCGATTTGAAGTATTGGTCTCGCGTGCACGCTCTTGATCGCTCGCTCTAGATTCCGGGAGATTTTATCTAATTTGCGGGCGTCAGGGAGCCGCTGTTAATATGCGGGAGACTCCCGGAACTTCCGGGAGATTTGGGATGTCTGTGTTTTGCTGTGTGTGCATGTGAGTATGCATGTCGAGGTAGGGAAAGAGTAATGGCATATGTTGTGTGTGTGTGTGTGTGTGTGTGTGGTTGGGTGGGCTGCCCTGGTAGTTGACCCTAAGTGTCAGGTTGTACACAGTAAAATTGACAGTGTTATTAAGTGTTAATTTTTCAGAGACATATTTTTCAGTGTTCATTAGTGTTAATTAGTGTAACTTCGGGAGTTGTTTGAACAAACATGTACACCCACGGTGTAATTAAAACTCACAACCTAGTGTTTTAAGTGGGTGTGAATGTACGAACTCTGGGGTGGAGTCATTTACACTTCCGGTCCTTCAGTTGAGATTTTTGAAAAGAAGATGGACGCCATTGTAGTACAGCGTGGGATAGTAAAAGGTAAATTCATTTGTTCCCTTTACTTCTGTAAGCTAGCATGAAAACTACGACAAATACACAATTAAGTAATGTCACATCACAGGTATATGTTTTCATACCAACGTGTTTTACCTACTATGAAATATTGGTGACGTTAGCTTGGTCGCTAGCTAGTAGCAAGGTCGCTAGCACTAGCTAGCTCAGAAAATTATTGGTAAAACATCCAGCAAGCTAACATAACTTCGGTGGGTTATAACCTTATCAAATTGAAATGGTTAAGTTTATGTTAATTTGTAATACTTAAACTGTAAACTGACATTAATATAATATTGGAGTCGACAACGTCTTAAAGTCCTTTCTGAAATTCGAAAAGGCGGTTGGAATTTGAATACCCACTGAGGGAATAGCTCTAACATGCTAACGTAGCCTAGCTGATTAACATTAGTTACAGCCAGAACTCCACTGTTCATAGCGATCTAACGTTAGTGTGCTGCCAAATGCTCACCTGGCACAAATGGATCTGTTGACTGACTAATTATAACAGTCTGTCGACTCATTGACGTTTGGTTGAACTGAACATTATTGCTTGGTCCAAAAAAATTGCTGCTAGCTAACATTAGCTGAGACCACGAGGGCATTCGTTTAACTGTTAGGCATTTGTAGCAAACAGAGGTGTAAGGTAACCGTTAGCCTGGTTGGTTTGGTGCAGTCTCCATTCTCTGTATGGCACTGGTATTTGTTTCTGTTAGAGTCTGTTGGCTTTATTTGGGTTAGATCAATTTCTTTGTTTCCTAACTTATAAAGGGTGCAGGTAAGCCAAAGAGTATAGAAGTTAGCTAGCTGATACTAATTTTAGATATTTGTAGAAATTGTGGCTCAATAGCTTGCAAGCACGTGCATAAGGATATTCAGTCCATCAGTCATAACGTTACAGCTGAGCAGAGTAAGAAATGTTTATTCTCTGAAATTATGAGCAGTTTTTTATGGATATGGTAAAATGTAGACGAGTTTACTGCCTAATGAAATTATTTAAGTTATTACCAGTCATGTTGCTTAAAAAGTAGGGATTATATGAACATATTTTAAGACAAAACACTTGCGGTTGAAACATTTGGTAACCTGTGGTAAATAATGTCAGAATAAAGTTTAGAAGTCCTTTGCTGGTTAGTTGATATACTGCTGATAGTCAAATCATTGTTGTTCTTGTATTGATGTAATCATTTTCTTTGTTTTAACAGGGTCAGCAAAATGCTCATCAATGTCCAGTACCATGGAGAAAAAAGTACCTCAAACTCCTGGTTTTTCTTTTCAAAGTTTAATTCGAGAAGGTGAGGTTTTATGTGAGTTTAGCCAAAGTCCTTTTAGGCAAGTCCCTCCACTCGGCAGCCATATTGCAACGCTTTTTTTTCTTCTTTCTTTTTTCTAGCTTGTTTAGACTATGAATCAGCCTGACCTTAGGCATGTTTCTTAATGATTTCACACGCACACTTTGTATCCTGGCTGGAGTTAATGCAGATCCTTATGATCCTTTTTAAGAAATACATTTGAAATCAATCAAAGTTCAAAATCCCTGTGCACAGCCCTTTTGCAGGTGCTGATGGTGTGCAGTATAACTATTAAAAAGTCAAAAACTAGTATAAATCGCACACTGGAGGGTATATTTTGTTGACTTTATTTGGCGTGAAGGCTTTAGGTTCACGTTCAAACATGATGAAGAAAATTGTGAAATGTGGTGTTCATGCCAAATAAAGTGGGTAAGGTTAAAAAAAAAAAAAGATTTTGTCACCCTTTAGTTGAATTAAGTGAAATAAAATCGGAGACCGAATTTCTTAAAGCAGCCCTTTAAGATTCCAATTTTTTTTTTCTTGTTCTTCAAACAAGGCACATCAATCCACTGGTGCAAAAGAAGAGAACACCTCTGCCATAGGAGATTCAGCAGAAAAAGGCCAAACAGGTGAGCATTTAAAATTAAAATATCACTAGGAGAAATCCTTGTCTGTCTCGTCTCCAAAATGCAGAAGCCTGGCTTTGTGTTCCGGTAGTGTCAAATCAGTGGGCACATTCAATCTTGCAGCTCTGCACAGATCTGGCTGAACGTAAAGTATGTTTATTAGATTCAGTCAGATCTGCTTGCAGATCCAGTGCTGCAAGATCAAAATCCCACTGATTTCATGCTACTGGAACACGAAGCCAAGCAATTTGCTTCCTTCAGATACAGGTCTTGTTATAACCTCTCTGTACACTTTCCAAGTTTACAATACTTCTGTTTGTCTGTGGAGACCCTCATCACACAACCACAGAAGTGTAATTATATTTTGAGCACTATCAGTGGTATTAAATAGCGTTTGTTTTTTGACGTTTAGCTTTCTTGTTTGTACTCTGGATTTACACTTTTTAGAGGGTGCATGTAAGTTTTCTCTTTACAAGTGTATCACTGTTATTGTTTCTTTTTTTACGCATAGATGGTCCAGGAGGTTCTGGAGAAGAGTTAAATGGGAGAGGAAATAATGGAGGAGTATAGTAGTGCACCTTGATGCACTGTACAAGAAGGCATCTTCTGAATATCCTGGTCCATGGGTATGTTTTGTTTTGAATAAATTAATCTAATTGTATACAACAGTTAGGTCCAGTCAAACTATTAACTCTTTTCTGACTGAACGAGAGGGATTCCATGGGTGGGGTTATCTCAGGACATCCCTACTCAGACTTTTCAGTGATAGTGCCATTTTTACATTGATCCAATGTTATCGTTCCATTCATTCAAAGTGAGAGAACAGTGTAACATAACATCACAATTGACTGTTTGAGTGAGAAAAATAGAGTGCATGTAATAGGGTGAATAATGTAATGTGAAATAAAATGAAAAATCATTATTGTGCACATATAGCCTCACACAACCTGCCTGCAGAGTGACAAGAAAACCCTAAATTGATGTATTTTAATCCAGGTATTAGGTAGTAGAATTGCTGTGTAAAAACAATATTGAACTGGTGATTGTAGGGTTGATAAATGCTATAAGGCAGAACCTTAGCTGTAGGGATATCTATTACCAACTACACAGTGGCTCCATTTTCAAAAAACTCCTGAAGACCCAGCTCTTTAGAGAACATCTCCTCTCATAGCACTACTTACAACAAGTCTTGCTGATCCTAGTACTTACCACCTGTCTTGAACTGACACTCAACTGTTTAAAAACAGCACTCACTGATGCACTTATTCTTACTGTACTCTACTGTTTTTAAATGGTCCTAAAATTGTTGAGAGAATTGCTTTAAAACTTAAACTGCTACCATGTTAGTCGCTTTGGTTAAAAATGTGTTAGCCTAATGTAATGTAATATTACTTAAGCATATTTTAGTGGCAAGAAGCGTTAAGTCTATATTTTATCCATAATCCATGTTTAATCACTCTTCCATTTTATAGCTTGTAGCTTATAGCTTTATAGCTTTTATAGCTCAAGTAGTACGTGTTGGCAACAATACCTCAAGCAGCATCACACTGAGCACAGGGGCCCCCCAAGGCTGCGTGCTCAGTCCGCTGCTCTTCACCCTGCTGACGCATGACTGCACTGCAACCTACAGCAACAATCGCATAGTGAAATTTGCTGACGACACAACTCTGGTGGGTCTCATCACCAAGGGCGACGAGACTCAATACAGGTTGGAGGTCGACCATCTGACCACGTGGTGCAGGGACAACAACCTCCTGCTGAACGTCAGCAAGACCAAAGAGATTGTTGTTGACTTCCGGAGAGGTCACACCCAACACCTGCCACTGACCATCGACGGTGCTGTGGTGGAGAGAGCGAGCAGCACCAAATTCCTGGGGGTGCACATCAGCGAAGACCTCTCCTGGACCACCAACACTGCATCACTGGCGAAGAGAGCTCAGCGCCGCCTGTACTTCCTGCGGAAACTCAGGCGAGCAAGTGCTCCACCAGCCATCATGACCACATTCTACCGAGGCACCATTGAGAGCATCCTCTCCAGCTGTATCGCTGTGTGGGGCGGAAGCTGCACTGAATACAACAGGAAAGCCCTGCAGCGCATAGTGAACACAGCTGGAAGGATTATTGGTGCTTCACTCCCCTCCCTGAAGGACATTTACACCACCCACCTCACCCGCAAGGCGACCAAAATTGTGAGTGATGCAAGTCACCCCGCTCACAATCTGTTCGATCTACTGCCCTCTGGGAAGAGGTACAGAAGCCTGCGCTCCCGCACTACCAGACTCACCAACAGCTTCATACACCAAGCTGTAAGGATGCTGAACTCTCTCCCTCCTCTCCCCCCTCCACCCTCAGCTACATAACATCCTGGATTGGACCCACAATGGCCGCGTGCACTACTCCACTTGCACACTTGTACACTTTACAACTTGTTGTTGTTGTCCTGAAAACACAACACTTCTGCTGCTCTTACATTACTTGCACCACTATGTCACTTTCTTTCTTACTTAGGTCAAACAGAACTACCCAAGCCTTTTATTGGCCTGACTTTGCACTAGTATTTTATTGACTGTCTATGCACAATTTAAACCAAATTTTGCTGCTCTTATTTTTTTTCATTATTATATGTGCCCTCTTATTTACTTACTTTTTTGTTTACTTGAATGTTATGTTTGTCTGTGGACTTAAATTGGTAAAATATGTCTTGTCTTCACCGTGGGATAGAGAGAAACGTAATTTCGATCTCTTTGTATGTCTGGAACATGTGAAGAAATTGACAATAAAAGCTGACTTTGACTTTGACTAATGTTGTCTGAATATATCTAATATAATTTTCCTATTGTTTTTAGAAGGATACCACTACGAAGTCAAGGAAAAAGATATGCACTCGGCATTGTGACTGTTTCCTAATCTCAGGGATCCTTACTCCACCAATGGCTATGTAAGATTTTACTCATTTCCATTTAAGGTTATATATAATAATAATGTTCTACTATTGATCTGGATAATCATAGTTCTTGCCCACATTATTTTGCAGGAACACTTCTACGATGCTGGAAGAGGGACAGGCTATCTGGCATGGCGCCTAAAGCAACGAGTGTCGCAGCGTTTGGTCAAGAACAGCTCGGGAGCCTTGGAATACATGAACACCATGAGCTTTTTAAGGAGGTAGACTTTCTAATGAGGAGACACAGCACTCAAAAAATCCTCCATAGAAATGCATGGGGTTAGTTTGTAACATATGGTGTTGTCTACATATATCACACCCCCCTCCGTGGCAAAACGTGGACATGTAAATACATTGAGCCAATCATGTGGTGTGTTGTGAAGACATTGATTGTGCCAATCATGTGTTGTGATCTTGCCGCTGGAGCAAGATTGGTGTTGTGAAGCCTGCCGAAAGTGCCCAAAATGCGTTGCAATATGGCTGCTGAGTGGAGGGACTTGCCTAAAAGGACTTTGGGTATACCCACATGTAACATCACTTCATTATCTGTCTTGCTTATGGAAAATTGGCCCATTATTGCACATCTCTAGTTATAGGTTTGAAGCAAAACACAAGTTTGTGAAATTGTAAAAAACTTGATTATATTTTATTTCTTGTTTATGAAATGTTTACTCAGTGTTGCAGAGCATTTTCATGCATATGTGATTATGGATTGTGAGGAACATTGTTTTATTGTTAAAGTCAATGATTTGTATGAGTATAAGGCCTTTGCTCAACAAAATGCTTATGGACCAAACTTTGACATATATATTGTACCTCTGCACATTTATTTGAGCCATATCATGGCAAATGTTAATAAAAAAAGAAAAATAATTAATTTGCTGTGGTTTGTTTAATATGTTTATTTTGATAAATATATGGCTCTAGAAACTAATTAATTACTCCAATAGAGTTAATTATGAATCACTGATGGAGTTAATGATACACTCCAATAGAGTTAATTTTAACTCTGATAGAGTTAATTATGAAACACTAGGCTAGTGTTAATACGGCAACACTATGGCAAGTGTTATTTTAACACTGAGTGAGGATTATATAAACTCTGGAGTAGTGTTCAAATTAACACCCATAGAGTAAAATTAACACTGGCCGATTTACTGTGTAGCCACTCAGGGGGATGCACTGGCTACAACTCCCCACAGAGGTCTATCCCATGCCTGGGGCAATAACATCGCGACCACTCTCGCACACACACACACACACACACACAAACAAACAAACTCAGTCTCTCAGACAGACACCACTCTGCATTTCTCTCTCTCTCTCTCTATCTCATTCCTCTGACTCTTTCCTTTTCCTTCTCTTAATGTATTTTGTCCCCTGCAAAAAGAAAGAAAGAAAGACAGCAACAGGGATAATATCTTATATTAGCCTAAACAGAAAGCGCTTTCAGATATAACCTCCGGAGTATATGAGGTTTGTCAAACGGAGGTACCCTTCGGATGATTCAGATATGATGCTAACCTGCGGACCTTATACTGACCTTATACGGACGTATGTGTGAACGACATACACGCACATTACAGAATATCCGTGTGGTTGTCGAATGAGGGGTGGGGGCTTGAGGGGGGAGTTCACAAGATGCGAGATATGACGCAGAATATATGCGGCCGCTGCCTGTCACAGCTGCTTTTTGTTTACAAAGTGTAGCCTATGCATTATGTAGGCTAAAGAAGAGAAATCTATTGTGCGTATAGGCTAATACTTGAAGTAGGCTAGTCACGTAAGTGCGCACTTGAAATTGACAATAATGTGTGCTTCGAATAAACACATTTATCTGTTTTCAACGTTGTACCAGAATCTGGTTTGCGTTGGAGAGAGAGAGAGCATGCACAAACTTTATGGTAGGCTACCAGCCAATTCAGTAGGCTAACTCAAGACTTCAAGGCCATCATACAACGTTTTTAAGCAACAAACAAAATACTAACATAACATTGAAGTTGTTCGTTTTTTCATGGTTTACTTTTTTCCAAAAGCATCCTCTCCCAATGTGTCTATTGCATTTATGTAAGGACCTTGTAACAAAGTTGGGTTTTCTTCGTTTTCATTTTCTCTAGGCATATATGCTCAACAAATATCAGCTAGCTCAGCAGGCCATGAGAAGGCTATCAATGAACAGAAAACCGTGTTGGCTAACAATTTATTAAATACTCCTGTTATTGTCGTCAACGACATCGCTGTAGGCTACTGCCTTTTCAGCGCCTTCTGCTTAACAGTCCTTTGAATTCGTTTGGCCTTGCCATGCAGTTGTAGGCTACAACGTGTCTCTTGCCGTTCCCTTCATGTGTTCTATCAAAATGTTGTATGCCCTCATGGACAGCACTATGCCCCTCCATCATAACACTGGCATTTAAATCAGATCTAACCACATGGACGCACAAAAGAAACGTCACCAACACGCCCTCTCACTAGGTGTGAATTTTAACCACATGTTCTACGCCTCATTCAGACACAGCACATTTACATAATGTCCGGAGGAAATACTAGGGGGGCAGTAGTAGAACAACCGGCTAAATTCGGACTTCCATATGACCGGTTATGTCGTTCAGATATACGGCCCCACCGTTTAACATCGGCAGAACCTCCGGTCTTACACGAATGTCTGAAAGCGCTTAGAGGAAACTGGAAACAAGAGACATAGACAAAAAGTGCATGTGTGTGTGTGTGTGTGTGTGTGTGTGTGTGTGCGTGTGTGTGTGTGTGCGTGTGTGTGTGTAATATAGAGAGGGGGCAGAAAACAAAAGTGAGATAAAGAGTGAAGAGAGAGAAACAAAGATGGAAAGAGAGAGAGAAAAATAAAAGATCCTAGAAGTATGTGTGTGTGTGTGTGTGTGTGTGTGTGTGTGTGTGAGAGAGAGAGAGGGGGGGGGAAACAAGCAAAACAATAGAAGAGAAATGCAGAATGAGTGAGAGAAAGAAGCACAATAGAAAGATAGAAAGGGAGAGTTAAAAGGAGAGAGAGAGAGAGAGAGAGACAGGGCCCCTTCAGTGGCCTACGTGTAGGAGCGGGACCAGAGAATGGAGGCCTCCTCCGTGTGCTTTGATGTTAATTGCCGGCTGTAAAAATAGAGCATGTACACCATCTCCCCTTTCCGGTGCCTATTGGCCCTGCCTGCTTACTCTTCACATGCCAATAAATGGGGAGACATTTGTGCTGCACACTTCTCCCCTGTGGCCGACTGGGGGGTTAGTAGGAATGTTTGCAGTGCCACAGAGTAAAATCTACAATCAAGAGTGAAACCTTGCAGTATGTCCTGAATAGACAGTGTATACAATTGTGATTATAGTTGCTTGATAACTTTTATTCAACGTGACTTTCGACATAGAATAAACAAGAACATGAATGAGTCAGGTGTCCAATATTATAAACCCTTTCAATCTGTTCCTAGAGAGTTTCCAGTTGAAATGTTCAAAACCAACGCAGATACTTTGAAATGAAAATGAATCAGAATTAGGCATACTTTACACGTTTTGACCTTAAAACATGTTTTTTTCTTCAAGTTACCATTTGCTGTTGTCTTCTGTCACCGGATATGCCTTTGAATGCACCTGTTTGCACGGATGGGCAAAAATATATCAAAATGTATTTTAAAATAAAATAACACCTAATTTTGAGTGTATCAAAAACTACAAAACAGAATAGCCATGCATGTATTTTGTATTTTGAATATATCTGCCTATTTAATATTCCTTCATCAGCACACTGACTGTTGATTAAGCATGCAATATTTGAGAGCAACAGCTTTTCTCTGCCTACGAAATATGCCATTACTGTAACCTGCAAAAAGTCAAGAGATCAACTATGCTGCTATCAGAGATGCACTCAAAACGTCAAGTCACTTGTCAAGTGTACAAAGTGGAGACAAATCTTTACCATTGTCAATGCACGCCCAAAATTGCTTATATTGCATTGTGTAATGATGTTGATCAGGAAGGATCATGATGACTGTTTTAGGTTTTTAACTAACTGCGTACCGTGTAAGCCTTAAATGGTGTTGTATTGACGCCAAGGGCAGACAAAAATACACACCTATAACATTTAATGCAAAATATAAGCCATGTTCTTCGATCCAATCCAAAATACAAATAAAAAAATATATACTATTTTGTATTTGAAATATGTATTTTAAATACATGTATCATAAATACTGCTCATCCCTGCCTTTTTGTTTATGCCATTGAAAAGGTTCATAAAGTCATTTAGGTTAGTCAATAATGATAAATGACAAAATGATGTGTGTCGGGCAATATTCTGGATATTATCTATTATTATGCTGTATGTAGGCATTTCAAATTTATTTGAAATCCATTATTTTTAACTAGTGTTAATATACCATATTGCATGTGCCAAATATCATAGCCTACATATAAACATTGCATAAATATAAAATGTGAAGATGTTTTTGTGTATTCTATTCTAGTCTATTCTAAATGTTTTTAGCCTTGATAATATGTGCTCTAATGTGCTATGTCTTAGCTCTTACAAGGTTTGAACATGTTTTTGGTGATTATTTTAAGGTGAGGAGAACTTGTGGAATGATCAGCCTCTCCTCTCACTCAGCTTTCCTCTGTTACGCCATCTTGTGGTCAAATATATGTAATGTAACTGTGTAACTGACATACAGAGCACATTACAGTAAATGAGAATTCTGGTGAGTTTTCATAGATCTCAGTTTCTCGTGGTCACCGATTACTGTCAGTACGAAGGAAAACTAAACAATTGGTAACTAACCCAGCTCCTTTAAAATAATCAACATAAACATAATTTCCCTTTGATAGTTGATAAATATGGTTATGTTTGTATATATGTATGTCTGTTATGTATGTTTGTATGTATATGTATGTATGTTTTTCCTTGCCCCTGTTGCTCTTGGGTGCTCCTTGTTGGTGCCCCCCCCCCCCCCCCCAATCCCAATCCTCCCCCACCTTTCTTATGCAGCCCTTGCCACTTAATCTACTAAACCCCTTTTCTACTGCACTTTTTACCCCCCTCCCCCATAAATGCACAAATAGGCTGACACCAGACATAATTTCACTGCATTTCTTACTTCCAATAACTATATGCATGTGACAATAAACTTCCTTGTATCCTTGTATCCTTATGAAAGAAATCCTTATTAACATATAAGGCACTAAATATAGCCATTTAATGTTGGCATGGATAGTATTTCGACTTTAACTGTCCCACTGCTAGAGCAGCAGAACATCTTGTGTGTGTGTGTGTGTGTGTGTGTGTGTGTGTGTGTGTGTGTGTGTGTGTGTGTTTGTGTGTGTGCGTGTGAGCGTGCATGTGTGTGTGTGTGTGTGTGTGTATGTGTGTATGTGTGTGTGTGCATGTGTGTGTGTGTTTGCTATGCACTTATGCATCCCATGCCTTAAGTTGTCTTTGCAGGTTATCTAATTTAACACATTTCCCCAGTTTAATGAACAGGTGGTAGCAGGGGCATAGCACAAGATCCTGGGCCCCCCCCCAATAAAAAATCAATAAATAATAATAGTGATTCCTCTCTCCCCTTGGGCCCCTATAATCAGTAGTGGTTTTACCCCCAATCCGATGCCCCTGGGTGGCAGTCTGGTGTTATTCTTGACTCATTAAAGTAATCAACAGAATATAATACCTACACTAATGTCTGGTAAGGCCTGTTGACCAAGTCAGTGATTTCCCCATTGAGAAAGATCACAACACACTGTTTTCACCCAGCTGAATGGCATCACTGTTTCCATAACTTGGATCTACTCGAAAGTAGAGCTGATTTATTCCTGTGCATATTTTTTTTAACAAGACTTCAGACATGCAACATAAACATTGCAAACCACAGTCACGTCCATACTTTATGAAGCCGTCTGATCAAATACCCTAGTCGTACTTTAAACAACCACTAGGGGATGCTGTGACTCTACTGATGGCACTTTCCATTAAAACGGTAGATGATTCCTTTCATGATTCCAAAATGTAGAAAAATAATTCAATTGATGTTTTTAAAATGTTGATTATGATGAAAACATAATAAGTGTTTTCCACCGGTTTCTCTTTCAAACAAATAAAATAAATAATAAATAAAAAAATAAATAAGAAAAATGCTTCCATTTTACATTTCCACATTGATTAGTATATGTGCTATTACTGTAAGGGCTGTTCCAATGACACGTTCATTACACCTGGACAATAATAGTACTAGTAATGATGACAATAATTAACATAAGCAATGATAAGCTGCATGTCTTGTAAAAAAACTTAGGCTAATGTAGGCTACCCTAACAGATTTAGCCTAAAATTAGCCTAACACGTAGCCTACAGTACACGCTGTCATCAGGAACATCAGGAAAACAAAGAACACAACTTCAAATCTTTGTTCTTACAGTACCTTTCTCAGTCACATTGGTGCATTTCTTAGATTAGATCAGAGTTGAAATTCTCAAAATTACAAGTTCCACCTTCACATCATCTGTAGTTACTATACTCTGGCACAGCATAAAAGCATCTTCTTA
>NC_055965.1:17372594-17377594 GCF_018492685.1 Alosa sapidissima | reverse complement strand
GCATGTCAACCCATCCCATTACCACTTATTTCATGTATAGCGCCACCTAGTTAAAAATTAAAAAGCAAAAAATTAGGTGTTTTCATCACAATATCTCTGGCTGACAAGGTCAAAACTGCACGAAATTAAAAGTGTAGGATCATTATGACACCCTCCGAATGCATGCCAGTTTTGTGTACTTTCGTGACGTACACCAACAAGGATTCCCGGGACACTGAAAGACCGGGGTACACAAAACTTGGTGGGCATGTACCCCCACATGGATAGCATGGAACCGTCATTTTTCGTTTTGATCTGTAGCCCCCCCCGCTGGACTGGACCCCCCGAAAGGAGGGTAGGGCAGATACAGTTCTCTGTGAATATCTTGAGAACTGTAGGGCCTAGGATGACCATTTTTTTCCGTATGTTTGCCTCCAGGGGTCATGTTAACCCATTTCATGTGCACACATGTGCACAAACAGATACACACACACACATACATTCACAGTAATCATACGTATGACACATACTCACACAGTAGACATATGTACGCTTGCATGCACAGGCACATACACAGGCACACACACAAGCACGCACACACACACACACACCCACACACATAACATAAACATAACACAAACAATCAAGAATTTCTCAAAATTATGAACAGGCAAGATGGAGGTGGGGTTGTATAAAATGAATTTTACAATCTATGAACTAATCATGTTTTGGTACTTGTTGTCTAGCAGATACCAGTGAGAATTGAGTGTGGATAATGCAATTTAGTGAGACAGTTAGAATCATATAGGCCTTTCAGCGTGATTTATTTTTGTGGAAAAAATGTGCTGGACTGGGCGGCGGTCATATTTTGTACCACTCTGCGGTACATCTAGTTCTCTCACGTCACTGACAGTAGCTAGAATGCATCAAAAAAACACCGGGAAAAACAGTGTTCAGTCCACCAAGTCATAAGCTTGGCGCTGTGCAGCACCAGTTGTGATATTTATCCTACTGTGTGTAATCTATAGAGCTAAATTTGTCTCAATAATATTTGTATATGCACAGAGGGGTATCCACAAATATTTCTTGATTTGCATGTGTGTTTTGATACCTACAAATAAAAAAATCATATTTGTAACTCGTATATTTATTTTTACAAATATAGATGTGCATTGGTAAATAAAATGCCATTTGTAAAACCGAAAATTTCATTTGTGAAATGTGATTCTGCATTTGTGGATCACCAGCACATGCATTCTTCGCTTTCCAAAGTTACGTGTTTTTGAGACGTTCTTCACATGAAAGTCGCACAAATCCACACGGGAAAAAAATCATATGTAACTTGTAAATTCGTTTTCACAATTGTAGATGTGTATTTGTAAATTAAATTGCATTTGTAAAACTGAAAATTGCCTTTGTGAAAGCTAATTTTGCATTTGTGGATCAGCACATGTGTTTTTGAGACAATCTTTGCGCAGAGGAGCCACCCAGATCCACAAATAGCCTACCTCTAATTCGCCTGCTGACAGACTTTCTAATCCAATAAATGGCAGTTTTGTTCTATGGGACTCATAACACACAGAGCTAGCGAACCTAGTTCTTAAATGTAACAAGTTATGCCTTTTACAACAAGCTTTTTGATGGAAATGTGGTGTTTAATTTCCATAATCTTGGTTTAGTGAATGCATAAAACCGTCAGTTTGTAAGCGAAATCAAGAATTACGATCTTTGAGCTTGTAACTTAGTATTTAAAAAAAAAAAAAACAGAAAAATGTTACCCACAATCTCCAATTTGCATACTTGATGTAAGTATAAACTACTGTGTGTGTGTGTGTGTGTGTGTGTGTGTGTGTGTGTGTGTGTGTGTGTGTGTGTGTGTGTGCGCACACGCGTGTTTGTGTGTGTGTGTGTTTGTGTGTGTGTGCGTGCGTGCATGCATGCGTGTGTGCGTTCGTGCGTGTGAGCGTGAGTGCGTGCGTGCGTGCGTGCGTGTGTGTGTGTGTGTCTGTGTGATGAAGAGATGACGCCTACGGAGAGTTGGCCCCAGTGATTTGGCACGACATGGTCACTATGGTTGAGTATGCACTTCGACTGCCATACCATTGAGCCGGGCTCTTTGGCTTTGTAATCAAACTGCCGGTTTGGTACCTCAGAGACCCAAGTTCAAAGCTGGGTGACTGCTTTCTCCCTTTGCTACAAAGAGCCAACCGAGGGAACCTAACATAGTCAAAACTGCACGAAATTGGAAATTTAGGATCATTATGAACCCCTCTGTATGCACGCCAAGTTTTGTGGAATTCCGTTCATGGGGGGCCACACAATAAATTAATTTATGTTACTATACACCAACTGGCCTGTAGGTGGCCGGAGACAGTTTTCTGTGAATATCTCGAGAACCGTAGGGCCTAGGAGGTCCACCTTTTTTATGTATGTTGGTCTTAAGGGGGCATGTCAACCCATCCCATTACCACTTATTTCATGTACAATATCTCTGGCTGACAAGGTCAAAACTGCACGAAATTAAAAGTATAGGATCATTATGACACCCTCCGAATGCATGCCAAGTTTTGTGTACTTTCGTTCATGGGGGGCCTTACAATAAAATAATTTATGTGTACATTTAGTGACGTACACCAACAAGGATTCCCGGGACACTGAAAGACCGGGGTACACAAAACTTGGTGGGCATGTACCCCCACATGGATGGCATGGAACCGTCACTTTTGATCTGTAGCCCCCCCGCTGGACTGGACCCCCCGAAAGGAGGGTAGGGCAGATACAGTTCTCTGTGAATATCTTGAGAACTGTAGGGCCTAGGATGACCATTTTTTTCCGTATGTTTGGCTCCAGGGGTCATGTTAACCCATTTCATGTGCACACATGTGCACAAACAGATACACACACACACATACATTCACAGTAATCATACGTATGACACATACTCACACAGTAGACATATGTACGCTTGCATGCACAGGCACATACACAGGCACACACACAAGCACGCACACACACACACACACACACACACACACACACCCACACACATAACATAAACATAACACAAACAATCAAGAATTTCTCAGAATTATGAACAGGCAAGATGGAGGTGGGGTTGTATAAAATTAATTTTACATGTGAAATCTATGAACTAATCATGTTTTGGTACTTGTTGTCTAGCAGATACCAATGAGAATTGAGTGTGGATAATGCAATTTAGTGAGACAGTTAGAATCATATAGGCCTTTCAGCGTGATTTCTTTTTGTGGAAAAAATGTGCTGGACTGGGCGGCGGTCATATTTTGTACCGTTCTGCGGTACATCTAGTTCTCTCACGTCACTGACAGTAGCTAGAATACATCAAAAAAACACCGGGAAAAACAGTGTTCAGTCCACCAAGTCATAAGCTTGGCGCTGTGCAGCACCAGTTGTGATATTTATCCTACTGTGTGTAATCTATAGAGCTAAATTTGTCTCAATAATATTTGTATATGCACAGAGGGGTATCCACAAATATTTCTTGATTTGCATGTGTGTTTTGATACCTACAAATAAAAAAATCATATTTGTAACTCGTATATTTATTTTTACAAATATAGATGTGCATTGGTAAATAAAATGCCATTTGTAAAACCGAAAATTTCATTTGTGAAATGTGATTCTGCATTTGTGGATCACCAGCACATGCATTCTTCGCTTTCCAAAGTTACGTGTTTTTGAGACGTTCTTCGCATGAAAGTCGCACAAATCCACACGGGAAAAAAATCATATGTAACTTGTAAATTCGTTTTCACAATTGTAGATGTGTATTTGTAAATTAAATTGCATTTGTAAAACTGAAAATTGCCTTTGTGAAAGCTAATTTTGCATTTGTGGATCAGCACATGTGTTTTTGAGACAATCTTTGCGCAGAGGAGCCACCCAGATCCACAAATAGCCTACCTCTAATTCGCCTGCTGACAGACTTTCTAATCCAATAAATGGCAGTTTTGTTCTATGGGACTCATAACACACAGAGCTAGCGAACCTAGTTCTTAAATGTAACAAGTTATGCCTTTTACAACAAGCTTTTTGATGGAAATGTGGTGTTTAATTTCCATAATCTTGGTTTAGTGAATGCATAAAACCGTCAGTTTGTAAGCGAAATCAAGAATTACGATCTTTGAGCTTGTAACTTAGTATTTTAAAAAAAAAAAAACAGAAAAATGTTACCCACAATCTCCAATTTGCATACTTGATGTAAGTATAAACTACTGTGTGTGTGTGTGTGTGTGTGTGTGTGTGTGTGTGTGTGTGTGTGCGCACACGCGTGTTTGTGTGTGTGTGTGTTTGTGTGTGTGTGCGTGCGTGCATGCATGCGTGTGTGCGTTCGTGCGTGTGAGCGTGAGTGCGTGCGTGCGTGCGTGTGTGTGTGTGTGTCTGTGTGATGAAGAGATGACGCCTACGGAGAGTTGGCCCCAGTGATTTGGCACGACATGGTCACTATGGTTGAGTATGCACTTCGACTGCCATACCATTGAGCCGGGCTCTTTGGCTTTGTAATCAAACTGCCGGTTTGGTACCTCAGAGACCCAAGTTCAAAGCTGGGTGACTGCTTTCTCCCTTTGCTACAAAGAGCCAACCGAGGGAACAGAAAAGAATAGGGGGAGAGAACCTGTTCTTTATCCTACTTTAAAATTGACATTTAATCCAGTCGATTTGAAAACAAAAAGTTCAGAAATTTGATCTTGAGAAATGATGCAACACCAAAACGGTATCAGACCAGCCCCAGAGAACACGGGGTAGAACCAGTGCAACTTAGAACACAGGGTAGAACCAGTGCAACAGCTAAAGAGAACACAGGGTAGAACCAGTGCAACAGCTAAAGAGAACATGGGGTAGAACCAGTGCAACAGCTAAAGAGAACACAAGGTAGAACCAGTGCAACTTAGAACACGGGGTAGAACCAGTGCAACAGCTAAAGAGAACACGGGGTTGAACCAGTGCAACAGCTAAAGAGAACACGGGGTAGAACCAGTGAA
>NC_055965.1:17335094-17367594 GCF_018492685.1 Alosa sapidissima | reverse complement strand
AGGTCAATGAGGCCTACAGGCCATAAATAACAAATGGAAGTTCAAAACTGGTAATATCCAATAGGCATATAAGGCACATAAGTACAAAGGTTTATCACAACATTAGATAATAATATATGTGTTACTATGGATTTATGACAAGTTTTAATGCAGCGGGAGCATAAAACTAGTAAACATGAACAAACACAACAGGAGGGTTAAATCTATTTGACTTCAGTCTTATTTGTCCAGCAAATCCCATTATACAATCAAACAATCAGTAAAGGTCACCATGCATGTTTGTTTGTTGTGACACATAGTAGCATAATCACTTTGATGCTTTTCGGATTGCATCTTCGTCAGAGAACAATGACTGGCCATGCAGTGGCTGTGCTCCAATCACTGCTCTGTGGGAGTGCTGAAGAGTCGTCAGGGTTGGCAAGCTGACAGGCGTCAGTCAAGAGACATGGCTGCCCTGGGTGTTGATGTGCTGCTGAGGGAATAGGCACAGCAGGCTGCGGGCGGAGATAGAGAGAGAGAGAGAGATAGAGAGAGAGAGAGAGAGATAGATAGATAGATAGATAGATAGATAGATAGATACTTTATTGATCCCCAGGGGAAATTCAAGGTCTCAGCAGCATACATACAATAGAAAAACATTCTTTAACAGCAGAAAGAGTAATTAAAGTATATAATATAAAAACACAACTAAGCAGTAAGGACAGTAGAAGATAAAGAATATGCTAAATATACTAAAATACAAATTATACTAACACTTAATACAATATATAAAAATATACTAAAATACAAATGATAAAAATACAAATTATACCAACTAACACTTAATCTAAATCAATTCTAAAAACAGTATCCACATAGTGGTGATTAATCAATCAGAGGCGCTTGCAATGACTGAGGCAGGGACTGAGCCTGTGATTCTCTGTGCATAGTAAGGTATGCTAAGGTGCTCTAAGGCATGTATGAGCCGTCAGTTTAGTTAGTGACAGAGAGGAGAGAGAGAGAGAGAGAGAGTAAAGGAAGAGATGGAAGAAGTGAGAGAATGGAGGATGGGAGAGAGAAAAGAGCGAGAAAGCAGAAGATGAAAAGAGAGGGAAAGAAATTGAGAGAGAAATAGAATGAATGTGAGTATAAGAGACAGACGGAAAAGGGATAGAAAGAGCAATGCAGTGATGTTGTTTGAGCATGAATGCTAATGATTGACTCAATAGATTGAAGTCTTTTTCAAAAAAGAAAGGAGTAGAGAGAATACTAAAGGAAAAATCAAAGAAAGCGAGAACGGGTAGATAGAAAGAGTCAGAGAGAAAATGGAAATGTGTCATAGAAAGATAGAAAGGGAGGATGAGAATTAGCAGGTGGATGTGTGAAAGAGGAAATGAGAGCCTGAAGGAGATTCCAGAGTTTTTTTCTGGAGTTTTTTTCCGTCTTCGTCATCTTTTTGCGCCTCGAGCGACTTGACCTGGTGAACTTGTAGCCTTTTTATTCCTGTTTTCTTCCTTTTGAGTGTCTCCTCGCCGTCTCTATCTGCCGTGGGTGAATCACTCTTCGAGATGAACTCTATCTGACAGCTGGGGCCCACCATTCTAATTCCTTTTCTTCACAAGGTCAGATTAGCGTAGCATCAGGCCTCAGTCAGTAGCCTAGCGACCAGCTAGCATTCTCAGAACACTGACCAAGATTCTATTTCAGGAAACTGGGAGGAATGCAGGGGGATTATTGTCATCATCGCGCTGGAAGTCTGTCATACATAATATTGCCATGATGGTAAAATAGCACTTTTATGAGTAGTCTGGAAATGTTACAATTAGTCTTCATTAGTCTTCCTTTAAATAGTCCTTTTGACAGTTTCAATGTATGTTTCAGTTGTTTGAGAACAGAAAAAAATGGGTTTATTGCAGAGAGTAAATCCTTTGGGAAAATAGAAGGAAAATGTACAATGTGACTTACAGTGGATGTAACGGAAACTTGCTCAAGGCCCTCTGGCCCAATTGTGTCAGTTGTGAGAGAGAGAGAGTGAGGGTGAGCGAGCGAGAGAGATGATGATATGGTTTTGCTGGTTTTGTGAAATGGAAACAATCCAGAAGTGAAATTGCCTCAGTGTGTCCTATAACAACCCTGTGTGTGGTTCAGGATGTCAATAATGAATGGGGCCAAAATAACGGATGCAATGGGAGGCTGTGTCTACACACACATACACACACACACACACACACACACACACACACACACACACACACACACACAAAAACACACACACACACAAACACAAACACACACAAACACCACCTCCAACTCAACCCCCCCATCCCCAACCTCGTCAACCCCCCACGAAAAGCCCATTTTTGGGTTGCCTTGGTTTTCCCCATTAGGAAGTATTTGGCCCATGCTAGCGCTAAGAGCCTCACATCTATAATTCAAAGCATCCTGTTGTGGGGCATCGCTTAGCTATCGCTAGGGATGAGGGGTCAGTTATTTTTGGCAGTTTAGGGGTGGGAGTGTTGTTTGGGGGGTGGGGGGGTGGGGATTGTGGGGATCAGGGGCAGTAGAATGGAGGACAGAGGTAAAAGGTGTGTCTGTATAGAGTTTGTAGAGTGTGTGTTTGTGTGGGATGTGTGTGTGTGTTTGTAGGGGGGTTGGGGGGGGCTACATGCCTGTGTGTGTGTGTGTGTGTGTACTGTATGTGTGTGTGTCTGTGTGTGAGTAGAGGTTGTTTGGAGAGAGGAAGCAGCCTAAATTGTCCTGGCACACTGTTTTACCCGAGTCAGTGTTCCACAACGATGAACAGAACAGTCCTGAGTATTTTAGGTGAAGGGATGAGAGAGAAAAAAAAGAGAAAAAAGAGAGAGAGAGAGAGAGAGAGAGAGAGACTACATGGAGAAAGACCAAGACAGGGAGACAGAAATAAACAAGAGAGGGAGAGAAAGAGAGAGAGACCATGAAGAGCGGAGTGAAGAAGAGAAAGAAACTGAAAAGAGAGAAAAGGAGGGATGAGAGACGATGAAGAACAGAATGATAGATGGGGGGAAGGAAAGAAAGAATAAAGAGAGGGAGAGAGAAAGAGCAGGAGCAGAGAGAGATGCCAAGATGACAGAAAAAGAAATGGATCTAGAGAGTAGAGAAGGAGGGATGAGAGACGATGAAGAACAGAATGAGAGAATGGGGGGGAAAGAAAGAAAGAATAAAGAGAGGGAGAGAGAGAGAGCAGGAGTAGAGAGAGATGCCAAGACGACAGAAAAAGAAATGGATCTAGAGAGTAGAGAAGGAGGGATGAGAGAAAGAGTGAGAGAATGAGGGAGTGTGGGTCGCGGTGAGAGTGAAGAGGGGCTTAAAGCGTGAGTTATGTTCTCCCCTCCAGGGGGAGAGAGGTGAGTGAGAGGGGATTTGGCTAAAATAACAAAGCAGCACAGACGTCTAATGGGAGTCATTGCAGCGAATATCATCAGTTTTGTCTGCCTGCGTGCAATGTGTGTGTCTGTGTGTGTGTGTGTGCATGCGTGAGATTGTGTGTGTGTGTGTCTCTCTCTCTGTGTGTGTGTGTGTGTGTGTGTGTGTGTGTGCATATGCATCTCTCTCTATGTTTTTTTTTTTTTTTTTTTCAATTCTATGCTTGTAGTGTGTCTGCCTTAGTATGTGTGTGTGTGTGTGTGTGTGTGTGTGTGTGTCTGTCTGTGTCTGTGTGTGCCTATGCACATCTATAACTGTGCATGTCCCATTTGCCATCCCATTCCATTGTCCAGGTCCTAGCCCCCCTGTCCTGCACATAGGCCTGACCTTGGCATGGCTCTCCAGAGCCCCATGCATTGCATGCTTCTGCATCTGCAGTCACAGAAATAGCAGCATGGCTGGCCTCCCTCCCTCCCACTGAGCACAGCTAATGACCATACTGATTTTAGGCTACAGTCAAGTGTGTCTAAATGCTGAAAGCTTCCAACAACACCCCTACTTACCCATGCGCCCACACACACTCTCCACACACTCACACACACACACACATATGTATGCAAGGACATACACACATTTACAAAGAGAAAGAAATATGCACACACACACACACACACACACATATGTATGCAAGGACATACACACATTTACAAAGAGAAAGAAATATGCACACACACACTGAGACACACGCACACACATACGTGCACATGCACAAAACCCCAGCACCCCCTTTCCAGACACACACACACACACGCACACTCTCCTCTTCAGCACTTTGTCTTTATAATAAATGAGAGCCAAATTGGTGGTTGCGTTTGTCGCCCCGCATCCAGACCATCAATTTCCCGGCACATCTGAATGTCAGCAGGAGGCTCGGACCGTTAGCAGACGACTACGAGCCCTGCACTAATGTGAGGCATTATTCTCGCCACGCCGCGCTCTTGCGCCCGTGCTCGCGACTACATGAAGACTGCCTTCGGCGACGTGTTGATCATGGTGGGTGATGTATATGCTGAAAGAGATCGCACTGTTTTATTTTTAGTAGGCGTGTGTGTGTGTGTGTGTGTGTGTGTGTGTGTGTGTGTGTGGTGTGTGTCAGACTGTTTGTGTGTGTGTGTGTGTGTGTGTGTGTGTGTGTGTGTGTGTGTGTGTGTCAGACTGTTTGTGTGTGTGTGTGTGTGTGTGTGTGTGTGTGTCGGACTGTTTGTGTGTGTGTCTGTGTGTGTGTGTGTGTGTGTGTGTGTGTCTCTGTGTGGGTGTGTGTGTGTGTGTGGATGCCTGTGTGTGTGTGTGTGTGTGTGTGTGTGTGTGTGTGTGTGTGTGTGTGTGTGTAGTCATGCCTGTCTGCAGTTTCCTGCATGTATGTGCTTCCACTGTCTCTTGTCTGTGCAGCATATCTCCACACAGGGGATATCTCCACACAGGGGCTTTGGTCTGTGCAGCATATCTCCACACAGGGACCTTGGTCTGTGCAGCATATCTCCACACAGGGACCTTGGTCTGTGCAGCACTGTCTGATTTATCAAAGCGCTCTTCCCTCTTCCTCTTACCATCTCTCAGCGCAGACTCATGGGTCTTCACCACAGCATCTGTCAATGTGCTTCCTGGCACTTGGAGATGATATTGCATGTGTGTGTGTGTGTGTGTGTGTGTGCACGCGTTTGCCTTCATACTGTATATTTTCATGTCTGCAGATTGAGTTTAAACAAGGATGTGTGTGTGTGCACCTGTGAGATTGTGCATTCATGTGTGTGTGTGACGTATGTGGCTCTGTACGAAATGGTAAAAACTGCTGCCTGACACTGAAAAGTAAACAAAGACGGCAGATGACATAGGTAATCTGTTAAAATGTGATTTGTGTGACATTAATTTGCTTAGATTTGTAGATTTGACGCGAGAAATAAACACGTTACTTTACTATTGGATTAAACCATTATTGTAACCATTGATAGTGTCTGGTCTGATATATGTGCCGCCCATCAAACTAATGTCAACCGTTAGCCAGCTAGCTTACATAAGCTAGTTTAGTTTAACGTTCCTGCTTTTGCTAACGTCATACCGTAGTGTTAACCAAAGATTCTAGAATGCTATGCTCATTCTTAAAAGATGCATTCAATCCAAAGTCATGTCTAGTGAGACAGCTCTCTATGTAGGGAGGGAGGCAGTAGGCAGCTGTCTTCCGTTTCGACCAGAGCCTGTATGTGCATGTGTGAGATTGTGTGCGTGTGTGTGTCTCTGTGTGTTTGTGTGTGTGTGTCTGGTGCGTATGTCTGATTTTTTTTAAACTAATGTGTGTGCGAGTGTGCTTGCATCTATTTATGTCTGTTCCTCTGTGCATATCTCAACACAGGGGCTCTGGTGTGTGTGTGTCAGTATCTTAATCACCAATCCGCTCTCTTTAAACATCACCGGCTCTCTCACTCATCCCCCCTCACCCACCCTGGCATGTGTCTATCTGCTTCCTGGTGTGTGAAAATGATTGCCTCGGCGTTCTGGAAACGGTACGCATCCCACAATGCAACACGGGCACCACAGGTGTTGGGCTTTGTGTGGCTCCCCTCCCATTGAAGCTCATTACGGGCGCGCTCCGCGCATAATGACACGGACTTCCTCATCTGCATCCGAATGTAAACAATTACTGTGTGATTAAGCCGATTAGTTTTGGTGCTGGCTTCGGAATGCGCAAGATTTAGACATTTGGGATTTTTTTTTTTGGTTAGGAAGATCATCTGAAACTGGAAATTTCTTCTTCTTCTTCTTCTTCTTCTTCTTCTCCCTCTTCTTCTTCTTCTTCTTCTTCTTCTTCTTCTTCTTCTCCCTCTTCTTCTTCTTCTTCTTCTTCTTCTCAAGTCTTACCTACTCTCTAACTGTCACTAACATAGGCAGAGGCTTAAATTATTTGTGTTTACAGTTCCGCAAAAAGAGTGCAGTGCAGTGAATTGTACCTACAGTTTTGCAAAGTGTGTGTTACAAAAATTGCAAACTGAGTGCAAAGCAGTATTTGTGCTTTTAGCTTTGCAAACTCAGTGAGTGGTTTTGCTACAGTATAAGTATTAATAGTTTTAAAAATTGTGCTATAAGAATCACGGGTTTAAGCATTCAGAAAAAAACTGTAAGCCTCTGTGATAATCATGTGCCATCCACACTGAAGGAACTGCCCCAGTTACACTGCAGTGGGTAGGGGGCGCCCATCTGTGCCAGTGTGACATCTCAGCTTTGATGAGTCCTCGGTTGGTAATGGTAGGGGTAGATATGTGTGTGTGTGTGTGTGTGTGTGTGTGTGTGTGTGTGTGAGTGTGTGTGTGTGTGTGGTAAGTGGGGGGTGGGGGGGGGGGGGGGGGGGGGGTCAAAATGTGTTCTATTTAGCACACCGATAGCCCCATGACCCTCTCTTACCCTCCTCTTTGCCTCAGTGTGTTTAATTAAGCATGCAGCGACGAGTAGGAATACTGGTGTGTGTGTGTGTGTGTGTGTGTGTGTGTGTGTGTGTTATGTTGTGTGTGTGTGTGTGTGTGTGTGTGTGTGCTACTTGTGTGTGTATATGTGTGAGAGAGAGAGAGAGAGAGATAGAGAGAGAGAGAGTGAGTTGTGTGCGTGAGAGAGAGAACGTGTGTGTGTGTGTGTGTGTGTGTGTGTGTGTGTGTATGTGCTACTTGTGTGTGTATATAAATCTGCTCACACTCCCTTGTCCTCACCTTCCACTCCATTTGAAATCTTCACAACTGCCAAATCCTGCGGGAAAGAGATTACAACATTTTCAGGAGAGGTTGAAAAGCTTTTGAAATACATTTTTATCCCCCCCCCCCACCCTGGATAGTCATGGATGATAAGCTCAAACTTAAGAGAGAAATTATTATTAGGGTTGCCAAACAATCTCGGCCCACCATCCCCAAACACACCAGGATCTCTTCAATACTCCCTTTTATAATTGTCTTGGCAAGCCAGAGAAAGGGAAAATATCATCCCATCACAAATGTAGAAATGAAAGTGCTTAACCATTTCATATTTGACCATTTCCTTCCTTTTTTTCTCATTGAGGGCATTTGAATGAAGAGTCAGAAGAAGGAGATCATGAGTGTCTCCACATCCATCAAGGATCATGGATGGAAGGACTCACTAGTACTCACACACACACACACACACAAGCACACTCCTTATTTGTTCTCCTGACTGGGCTAAACGTTTGCCCTTTGGCTTCTCAGTTCACAGTCTTGAGCCGTCTTTTCTTCTCACACGGCAAGGATTATGGAAGAATCAGAAGAAGGCAAGGGGCAGGCTGGGGGTGGTGGTTGGGGGGGTGAGGCAGTGTGTGTGTGTGTGTGTGGTGAGGGGGGGGGGTGTTTTAGAATGATACACACTCTTATTGTAGCACTCTTTTGCCAGGGTCTTATCAGTAGGCTATTTAACTCAAGCCGGGAGCAGGAAAGAGTTCTCGGGGTGCGGTGGGGTGGGGTGGGGCTGCTGGAGTGTGTGCCTGGGCCAGCAGGGGAGGAGTGAATGGGGAAGAATCGATATTGATGTCGAGACCTTCTTGTAATTGACTCCGCCGAGGACGAGGCCTGAAGGGGGGGTGCAGGGGGGTGTGTGTGTGTAGGGGGGGGGTAGATGTCCCCTGACCGCCTGGGGGAAAGTGCCGGAATCACAAGGTCACATCAAGGTCGGGTGCGTTTAATGGCTGGTGCGAGAGCAATTTTCCGAGAGGATCTCGACAATTTTGAAGGGAAATGAGAGATAAAGTGAGCGAGATGACTTGGAGAGAGAATGATAGCAAGAGTTCTGAGAGCTTTGAGTTCTAGCATTGGTGTGTTTGTAGAAAATATCACACAGATACACACACAATATATTTTTAATAGACCGTACGAGCACCTCTGCAAGCCTTAAATATGAAAGACTAATGGCACTTACCTTTACAAATGAAACGTAATGAAATGAGTATCAAACCGACTCAGCGAGGTCTCATTCCAGCTAATATCGCTCTCATTGTCAGGAGTCGCAAATCCTTAAGGGGCGGAAATGTGCAGGGTAATTACCCCCCCCCCCCCCCCCCCCCGTCTACCCCCACCCCTCCTCCGCACTATCTACCCCACTCCACTCATCTTTTCCTCTTTTTTCCCCCTCTCCGTATCTCTCTGCTCCTGTCTCTGAAGAATAACTGTCGCGCCGTGTTGGGCCGATCGCTTACAACGCCGCTCTTGTGCCACCATCAGTCAAGCCTGCGAACGCCTCACGAAGCAGCCTGTTTGACACAGCCTCCTCTCTCAGTCACCGCGTCACTGTCAGGAGAACCCGCTGATTAAGTGTCTGTTTGGTGCGCTCTTTTTTGAGTGCTGACTAATGGGTTAATTGGGAGCTGTCAAACAGACAAAATGAGCACACAGTTGAAAATGGCGGACAAGCCTTGAATAGAGTGAGAGAGAGAGAGAGAGAGAGGGGGGGGGTTGTAAAGAGATGTACTGAAGGGAGTGAAAAGGTATGAATTAAAAAGGAGGACTGGTGAAAAAAATGTGAATAAAATGGAAAAGAGAAGGGGGGAAAGCAGGATTGATGTAAAGAGTTTTGAGATTGGAGAAAAATAAAAAAGAATCACAGATGGTGTCCCCATCCCTGTGGGAGAATAATTCAAATTGAACTTTCCAAAAACATCTCTCTCTCTCTCTCTCTCTCTCTCTCTCTCTCCAACACACCCCCCCACCCACACACACACACACACACCCACTCTCTCTCTCACACACACACATTCTCTGCCCCTCTCAGCACATAGAACAACACATGTGGTGCCATACCTCTGAGTGTATTCATTACATTGCATTACACTACATTAAATTACATCACATTACATTTGGCTGATGCCAAAGTGACCAAAGTGACTCTCTACAAGGAAAACTGATGATTTGATAATTCAGTGGTTGTACTCCCCACTCAAACACAAGGCCGCACACAGACACACTTTAACATGCATTCTCTGTCTCTGTCTCTCTTTCTCTGTCTCTCTCTCTCCCAGAAACACACACAAACAAGCAAACACATACACGCACACACAAACTTTCTCTCGCACAGAAACCTTCTCTCTCTTTCTCTCTCTCTCTCTCTTTCTCTCTCTCTCAGAAACTCAGAAAACACACAAACACTCACACACACACACACATACACACACTCTCTCTCTCACACTCACACACTCACGCACACAGACACTCACACACACACACACACACACACACACACATTCCCTCTCCGTCCCTCCCAGCCAGCTGGTGCCAGCAACTCCGGTGGCTCCCCCCAAATGCCCCTGACAGGGCAGGACAGGGAGGCCCAGCGGGTGGACACAGACACACACACACACACACACACACACTCTCACACACACACACACACACACACACACACACACACAGGGCAGGCCCAGTCTGACAAGGACACCACCGCCACGTCTGCTGCTGACTTGGCCCAGGGGCATGCACTCTTCCCGTTGCATAATATGGAGGGGAGAAGGAGAGATAGAGAGAGTGGTATTCTGAGGAAAGTGCAATGTCATGGCGAGGTGTGTGTGTGTGTGTGTGTGTGTGTGTGTGTGTGTGTGTGTATGTGTGTGTGTGTGTGTGTGTGTGTGTGCGTGCGTGATGGAGGGGTGCTGGTTTGTGTGTCCATTTGTTTGCTTCTTTCAGTAGCATAAATAGTCTAACTGCAGGCCATAAAATCGACCACTGTTTTTACTGTTCTATTTACAGTACTGTTTGCTGTTTACTTCTACCATTGCTATGGGGCACCAGATCACAAACCACCTTAGAGAAAGAGAGAGGAATAGAGAGGGAGAGAGAGAGAGAGAGAGAGAGAAATAATATAACATCAAACCTCACCTCAGATATGTACAGCTTTTAGTGTATCGACTGGAAGACAATGAGACCTTACGTAAGTATGTCACAACTGCATCCAAAATATCATGTTCCTGTTCAACACTGATGTTCAATAAGAGCGCTCAGTGTATTGTGCTCTCATCATATCAGTGACAGCTCTTTTGATCCAATATTTATTGAGACGATAAACAAGGGCCAGGTTCCCGGCCAAGCACTCGACTGTAAATCTGACACACAGGAAGATCTACATGACATCCATGGAGACTATAGGATTACAATCCGTGCCTTCAAAGAATCTCCTCCCTTCTGAAAAACTACCACTGTTGGTTATTGGCAAGCCATTTTTTCTGGTACGTAATCCGTCATACCACACCCCTAACCCTGGCTTAACCTACCCTTGACCTCTCCCCCAGTCTGAGCATGGCATCACAGGCACCATACTGCTGGTTGAAACTCATGAGATCCATACATTGATTTGTGGTTGTGTAACTTATACCGCTGCAGAGGATTGCTGTTGATGTAATGTAATGCAAGCTGCCTACAGATATAATCCATAGCAGTGGATTCCTCTAATCATTTTGCCAGAAACAGAATGGCTTCTTGTGTTCCACCTATGGGTGGGAATCAGAGCTAAAATCACTAATGGTGCATCTGAATTCCTGAAATCTGTTCCTGGTTATGAGTTCAAGTTAGTCCTACCTACATTCATTAATCTAGGCCTGTGTTTGTCTGTTGCTTTTAAAGCACCACGAAGGCGTAAATCGTAATCAGTATACTTGCATATAAGGAATTTGTTGTCTGCATTTAGTGGGTAGTGTACAACACACCCTCACACTCATTAGTCAGAGATTGAACCGCCCACCCTTCAGTCACAAGACGGATTCCCTAACCAGTAGGCCACAGACGCCCCCATGTACTGTCATGTAGACGGGATGAGACGCCTCAAAGCTCAATGGTCAAGTTGATCAGCCAGGGTAACTGAAGTGGTGGAGAGTTCCTCTCATATTTCTGATCTGCTGACATTCTGTGGAGTTCCGCAAGGGCCAATTAAGGACACTGTTCGGAGTGTCACGCCAACTCATTCGTGCACTAAAACAAGGTTGATAGTCCGACTGCCATTTTGTTCATATTAACATCAATGTCATTGATGGCTGGTTCCGTCTGGAGCCTGGAAAATGAAGGTTGATGAAATCTGTCAACATTTTGAAATATTTGAAAGGTTTTAGAGAGGGTGGAACCTGAATTATTCATACTGGCTTGTGGATCTCATTAATATATCAGTTTACTCTTGCAGAGTCGAACATAAATCAAAAGTAACAAGGCCACAACTACAGTAGATTTAAACAACACAGACAATACATTTCAGTATACAGTTTGTCCCCTTTTTTAGGAGATTAGGGAAGGCTTTGGAACTCTTACAGGGAGTCTACACCGGGCACATAAAGCATTCTGAACGATAACTGTAAAGTTAAACATAAAGCATTCCGAAAAAGTAACTGTAAAGTTAAACATAAAGCATTCATTCCCCTTTGCTCTGCATCTGCTGCAACAATTACTGTACCTCCCACTGTAATCAATGGAACTGGCTAACCCGAAGTGAAAGTGGCACGCATTGTACGTTCGAAAAAATTAGATTAGTCTTCTAAATCTGTTTTTACGCTCCGTGAATGGAGCGCTTCAGTTGCGGACCCTGGAGTAGGCCAGGTGTAAGAGTACAGGCAGCTTCACAGGGTCCAGTCATGCTTACATATCCTGTCCTGTGTAAATATCACTATGATAACTATGCCATCTTGCTCTCACGTCCCATCTTGACACATCAGTGCTCTTTAGCTATTCAGTGGAATGAATTTTTCAGCAGGGGCCAGGGCTGAAGGAAGGCATCACTGTGCAGAGCCTGCGAGCCATGATCATAATGTTGTGTACATGTAGTTAAAAACACTCTGACCTAAGGCATGTGTCATAACGATTATGTGTGCAGGTGATCAGTACTGTACGTGCTTATTTAATGAAGCTGGAAACAGCAGAGATGTAAATAAATAACAATAACAACACACACACACAAACACACGCACACACACACATGCTCTCTCTCGCTCCCATCCCTCTCAACAGTACATATGGTGGTAATTGTTGACATAAAATAAGATTGATAAAAATAATAAACGTTAAAATGTCTGTCGTGGAGTCACACAACCTTTCCACCCTGTGTCTCACAGATATTTATTTCAGGTCACACATCTTGCAAAGGACCTGCCAGCTGTCCAAAAAAGATACAGACACAAGAGAGAGAGAGCGAGAGAGAGAGAGAGAGAGAGAGAGAGAGAGGACAAAAAACAGAGTAGAAAAGAACACGGGATAAGAGAACGACAGATTGAATTGGATGGAGAACGTGACGATAAGGGAATTCTGGGATGTGGAGGTGAGCCGAGACGTAGTCTCGGAGGAGCGAGGAAATGGCCCACACCATAGCACTTAGTGAACGTAGCTAAATGGCCGACACGAGAGAGGGGAGAGAGAGAGGAGAGAGAGAGAGAGTAGAGAGGAGAAAGAGGAGAAAGAGAGAGGGAGAGAGAGAGGAGGAAAGTGTGCCAGACCCTCTCAATGGACGCAGAAGAACCTGACCTAGTTTGGAGAGAGAGCGCTGATGGCACGCACACACACACACACACACACACACACACACTCAGTACAGTCACTCTCACTCAGAGATTTGAACAGAGAAATTGACACATATGCACACAGAGATACACAAATTGACTTACATACAGGTAGCAGGAGTGCCTCCTTCTCTGTAACAATTACTTACACACACACACACACACACACACACACACACACACAGGCACACACACAACAGCATGTGGACTATAAAACCAATGAGCATCTCATTCTCTCAGGAGTAAGAGCCGGATGCTTATACTGTATCTATATCAACACATGTAGGCATTATGCAAGTCTGAGGGGTGCGTTCTTCGAGGGAGGCTGTGTAAATGATTTATGTTGTTACAGTAAAGACTCAGGCCCCCTACAGTTATGGTTTCTCAGTGTGTTTGCGTATGTGTGTGTGTGTGTGTGTGTGTGTGTGTGTTGGGGGGGGTGGGTGGGTGGGTGGTGAGCATTCAGTCAGTGGTTTAGATGTGTGTGTGTGTGTGTTAGAGTGCGTTTTGGGCCGCAAATTTCTGTCCGAACCCGGCCCGCGTCCGACAGAGTTGCGTCCGAACCCGACCCGAACCCGACAGGCATTTTCATTTTTATGTCCGAACCCGACCCGAGCCCGACGCAGATGATGCCTCAGTTATTCCTATGCTATTGATTAAACGTTCACGTTTGTGGATTGCCTGTCTTTCTTTAGCCCATTAAACGGAACAAACAACAAATGGAATTCTTGTCTACAGAATCAGATGAGCGTACACACAAGCAGGTCACACACAGCGCACATTAACAAGAGACCCAAGCAAGTAGAATTCTAGTCTTACCATTGACAAAACGTCTTGAAATGAACTGCAACAGTCTTTGAAACTACAGTCTCTCTGTCACTAATCCATATGCAGCATCAACGTTAATTGGGACAACTCGAGGAAATCCTCCTCAGTTGAACGAGATGACTTTATAGCCTACCGGTAGCCTATGTCTTTACCACAGTATGCAACACAAATCGGACTGCCTTCACATAGTAGGCCTAGACTTTGCTGAGTTTTCTTTGGTCTTAAAATATCCTGATAGGCTAACAACTTTTTTTTTAACGTCACCCAAGAAGTGCCGCCTGAAATGCACATGCGTTGTCACGGCTACATAAACAAATCATGCACACAGGAAGAAAAATGTTAGGTCTTTTTTACATTTTATTTTATACTCAAACGTTTGCATCATGTAAAGCAGATCTGTTGGTTACCCAACATAATAAGCTATTTTAAATGTAAAGCTTCCAATGCATATCGCCCCCATGTGTCCGAACCCGAACCGAACCCGACTACAATTTCTAAATATTTGTCCCAACCCGACCCGACCCGTCGGGTACCGTCGGGGTCGGGTAGCCACACTCTAGTGTGTGTGTGTGATAATGTATTAGACTTGATAGAGCCCCTAGATAATTAAGCAATATAGCACGAGTGAGAGTGGGGAGTGGGGAGTCATAGATATTCCCACGGGTGTTGTTCGGCCGTAGCCACGAGGCCGGAGGCCGAGTGGTGCAGGCAACAACAGCCGTGGGAATATCCATGACCAACCCCACGATCACGAGTGCTATATTGCTTTTATACAACAATTCTACCACAAACTAAATAATCTGAAAACATCCCGTTATTGTTTAAAAATGTTAATTTCGACATCGTTTTTACGCATCAAAAAATAGTTCTATTTTCAATACAGCACTTGGTTGCCAAGTAACCAACATTCCAAATACCTCTCCAACGGGTCTTTGAGGTTTTTCGTGTCTTCGTTGAAAGACATTGTTTAAATGCAGTAGCCTAATGTTGGAAAAAAAGAGATTGATACAAAAATACAGATTGAAGTGTTCGTTTATTTATATACATTGATTTGGACGTTCCCTTGTATTGTGCACCCATTGAGATATCCCTTCTGCTCTCCATCAGAGGTTGTGGGGCATAGGCCTGTGTGCGTCTGATCGGGTGCCCTGGGCATCTTTGCTGTTTGTTTGTGGTCTCCTAATATATGGCTCCAGCGCTTCCTGCTGTCCAGCGAGGGTCGCCAGTAGCTTGCAAGGGAGCTCTCCGACCTATGTAACATATAAAAAAGAGAGACAGTATGCTTACAAAAAAACAATGCTACAAAACATATTTGATGATTTAGCCTATATGCACTGCGCTTACCTGTGCCCACTCACTGCCATGATCTCCCTGGCCGCAAGACCTGCGTCAGACAGCTTCTGGATAGCTGTGGCCCGCAGGCGATGTCCCTGCCTCCTGGCACAGCCGAGGAAGCATTTTGCCCAGTTGGTTTACGCCGAGGGGGGTTGATGTATACCAGAATGGGTCGGATGGTGAAAAGACCCTCTTTGGTTGCATATAAAATGCTGTCGCATCTGGGGGGATCTTGCTAAGGTACTTGATCAGCGAGGCAACAGGGCAGAGAGGATTGCCTGGCTCCCCATACATCGCCCCCCGTTGGTTTTCTTTGGCCCTCTCCAACGGGTCTTTATGGTTTTTTGTGTCTTCATTGAATGACAGTGTGAAATAAGGACAGCCGTTTTCATCCTGTTTTAAGCTGAACGAGTCGGGCTTCAGGTGCCTATTGCCCTCACTCCCTCTGCGGCCGAAATGCAGCTGGATATCGTACCACACCTTGTTTAAAAGGCTTCTGGGGTTTGCTGGATGGAGTGCAGCAGAGCCCCTGAGGATGGCTTGGTCCGCTGATGAAATTGGTGGGTGGTGTGTTGACTTATCCCTTCCAGCCTTCCTCATTTGCTTGAGGACACCCTTGTAGACGTTGTTGGCGGCTGTAAATTCGATGTCTTGCATCATATTCCACATTCGGCAAAGGGGGGGCTCATTGATGAAACGATTGAGCCCTGCCCGAAGTCCGGCATAGCTACTGATCCCATATAGCTCACCTTTGCTTGTTCTTATGGTGGCGTAAAATTCCCGCAATAATGCGCCGAGATCGGATTTGGCTATTGTTTTAAGGTTAATGTCTCTCTTTGTGTCCGATAGCCAGGTTTTAAAACAGTTAACGGCCCACGATGTTTGCTTCACGGTGTTCATTTCGTGCCGACTCTTTTCAATGCAGTCCAGTTCGTCTGCGCTGATGGAGACGCACCTGGATGAAGATGCACTCTCCTCCCGCTTGATTGTAGGCCTACAGTATGTTCCTCCTCGTCATCCGACATTTCATAAATTAACTCAAAAGCTATTTTATTTAAATCGATCTCCATTTCAAGGCTAGAACTACTCGCTGTGTTAAATTATGAGAACTTTAATTTAACGGTTATCGCTTGTGTTAAAACTCTATAGAATCTTTGCATTGTATCGCGGAGTGATTTATTATTAGCTGTGCAAAGTCTGAGTTGAAATGTCCAGGAATATTTCAACTCATGGAACGTCTCTCGGCCAATCAGAAACAAATAAATAGTTCCATAGAACCCAATTGTTGTATAAGAGTCCACATTGTGATTCAGTCAGTGGTTTATATAGTGTGCGTGCATGTGTGTGACCTTGCCTAAAGTCCCCCGGTGCCTGGTGTCATAATTTTGCTCGCTACCTTTACACACATATACATGCAGACAGTTCCAAGTATTTACTGTGTCCTTTCTCATTATAGAAGTCAACTTTATTGTCCCTGACTCTCTCTAAGAAAGGTTTGAAACTGACCCTTTCACTCTGGAGATTAGAAAGATTCTAGATTCTAGATACTAGATTCAGATATCAAAACACTCATGTTTGGCTTTATTAGGTGTGTGTGTGTGTGTGTGTGTGTGTGTGTGTGTATGTGTGTGTGTGTGTGTGTGTCTGACCAGGATTAAAGGACCTCTACTTCTTTCTCTCCTTATTAAAATGTGCTCCTGCACCATGAATAGTATAGTAAATGTGCTAATTATCAACCATTTCGTTCGAAAATTCTAAAACAACGATGTTTTTTAATACTTCAAAATAACATTTGCTAAATGAACCTTACATTTTTCAGTAGCCATAGGTATGTATATTTGAACAAAATCTAGTTTGGTTCTTACCGGGGCTTTTACTGCCTGAAATATCCGATTTTGTTTACCACGCGCGGAGTTTAGTGCTGGGCTAGTGTGTACTTATTCCCAACCTTTCTCACGGCACATCAACGGTTAGCCCGAGAATTCTCGTCGTCGCAATTTAAAATTCCACTGGAGCTCCAAGCGGATTTGTACACGCAGCCTTACAACACTGTTTAGAGCTTTTCGAGTCACGGTCAAATGTCATTTTTGGTACATAGTTAATTTAGATAAACTTATGGTGTGGGTGCTTGTGTTTCTTTAGGAATTCGCCGTGTTGGTTTGTATATAAATGAATATTAAGTGACACATACACATAAGAGGTTGGACATACGTGACAGTTGGTAATTTGTGACGTTGCTATATACTCATAACAAGCAGGGAGTTCTACTTGCTTCTATACTGTATACTGTGTTGCTGTGTGTGCGTTTGTGTGAGTGTAAGTGTGTTTGTATATGTATGTGTTTGTGTGTGTGTGTGCGTCTGTGTGTAAGTGTGTGTGTGTGTGTGTGTGTGTGTGTGTGTGTGTGTGTGTGTGAGGTCAGGCAGACCCTGAGGTCTCATCTCAGCAAACACACAGCAGAAGGGCTCTCGCCCTGACACTAGAGCCGCGATAATCTGCTCGAGTCAGGATCACCCCTACACACACACACACACACACACACACACACACAGGCACAGGCACACACACACACACACACACACATAGGCACACACGCACGCACACACACACACACAGGCACACACAGGCACACACACACACACACACACACACGCACACACACACACACACGCACACATGCACACAGGCACATACACACACACACACAGGCACACACGCACACAGTGAGAGATGCAGTGACAGTACAAGCAAATGTACACGCGCAAACATGGGGGGCGCTAGCTTTGCCCACATTGTCTCCGAACTTCCGATTGAGCAGTAGGCCTGCATCCATTGCAATACATTGAGATAGCAGAGCTCTATCGAGATGACTGGCATCATATATTATGGGTCATCCTAAAGTTAGGAACGTTTATTTAGGATTTTGGTGACTTAGGACATTTCTGTTATACACCTTTCCTATCTGAAGTTAGGAAAACACTGACTTTGGAGCGACTGTTCTGTAATGGCTTTCTAAACTAGTTACCATAGTTAACAAACAGATAAAGATTTGCGAGTTTCTCCATACGATACAGCGGCCACTGCCGCATATGTCTACCCAGTCTGTAGGGGTGAATACCCTATAGCGAAGTACAATATTGCAATCTGACCTCCTGATGGCATTTGTCGTTTTTCTCCCAAGTTAGCCTCTATCCTCTTCTGCCGTGTTATCCCAATGAAGCTAACTAGACGTAGCTAGCCGACCGGAAGTTTAAAGACAACGTGGAATTTTAAAAAAAAGGGCTGAATAAGGTGAATAAACACGAATATGCAGTGGGACTCAGCAGGAGGTAACGTGGCATACAAATACACACACACACATGCTCACACATACAGAGTCACGCACAAACTACCAACTACAGAATCACAGGTGATTAGAGACATTCAATTCACACACACACACACACACACACACACACACACACACACACACATACACACGCACTCACACACACACACATATACACACGCACACACATACACACACACACACATACACATACACACACACACACACACACACACACACACATATACACACGCACACACACATAAACCACCAGTGTGGCTGCTACTGCAGCAGCACTTGTCCTTACCCTTTCCTCTCTACTTCACCTCAGCCTAACACCCATCCCCCCTTCTTCCATTCTCACCTCTCTCTTTCACTTTGTCTCTCTCTACATCTCTCCCACCTCCTCCTCCCACATTTTCCCTCCTTCTTTCTTTAGCTGTTGTCATTCTATCCCTAGCCCATCACACCTTCTCTCCCCCTTCCTCTTCTCTCCTCCCCTCTTCTCTTCTCTCCTCTCCTCTCCTCTTGTCTTCTCTCCTCTTCTCTTGTCCTCTCTCCTATTCTCCTCTCCTCCCCTCATCTCTCCTCTCCTCTTCTCTCCTTATCTCTCCTCTCCTCTTCTCTCCTCTTGTCTTCTCTCCTCTCCTCCCCTCATCTCTCCTCTCCTCATCTCTCCTCTCCTCTTCTCTCCTCTCCTCTCCTCTTCTCTCCTCTCCTCCCCTCATCTCTCCTCTCCTCATCTCTCCTCTCCTCTTCTCTTCTCTCCTCTCCTCTTCTCTCCTCTCCTCTTGTCTTCTCTCCTTATCTCTCCTCTTGTCTTCTCTCCTCTCCTCTCCTCTCCTCTTGTCTTCTCTCCTCTCCTCCCCTCATCTCTCCTCTTCTCTCCTTATCTCTCCTCTTGTCTTCTCTCCTCTTCTCTCCTCTCCTCTCCTCTTGTCTTCTCTCCTCTCCTCTTCTCTCCTCTCCTCTTGTCTTCTCTCCTCTCCTCTCCTCTTGTCTTCTCTCCTCTCCTCCCCTCATCTCTCCTCTCCTCTTCTCTTGTCTTCTCTCCTCTTGTCTTCTCTCCTTATCTCTCCTCTCCTCTCCTCTTCTCTCCTCTCCTCTCCTCTTGTCTTCTCTCCTCTCCTCCCCTCATCTCTCCTCTCCTCTCCTCATCTCTTGTCTTCTCTCCTCTTGTCTTCTCTCCTCTCCTCCCCTCTTCCCCTCTCCTCTTTTATTCTCTCCTCTCCTCCCTTCTCTGCTGTTTCTACTTTTGTCTGTCACACCCTTGAGGTTAGCCTGGAAACCAGACTCTTTGACTTCGCAGAGAGTCTGGCCTAGATCCATAGGCGTACGTTTATTATAGGTGGGAGCAGGCTCGGACTGGTAATCTGTACAACCGGGCAAATGCCCGGTGGGCCGGTCCACATGCGGGCCGGTGACCTCCGGGAATTTTTTTTTTTTTTTTTAAGTTATTTAGCCTATTTGCGGCCCGTCATGTAGACCTAGGCTTAGCCTATAAATGCTGTTGCATCCATTTGGATTGGGGGGTGACAGGTCAATCATTTTGGCCTCTTCATGACAGGTTCAGTGTCGCACACCCTTGCCCCACCCCTCAAGTGGATTTGTCCAAGCAGCCGCTTGGTTTGTGGGTAAATATAGCCTACGAGTCCATGCATGGTAGCCTAGGCTAAATAAGTGCCCTCCGCTGGCTGGTGTTCACATCATCGCAGTTTAACCGTAAACAGCAATCAGAGGTGTCTAATTTTATTACATAAATATATTGTTTTTATAGACGTTAGTTGCATGCGCTATGAAGAGCTTCCATTTACTGCACCATGTATGCTACTGTAGTGCGGTTTGTCTGTCAACATAAAAAAAACTCCGGGTATCCTACAATTTTCGCACAACTTGGTGGAAAAGTGTAGCACAGGTCAAAGAAAACCTATTCATGTTTGGACTCAAAAGGAACTTCAAAGTATTTCCCATATAGTAGCCTTTTAGCTCACAACGACAGTGAAAGTGAAACTTGGAAAGTGGAAGTCTCTCCACCGAGTGTTAGATGCAAAATCAATCACGAGTCGATGCATGTAAAAAGTAGGGTACAACCGGAACGATTGAAACGGGGGACGAATGAAACATTCCGGTTTTCTCCGAGTGCAACAATGATAGACAGTCATCATTTGGACAAAACATAGAGCATATTAACCTCCGTTGCTCAGCAAAATGCCTTCAGCGGATCCTGGGAATCACTTGGCGTGACAGAGTGCCTCACACTGAGATCCTCAACAGAACAGGCTGTAAGAGTATTGAGGCCACCATCACCCAGCAGAGAGATGGAGAGAGAGAGAGATGGAGGAGAGAGACAGAGAAAGATATAATTCTTTAGAACAGGGAAAGAGAAGAGAGTGGTTGTGCGTGTGTGTGTGTGTGTGTGTGTGTGTGTGTGTGTGTGTGTGTGTCTGGGCTTCCCCTGCTCCATGCCTCCAGGCTGCTCAGCTCAGGAGGCGTTAATGTTAACACTGAGCTCCAGCGGTCAGCACCTGCCCTCACAGCACCTGTTCCTGCAGGCGTCACCTCAGCACAGAGGAGAGAGAGAGAGAGAGAGAGAGAGAGAGATGGAGAGAGAGATAGATGGAGAGAGATGAGGAGAGAGAGAGAGAGAAAATGGTTAGGGATGGAGAGAGATGGACAGAGAGAGAGATGGAGGAGAGAGACAGAGAGAGAGAGATGTGGTCACTGTCAGGCAGAGATGGTTGAGACAGAGGAGCTCTTCTTTCTTCACTGTGAAAAATACAAAAATGTAAGACAGACATTCTTCCCCAAATTCCAAATAGTTATCCCACACTTTCAAGAATTTGACAATGATGAAAAAATGGACATACTTCTTGGTGGAGGGCCCTCTGCTGCCTTAGCTGCAACATTTATCTTGAAATGTGAGGATCTGAGGGACTAAAACAAATTTGTGTCTGTGATATCACATCACACTATTATTACTCTTGTTCTTTATTGCTGTTAATTTTAGATCTTTTATGTCCACCCCACACTGATGTACCCACCTCTCCTTATTTTTTTTCTGTTTTTGTTTTGTGTCCTATGGTCTTATGTTCTTGTATGTTATGTTGTATGTAACAATAGCGTTGGCAACACTGTTCCCATACAGTCATGCTAATAAAGCAAATTTGAATTTGATATATTTCTTTAGAAGAGAGAAAGAGAAGAGAGTGGTTGAAATAGGAGGAGAGATCAAGAGTGATTGTTGAAAAGAGAGCAGAAGAGAGGAGGAGAGAGGAAGAGAAAGGAGGAGAGAGGAGAAGAGAGGACGAGAGACTAGAAGAGAGTAGAAGAGAGGAGGAGAGAGGAAGAGAGAGGAGGAGAGGAGGAGAAGAGAGGAGGAGAGAGGCTTAACACTCCTTTATTAAAACAATATCAGGTGTTTAACCACTACACAATAAAATCATGTTAAAAACACATACAAGTTACAAGTTAAAAAGAAACATAGGGCTCGCAGAGCAGATTCATATGTTGAAAACAACCTGCCCATCCCCCCCACCCTCACACAGCAACCCCCCCACCCCCCATACCACCAGAAATCTCTCAATGTCATCAACCATCCTGTAAAAAGCATATTCAAACTTGATTCTCCCCCCCACCACCCCCCTAAAAATCTCCACAGGATTGGTTGAAACTCGCCCCGCCATCTTGTACTTCCTTGACAACCAAATTGCCATTTTTGCTGCACCCAACAAAAAATTGACAAAACACACTTCCCTTTTCCTTTTGGCCTTGTATACAACCCCTTCAATGAAGAAAACACTACTCCTACCTTCGCTACCCAGGCACTCAGGAGCTCAAAGAGCTCCCCCAGTCTTACACAGAAAAGAAAAAGGTGCTCAACTGTCTCATCCAACCCACAAAAGGGACACCCCCTCCCAATTGCCGGATTCAGTCTGTTTGTAGCTATAGTCCCGTGGACGAGCCTCCATTGTAGATCGGCCGTACGACGAGGAGGAAGAGAGAGGAGAAGAGAGGAGGAGAGAGGAAGAGAGAGGAGGAGAAGAGAGGAAGACAGAGGAGAAGAGAGGAGGAGAGAGGAAGAGAGGAGGAGAGAGGAGAAGAGAGGAGGATGGCAGAGAGCAGAGGAGGAAAAGAAAGAAATAGAAAGAACAAAAGTGAGAAATGTAGAGGAACTGACATCCCTCAATAAACACAGAACCACCAGAGGGCAGAGCATGCCCTTCTCCAATACACGCACACCACACACGCACACACATGCACACACACACTCGCACACACACACACACACATACACACACACACACATACACCAGGGCGCCTTAATACCACCTGAGGCCCCTGGGCTATATGTTGTTAAGCCCCCCCAACCGGAAAAATTAATTATGATTAAATGATACCCAGCCCGCGATCTGACCCGCCTATTTACATAACGTGCGCTTTTGGTTAATATAGCCTAACATGCAGTGTAGCCATTATTGAGCCTATGTAAAACCTTTACATAAACAGGAACAGAAAGCCCTCCTTAATCACGTCAGCCTACCTATGACATCGCTTATCAAAAAGGCTATCAAAAAGGCTAGCCTACTGCACGAAAACAAGCACAAAAACAAGCGTTGAACTTTTACAACACAGGCTGTAGGCTAAGTTAAAATATGGGTTACACATATGGACGTTTCAAGCTTTTCAAAAGTGCATGCAGTGGTGGGTAGTAACGCAAATGAGTAAAAAAGTAACGGTAACGAATACTTTCCACGTTCCTTTTTTTAAGGCTGTAATTTTACTCTTACTCGAGTAAATATTTGAACTAGAATTGTACTCTTTACTCAATTACATTTCCCATTGGGCCTTCATTAAAATGAGTATTTCGATAGAAGTAGGC
Source organism: Alosa sapidissima (assembly GCF_018492685.1). Lineage (NCBI taxonomy): Eukaryota > Metazoa > Chordata > Actinopteri > Clupeiformes > Clupeidae > Alosa > Alosa sapidissima. The sequence goes on along the minus strand of NC_055965.1, from coordinate 17,344,278 downwards.
TACACATATCTTCGTTGACTGGAATACAAGCATACAGTTAGCGACCCTCCCTAGGTTGCAACATTGTTGCGATTACACAGCAGAGTAGACGAGTCGGCTGTTACGTTGGTACTGAGGACTAGAAACGCCATGGATGCAGAGATGAACGCTAGTAGCCTACTACCAAAAGCAGCCCCCACTCCCATGGTCAACGTCTGGCCACATCTGCAACACTGTTCCGTCCCATGCGAAGGAAGGGAGACAACCGTATAATGAAAGGAATGTGTCAGCCTAAGCATAACAATATCAGCCTTCAAAATGTTGAGGTAAATCATCATTATTTTCTATCAGTGGTTCTCGTAGTGCTACTTAGCGAGCTAGTCCTAGCTGTAGCAGCTATTCGACTGAAACAAAAGCTATTTCTTGACATAACTCAGGGGTCTCCAAAAACGGTGCCCGCGAGCACCATGTAGCCTGTGGGATGCCTTTACGGAGCCCACAGCGCACTTTCTAAAAATAGCCAACAAGTCGCCTGCAGATCACGCTCTAAAACATCCTCCATTGTGGATTTTTAAATAGATATTTAATTGTAGACCATACATCTGTAATATTGGCTATATTAGCTTGCTCATCTGGTGTAGCCAATGCAAGCATATCTCTGCAAAAGTTCTGTTGCTATTCCGTGTCCATACGGTTCATGCATGATTGTTCAAGGACTGAAAAACAATTGCTTTAGGTCACGGGCCCTTTCTCCTCCGTAGCCTACTGGTGTAGCAATAGCGTTGAAAATCTTCTGGCATGCATACCAATAGGACTGTCAGATCATGGAGAGATTTGCAATGAGGCGTCTTCATAAGTTAGTCTGGTGTTGGTGATTGCTATTGAATGTCACAACCGAATTGTTCAATGAAATCAGAGCTTAAACAACCTCTGAATTATGAATGGTGGGCATGCTATTTGTAATCTACATTATTAATTGCATTAAAGATGGCTTTTTTCGTTTAAAAAATTAGATCAGATTCCTCATGGAAACTTTGAATTGAACTAACTGAACAAAAACGGTCAGTGTTGCATATTGATATTGATGTATTGAAGAATCAGATGAAAATACAGTTGCTTAATATATAAAGGCTCATAGGCCTACATAATATTGATAACTTAAATGTAAAAATCACATAGGTCTATTATTTAGGAGGATCACCCTCGCAAAAAAGGAGTGAGGGTCTGTTTGTTTCAAATGAGCAGAGGTGGAAAAAGTACTAAAATATTGTACTCAAGTAAAAGTACCAATACCTTGATGAAACATTACTCAAGTACAAGTTAAAATACCGATCTGAAAATGTACTTAAGTAAAAGTAAAAAGTAGTTCATTTAAAATGTACTTTAAGTAAAAGTTACTTAGTTACTTTTTTTTTTGGGGGGGGGGGGGGGTTCCAGAACAACCAGTTTTACCAGAGACTTTCTAATGAGGAGATACAGCACTCAAAAAATCCTCCAATGCATGGGGTTAGTCAGTTGTCTACAAATATCACAACCCTTCCGCGGCAAAACGTTGACATGTGAATACATTGAGCCAATCATGTGGTGTGTTGTAAAATACATTGAGCCAATCATGTGGTGTGCTGTGAAGACATCGTGCCAATCATCTGTTGTGATCTCGCTGCTGGAGCAAGATTGGTGTCGTGAAGCCTTACGCACACGCATTTCTGCCGAAATAGATGCACGATAAGTGCCCAAAAAGTGTTGCAATATGGCCGCCGAGTGGAGGTACTTGCCTGAAAAGGACTTTGGTCCTAGCTCGAGTTGCTGCAGCCAGCAGCTAAGGCAGCCATGTTCATGCTCCCAGTGTGTAGCGCTGTAGCTGCAGCAACTCGAGCTAGGTAAAACCGATTGTTTCAGTTTTGTTCATACCGACAGTACTCGGTGACGTTGAGAAATGGAGATCTATGTGAAAAATCACCGGAGTTCTCCTTTAAGTTTGAGCAGTAGTTGATTTTCAAAGTTAGTTGCACTCATCCTTGCGTCGCTTTGCAGTGAACAGTAATCCAACTGAAAAGCCCCTCACAGGCAGCTGAGGCAGGGAGGCCAATGTTGAGTTGTTTTTTTTATATTTGGAAACAAGCAGAAGGTTCAGCAGATTAAAGGGCGTCGAACTGGGGGGGAGAGTGGGAAGTATAGGGCCCCAATGGAGGAGAGGGCCCATGAAAAGTGGAATACGGGACGGTACAACATTTTCACCAGGCATTAGTAATAACTCAGGTAATCCACACATAAAAAATCCAAACAACTCCATAAGTAGAGTCATGTGTAATGAAGTGGAATAACACAGGGAAAAAGTATTGAACAAGCTAAGAAAAAGCACTAAGGCAAGGAAAGGGAAGGAACGAGCTGGAATCTGTAAGTAGTTAGAGTAGTTATCCTTTCTATCTGTGCAAATTAATATAAGCTTGGTTAGTATATTGATGGGCTATAAAAAGGTTTTTCATTACCAAGGTGTCACACAAGAAACATTTCATGATGGATAAAAGCAAAAAGCTCCCAAGACCTTTGCAACCTTATTGTTGCAAAACATATCAATGAAACTGGTTACAGATGCATTTCAAAACTTCAGAATCTTCAGTAAGCAGCATGGGAGCCATTATCTGCAAGTGGAAGAAACATCACTGCCATGCAGGATCTCCTCGCAATATTTCTGACCAGGGAGTCAGAAGGATAGTCAATTCCAAAAGCCAAGGACCACTCGGAGTAAGCTCCAGAAAGACTTGAAGGCAGCCAATTCAATTAAATTCAATTAAACAGCTCTGGAAGTAACTAAAGATCAGGATTCACAAGAGGGACCCCTGGAATCTGTTTTGAACAATGGGCCAAAATCACACCTGATACTGTGACTAATACGTTTTGTCATACAGGAAATGTCTTGAAGCTGTCTTCACAAACAAAGGCTTTTCCACAAAGTATTGAAGAAATTTCAGTAGGCACGTTCAATACTTTTTTCCTGTGTCATTCCACTTTAATACACATAACTCTTATGTTTGGATTTTTTATACGTGTGTTAATATAATGTGTGGTGAAAATAGACTCACTGGAATAGACTCACTGGAAATTTAAGCTAATTACTGAAAAAAAAATATATATATATGTCCACCATATATTTATTTTACCTGAATATTTTAACTTCCAAATTAAATGTCAAAATGAATGTCAGACGAAATTTAAAGTTTGACTGACTGGATTTTGTATACAAAACATAGTGAAAACTGTCTAAGGTCACTCTCCCTTGCTAAAGAGCTAAATGGTTTAGTCCGCCTGCACAATTCATAAGGTAGTCTATCTTTTGTTTATTTAGTTGAGCATCGCTAGTAGTGGACCGCTAATTGTTGTGCTGCTGGTGCAATGTTTTCTCCAAGAAAGCCAAGTCAGGTTACTAAAAAGAGAGACATCAAAATGAGGGGAAACAACTGCTAATAAACTTCTTTCCAAAGAAAGGTGAGCACAAACGTCAAAACACGAAATCCCATGGTGTTTGCTTGAATATCTTAGCTATCATTAGTGCTAAAACGAACTGAGACAACCCATTGAAATAGCGGAAAATACACTTTCATAGGTTAGGCTACACATGTAATCTGATGCATCTCGTGATCCAGCTCCAGCTCCATCTCCATCCCTTTCAGAAAGACTGCATGGCGCCAGCTTGATGTCCTGTTGTAGGCTACATGCTGATCATTATCACTAGGCTAGTGGTTTAGGGCGCGATTTCTTTTCTCTCCCTTTCTGTTTTCGTTAGTCTTAACTTTTTTTGTTTTTTTTACTCAAGTAACGGATGGGATTTTTTATGTAGCGAAGTACAATACTTCACTCAAAATGTAATCAAGTAAAATTTAAAATACCGATTTTATAAACTACTTAAAAAATACAAAATACACAGAAAAACTACTCAATACAGTAACGTGAGTAAATGTATTTCGTTACTTTCCACCTCTGCAAATGAGTAGCCCTATGATTTTGGATTCTTCAGGTAGCCCTCAATCCCAAAAAGGTTGGAGACCCTGGTATAACTAGTAGAATGTATGCTTCAGGAAGGGTTGACAACACAATGTAACTTGCTGATTATATGCAGCAATTATTGTATGGGATTTTGTAGATTGCTTAACCAAAATGTAATAGTTGGTAACTTGTTCCAGCTATCATCTCCCTCTACCATTCTCTCTCTCTCTCTCTCTCTCTCTCTCTCTCTCTCTCTCTCCCTCCTTTGGTAGTTGTGTTTCAATTTGATTCCTTGAAATGCGCCACTGACTATCAAAATACAGATGCGCAGTTTGAAGTTGCAGTGCTTGCTTCTAAAGGGAATGACAGGTGTCATTCTGATTGGTTTAAGCACCAGGTGCCTGACGTTTGATAACAAAACCACCCCGAGTGTGGACTGGACAAACCCCTAAATGTATTTAAGCTATCCGCAAGTGACCATGTGTTTTAGATCACCAAAATAGGGCCTGTTATGTCTTTTTCACTGATCCAAGCACATCAATACAAAAATGAAAAGTAACTTGTAATTTGAGTAGTTTCATAACGAAGTACTTTTTTACTTTTACTCGAGTAGGTTTGTCCAATTGGAATATTTACTTTTACTCAAGTAGATTTTGAAGGAAGTAAATGTACTTGTACTTGAGTATAGATTTTCAGTACTCTACCCACCACCACCACTGAGTGCATGTGTTTGTCGTGTCATTGGCTACCTTATGCATTATCACTACACTAACCTATGGAGACATATCTCACGTTAACAATGGAGAAAACATAATGGGTTTGTACAAACTTAGCTTTTGGTGAACGGAGATGCAGATCACTAATTTCTTTGCGCAACAGCCCATGTTCTGCCTTCGACCACTCCCAGTTCCCTCATTGGTCCTGACGAGTGACGTCGTACAGATGTCTCTGTGCATGGACATACAGTAATCTCACATGGGGATGTCTCTGTGCATGGACATGGACATACAGTAAGCTCACATGGGGATGTCTCTGTGCATGTACATACAGTAAGCAGGCAAAGAGCAGAAGCTTTAGATGCGTTTTCAAAATCATCTGTGCTCTGTCTCCATGGAAATAAAAAGTCGTCTGACTGTCAGTGTCGAGTTACTATTATGTATGTGTATGGTTGTTGTTGTTATGAAGGCTTGATATTATCATTATCATTACCGTTATTACTCCATATTATGATTGTGAAAATACTTTATTGTACATACACTGATACTTTCAATGCTAAGCTAAAGTTTTATAGTTATTCTAAGTTGCATGTCGCTTTGATTGAAAGCACCTGTTAATTGACATAAACTTAAACAAATTCTTTGAGATTTCCACCTTTTGTCTTTATTCATATGTGCTTAAAAATATAGAAATTGGCAGAAAGACATATTTACAGTATGCGTGAAATAACATTTGGATTTTGGAACTATAGACGACTCAGACAGCTACAATAATATACACAATATTTGATATCAACAATGCAGCTGAATTTAAATGTTAGCTGTATCTTATAAAGCTACAGGACAGAGAAGCATGTGGAATTCAGATGCTGTGTTTAACAGTTACAGCAGACAGAAGAGAGAGAAGCATGTTGAATTCACTCACTGAGTTCAACCATCTCAATCTCATCATGCAGGTCTTTATCTCCACTTTGTTGCCCCTCTCTGTTCTGACGTCCAGAGGTCTTCTGTCCTCTTCCGCTCTTCAGCTTGAACCAAATCACAGCAGTGACCAGCCCCAGCAGTGTAAACCCTATCAGTGGAGAGTACGCTCTGTAGAAAGGACAGTGCACCCCGTATGGATCCATGTACAAAAGGAAGGTTCCCTCATAACAAATATTGGGATGTTTTCCATGAACTCTCCATGTGTACAGGCCGCTGTCCTCTGCAGTGAGGTTGGAAATGACCAGAGAGCAATTAGAGCGAGATTTGGACACAGTCACTCTGCCCCTCAGATCTACAGGCATGAGCAAAGAATTATTCTTAGAGTCTAGAATCAGAACCTGTGGTTGTAGACTTTTCTGACGGGACCACTGGAACCCATAACTGGACAAAGATTCATTCAAGTGTTCAGTAATATCCAGAAGGACACTTTCATCATGAGAAAACATCACATCCAAGGGGGAGAATTTGGTACAAACAAAGAGGTCAAATGCTTTTAGTCTGTCACCATCCCTCATGTAATAATACTGTCCAGAGTGTTGTAGTGACAGAGAGGGTATGATGAGGGAGCAGTTCACAGTCCGTCTATCTTCTAACATGTACATCACTTCCTGTTGCTGGGTCTGATTAATGATGGGTCGTACTTTCCCAGCAGGAGTTTCCCAGAAATGAGAGCAGGGGAGCTTTCTTATTGAAATGCAAGGAAGAGTCAGATTCTCCTCTTCATAGGCAAAGACAGATGTGCCAGATAACCTCAACGCCACGTAAGAATAACTTCGGCATTGAGCTTTTCTCCACATTGTACAATAGAAGCCATGGTCTTGGTCCATAACCTCAGACAGTGTGACCAGAGAGGTGTTGAGATCAACCAGCAGTCTGCCCTGGTCTGATATGGAGAGTGAAGGTTGCAGAACTAACACACGCACACACATATGCACACACACACACACACACACACACACACATGCACACAAATACTCTCACACACACACACACACACACACATCCAGACCGTGGCTGATGTGTGTGTGTGTGTGTGTATGTGTGCTGCGCCTGTGTGTGTGTGTGTGTGTGTGTGTGTGTGTGTGTGTGTGTGTGTGTTTGTGTGTGTGTGTGTGTGTGCACCTGTGTGTGTATGTGTGTGTATGTGTGAGTGTATGTGTGCATATTAGACCCTATGGATTAAGAATGGGATGTCACTTAAGTTCATATATATATATATATATATATATATATATATATATATATATATATATATATACAAAATCATATCTGTAAACAAACAGAAACCCAAAACCCAAGACCCAAAATGTCACAGCTTGCAAAAATATCGGAATGTACCGGACAGCCTTTTCTCACCACCACAGAGCCAAAGAAAGGCAACAAAACAAAATGCTGAAAGAAAAGATAAAAAAAAAACACCCACACGGACCATGACATTCACAGAATGCCGGGGATCGGGACAGTGCTGTCCCAAAAGGATGCAATTAAATCCGGAATCCCACTGTGTGGTCGGAATGTCGGGCATGATAAAGAGGCGCGGAACAAGGGAGGAAGATCTCGGTTAAATATAACCACCATGGCAACGCACAGCCACCGCCAGGAAATGCATCCTGATCTGGATCTCCACCAAGCACAGGGTTTTGGAGACTGAATCTCCCGCGCGCACACACACACACACAAATAGGCTCACACACACACAGACACACACACACACAGACACACACAGAGACACACACACACACACACACAGTTGTCCCAAGAGGGCATTCAGAGTTTGCTGGGACTATCTTTCCAGTTTCCAAACCCATGCGGATAGAGAAAAAAATCAAACCATGTGTTTTGGGTGAAAAGTTTCATTTTCCTCCATATTTTTAGTGTTTGGGTTTCTCAAACCAGTAAGGGAGGAATTGTTCCTGCACTCAAAACATCCACCTCTCTCTCTCTGTCTCAGTTGATCGCTCTAGCACACAGCGCAGTTGATCTCTCTAGCACACAGCGCAGTTGATCGACATAGTACAGTTGATCGTTCTAGCACACAGTACAGTTGATCGTTCTAGCACACAGTGCAGTTGATCACTCTAGCACACAGCGCAGTTGATCAACACAGTACAGTTGATAGTTCTAGCACACAATGCAGTTGATCGTTCTAGCACACAATGCAGTTGATCGTTCTAGCACACAGCGCAGTTGATCGACACAGTACAGTTGATCATTCTAGCACACAGTGCAGTTGATCGCTCTAACACACAGTGCAGTTGATCGCTCTAGCACACAGTACAGTTGATCGCTCTAGCACACAGCGCAGTTGATCGTTCTAGCACACAGTGCAGTTGATCGTTTTAGCACACAGCGCAGTTGATCGACACAGTGCAGTTGATCACTCTAGCACACAGCGCAGTTGATCGACATAGTACAGTTGATCGTTCTAGCACACAGTACAGTTGATCGTTCTAGCACACAGTGCAGTTGATCACTCTAGCACACAGCGCAGTTGATCAACACAGTACAGTTGATAGTTCTAGCACACAATGCAGTTGATCGTTCTAGCACACAATGCAGTTGATCGTTCTAGCACACAGCGCAGTTGATCGACACAGTACAGTTGATCATTCTAGCACACAGTGCAGTTGATCGCTCTAACACACAGTGCAGTTGATCGCTCTAGCACACAGTACAGTTGATCGCTCTAGCACACAGCGCAGTTGATCGTTCTAGCACACAGTGCAGTTGATCGTTTTAGCACACAGCGCAGTTGATCGACACAGTGCAGTTGATCGCTCTAGCACACAGCGCAGTTGATCGTTCTAGCACACAGTACAGTTGATCGTTCTAGCACACAGTGCAGTTGATCCCTGTATATTACACCCTATAATGGTGTTCAGTGAGGTAAAAGGGTTTATATCTGAATAAATGCCCAAACCAAGAGGGCATGCGGGTGTGTTAAAGATGCATCTAACGGTTCAATCAGGTCATGCCGGGGTTTGTATGTTATTTGCTTTGTTTTGTTAAAAAAGAGTTGATTTAGATTGTCTGCATATAGTGTGTGTGTGCGTGTGTGTGCATGTGTGCGTGCATTGGTGCGTGCGTGCGTGCGTGCGTGTGCATGTGTGTATGTGTGTGTGTGGTGGGGAGGCTGAGTGCATATGACTATGAAGCATTTGAATTTGCATTTCAGTGAATTGTGGCAAACATCACTGATTGCGTGTCTGCCCTGATGACCCCCCCCCCCCTTCCAAAGGCATTTAGTCAAAAACAGTAAAGGTTATTTTTGCTGTTTGACTGGGCTGCATATTTCATTTTAAAAATGCATTTTATTTTGCACTCACAAATCGCTAGAGTACATGAACACATTAAAAGGCTTGATAAAAACCTAAATGGATTTTCATGAATTAGTTACAGCTTGTCACACTGAATAATAATAATATATATATATATATATATATATCAGAGCTTGCTGAACTAGATAACTTTCCCACTGTTCCAACTACTTCTTGATATGTAAGGAAATGTTAAATCAGATT